>NW_026947512.1:34487500-34905000 GCF_034190915.1 Cavia porcellus
GTAATACTAAAATCTGACTATCATTTCTCTTATAGGAAATGATATAGTATTTGCAATGTTACCTAAGCTCACCTTCATAGTTACTTTACATCTATATTATGTATAATAAATGAAACAATGTAATTATTGTCAATAGTTGCTATATTGTATTATTTAGGGATTAATGAACAGGAAGAAAGAGTTTTATATGTTCAGTATAATTATTTTTTAGCATATTTTCAGTTTGTGGTTGGTTTAATGTGTAGATACAGATACTGTAAATAAGAAAGCCTGACTATAGTTCCCTTCTTCATCTTAGGTTTTGCAAAATTCCAGTTAGTTTAACTTTGGTAAAAAAAAAAAAAAAAAAAAAAAAAAAAAAAAAAAAAAAAAAAAAAAAAAACTTATCTCAAGGAACCACTATGGCTAGGATAAAGTTAAACTTTCAGATTTATGGGTTTACACCTTGTAAGTTTGATCCCTACTATGATAAGATGACAGCTGTTGTTACCATCAGAAAATGATGCCTGGTAGGAAATGAATAGGTCCTTTGGGCTAGAAAAGTTAAATTCTGGAGAAGTTGTATTGAGTTAAAAGGAGATCTGACTATTCTCTGAATTCTGGTTTCTTATCCTGACACTTTGATGCCCTCTGTGGACATCTCATCTCTTAGATTTTCCTTTTAAGCTTTTTGTTCAGAGGATTGTTTTCTCTGGTTATCCTCCAGCAGTAAGATGACTGTGATGTTCAACATTTCTGTCATATTGATTTTGACAACTGAGCTCAGCAAAATGAATATTTACACTTCATTAGCTCTGATTCTGTTCAAATAAAAGCGTTTGCAAGAGGAATCTCCCCAAAAAAGACTGGACAAGGAAAACAACACCACCAAAAAATATTCTGGGAATAAATAAGGCTCTGAAAGAAGGCTAAAGGTAATATGTGCTCCCTGCCTAGCACTGACTCATTGACCCATGGGCTGCTGCTTCTTTTCACCATGAATTAGGATTTGTGATCTAGCGTAAGTGAAGGAGGGTTGTGAATAGGACAGATTAGAATGCCACAAAATCTCTCCTCTTTTTTTTTTTTTAATACAAAGATTGGAATTTTTGTTGAATTCATGTTATTACTACTGTTATAAATATTTGGTTAACCTTCAGAACTTCAAAAACATTGATTTTAGGATTTTAGTTTTTGTTTCATTTTGAGTTCAATTTCTCAGTTTTATTTATATTTTAGTGCAGAAAAGAACTTGCAGAACTCTATCCGGAGTCAACTTATGGGTCAAATTACAGTCAATAAAGAACACTTTCGCTCTAAATGATATAACTGCATATATGTTTAAGTGTGTAAAATTGATGACCATATTACTAAGGTTTTGTTGGATCGTTGAACAGAATTGTTTGCAGTTTCACTCTTGAATGTCCACTTGATATGCTCTAATTCTGTAACATGAACAACTATTTCTAAGAGCACAATATGTAATTTATCAACTAGAGATTTCTTGCTTTTTGTTTTTTTTAATTTTGTACTATTTCTACCCTTTTTCTCTTTTGTGCTTTTTTTCTCTTCAAATAAAATTTTAAAAAAATGAACACTTTACCTCACCAAGACTATCAAGAATTTTAGGACCATCATTAAAAATTATTCAGCACCATTCATTTTTCCTGTGACATTTTGGTTATGAGTATTTGTATGGAGATATGAAAACTTACCTTCTAAAGCTTCCTATGGGTCACTCTAGACTTCCACTGAGACTTTACTTCTAGTTACGCCCTTGCTTGTCTATTTCCCTTCCTGTTTTATTTCTCTTTTATTCTAATTGGGTTGTTTTAATTTTTGTCTGTTAGCCAGCTCATTTTGCTCCTTTTAAATATCTTCTGCTAAACATAAACTTAGTTTTTAAACTATTGTATATGTAGATCCAATTTTTTTTATTTTCTATTTTTATTGGGATACTTGACATCAATTTTTCATTTCATTAAATGTATTAAATCACTTCATTCATATTTTGACAATACCCATCTATGTTTGGTTTTACATTTACATATCTTATGTGGATATTTTTTCATTATTAATGATAATTTTTTGAAATTAAAATCTCTTTTCCTTGGAGATATTTTTTCTTCCTTGTTATTTATTTAGCATGCTGTTGTCTTTAAGTATGGTTATATTTTCCATCTTTTCTGACTGTTGGAGACCACTATGAAGTGGCTCTGAGCAGGATTTAAATTTTACTAATTGGCTTCCTATGTTTATCTGTGAGTCTGTCCTAGGCCTAGGCTCCTGTATGGAGATGGGAGCTGATGCATAGTAAGTGAATCTCTCTGAATCACTGGTCCTGGCTTAGACCTGTAGTGGCCTGTGAGGCCAGAGATACCTCAAAGGGCAAGGTAAGGCCACAGCTGCGAACACTTGGCTCCAGCTCCAATTAACAAGATAGAGACTGCAGCTGCAGAAATTACTCCTACAGTCTCATTCCTACAATATGTTCATGATTAGACAAGTGCTACTGAATTGACTCCATTCATTACTTGGAGACGACCTTGAAGTGACTTCTAATATCCTGCCTTTGCCTGCAGTTTCCTCAATTTCTCTGCCCTTTGCTCTTGGTCCTAATATAAGAGGACTGTCCTAGAGATTTTGTCTTAACCCTCAGAGTCACGAACTTAATTAAAGGGTTTTGACCCTTCTGGAGCCCTAAAATATCATACAATTTGTCTCTTTTTATGTAACCTCTGCCATACACTCACTTGGGAGGTCAGGGATCTAGGTCAGGACCCAGTAAGTGACCACAATATCAGGACCCATCCTTTCCACAAAATGTTCCTATTTTAGAAGTCATAGATAAACCAGAGTCAATAATGTTAGACATAAAACCTTTCTACAGACCCAATTTCCCTACTGGATCAATATTAGCTCAGTGGCTATAACTGTAATCTTATTGATTGAGTAATTTGACCCATTGGACCCATACTATGATTTTACTCTGTAAGATACCCCTGAAAAGGGCCTCAGTGGCAACCCACTCTGGTGTCCTAGTGTCTCGCAAGAGTTTTTCCTATTCTCCAATAAAGCTTTTCTACTCTTAACCTCTTTTGTCCTTTGAAATTCACTCTTCAGTTTCATGGGACAGGAACTCAGAACATTTGACATCTAGCAGATTGGGAGTTCTATTTCTCTTATATCATGATCTTAGTTTAGCCACCCAGCTTCTGGTGCAATGTGCTCAATTTGTACTTTTTTATCTAGTGTTTCAAAATTTTCGGTGGACTATCAGTGGACTCAGGTTATTGAAAATGAAGTGACATGCAATCTGAGAGATTTGTTAAATATTCTAGGCAGAAAACAGGAACTCGACATCATTTGAAACAACATGGGTACTGTACACTGGAAGATTCGGGATCACATTCTGCTGTTTAAAAATAGGTAGCTCTGAGGACTGGGGATTTAACTCGGTGGCACAAGTGTCTGCCTGGCAAGTGCAAGGTTATGAGTTTGATCCCTGGTACTAAAAATAAAAATAAGTAGCTCTGAATTTGGGCATTAGAATTGTTCAAACTTCAGTTTTTGATCTACATGAACTCCAGTTGTTCCAAGGGAAAAAGTTAATTCGAATCGATGAAGTACTTAGCAAATTAAATGATACTTGAGTGCTCAAATACTTTATGTTTATTATTGTAGTTATATTTTGATATGTGTACTACTGAAGAATCTAATTTGTAGATATCAAGATATTAAGTAGCATGTGTATAGAAATTTGAAATGGAGAATTAAGGTGAATGGGTCTAACACTATTAATCCCATTGTTTAAAATTGCTAAATAAGCTACAATACTGATCTTACATAAATTGAATTTACTGTATTTTTAACTCTTCTCCTTATTTTAAATTTGTTTTTATCAGTAGTAGTAGGATGTCTTTGCCATGCATAATGTGGTCTTAGTCTCATATATTATTTTTCTTTTTGCACTGGAATCTTCTGTACTGCCATTTCTCATCACTTGTTTACCATAATCTGAACTGGGAAGAAAATGACAATGAAAGGAAGAATGGCTCATACTTTCTGAAGGATCATTTTCTATTTCTATACATTCAAAATTAATAGCATACACGATTTTAGTGTATTTTTTTTTCCAAAAAATAAGCACATGAAGCAAAGCACTCCAAAAACAAAGTGAGCTTTGGTAGCAGACACGTGTTTCTGTTGCCCTGCACTCACATCACATCTGCCATCAACTCTGTTGAAGAATCTCCCTTGTTTGGATAAAACTAATTCAGTGACAGTCATGCCAATTTTAGCTTTGATGTTGTTTCAATTAAATATCTGGAAAGAATCAATGTCTTATACAACACTTTAAGTCACATTGGTGCTCTGATTTATCTTTTGGCTTTCTGCTCATATGAGCCAATCAATTATTGTATTTATGTTGATTCAATTGAATTTTGGTTAGTTACAAATAAAATGATTCTGAATGATATAGGTCTTGTTGTTTTTGTCTATAAATATGTATGCTTTTCATTTAAATAGCAGCTAAAATCCTTTGATTTAGTTAATATCCAAATCAATTATTTATGGATAATTAGAAAAATTATAGTTTTTATTGGTGTTTTCCTTTAAAGATTTGTATCATTTTTCCTTCTTCAGTATACTTTTAACTTTATTTTTATTACATGATTTAATAGTGGTTGTTATTCCCATGCATATTTAATGATTTATTTTTGTGCCAGGACCTTTATTAGCCTTAGGAATATACTGGTAATCAGAATAAAAGTCCTGTCCTATTAACCTTGTGAGTGTGGGTCCAATTGGGAAACAGCAATCAGTGGAGTAAAAATGCACTCTATGTTAGATGGTGTTGTGTGCCATGGAAAATAAAGGAGATATGGCAGAAAAAAAAAAAACCTTTTATTCAGTTGGAGTTATTTTAATTTTCATTAATCATTAAGTCATAATTTCTTAAATAATGTTTTATTATTGCATGTTATGTCAAATTTAAAATTGTTTAAATTTATTTTATGCCAAATTTCAAATTTTATGAAGATGTAAATTAGTATTGAATGCTTACAATAGTAGTATAGTTTTATTGAACACATAATCCCTTCTCTTACATTTCACCATCTATTTTTATAGACATATAGCTTAAGTTTGAATTTTTTATTTTCATATTACCCCATGAAATCAACAGCCCTGCATTTGTAGACATTTTTGTGTCAAATGGCATGGTTTTCTAGTATTAAAAAAGTGATACAGCATCTACATCAACACAATGGATTGAACATATTTATATAAAATGTGTTGTGAAATTCATTCTCACTGATGTTGTACTGGTAAAATATCCATAATGCCCTTACCAGTCAGCAGTCTCATTGAAATTTTAAAATATATATATATATATATATATATATATATATATATACACTGATAATAAAAATCCTCAAGCCACATATCATATCTGGCTGAGAATGTGTCTGAGGAAAAACATGCTTCCGAGGAGAAATTTGCTTGGTAGTGGTCAGTTCACATGTGCAAAGCTGGTGTTTTGAAAAGTCTGTGAGAATCTTGTGAGACAAATGAATGTAGTTTTTCATTATTTTTTTCTCAATCATTCATGTACTGCTGCATAGATATTAATTAACTGTTGCTACTACAGAGCTCATAGCGACTTTTGACAACAATAAAAATACCATCCAAGTATGAGAAGTTAATTATCACAGTCAATGTCCTGTGGATGACTCAGAGGAAAAACAGATGTCAGTGAGGCCGCCCTAAAACTGTCACTTCTTTTATCACAACAGAAATGGGCTGGTATTACAAATATTTACTAACAAGTTTTTCCTGACTTTGTCACGGAGCTTAAGAGTAAACGAGTCATAACCTTTCTATTAAATCATTGATCAGAATATAAATTAAACAATATTATAAATATACTATGTTCATAGGTATCAAAATTTTCATTTGAACATTTCAAAATGATTACAAGTACATATGTGTGATGAATATTTTGGACAAGTGTTTATAAAAACTAAGACACATGTCTCATAACAATTATTTAAATGTATTTAAAATCTATATAAGACCAGTGATCACTATCTTATTTTGATTTCTTTATGCTGTATCAGGCAATGCTCAACACTTTTTCCATTTGATTTCTGAGATACATTAGAGAAATTTCCAAATCTACATAACGACTATCACATTTAAGAAGATTGATTTTACTTCTGTTTTCACTTGTTTATTTAAGAGAAAAAAAGGCACAGAAAAGAAAAAGAGACCAACAAAAACTACCACAAACCCAAGACAATAACAATATAGGTTTTCAAAACAAGATGATAGCAAGTTAACAATGGTAGTAATATTACATATTGTTATCTTCAATAGAGTTGCTTAGATATAGACATGTAAAATTGATCAAATCGTATGAGTATTAACTACTCTTTTCAAAGGACTAATACAATAAGTACTATAGTCATCTTAGCAATCTTACCGTTACACAATCTTTATTGTAGATTTTGTATTATGTCTTTCAGTATCCTACACTAGGGAGACAATACAGCATTTGAACATGTGAGTGATGAGTACGATCACAATTTGAAAGCCACAATGTTATCTTTCTTTACAGCTGAGTAGTACTCCACTGTATAGAAATACCACGTGTTTTTAAATCCATTCTTCAATTAATGGACCCTTTGGCTATTACAAGTTGTGCTGCTATATACATCGGTGCACATATATCATTGTAGTATAATTTTTTCAGTCCTTCTGGAAAATAACCAGAAGTGGAATAACTCGATCAAATGGAACCACTAATCCTAGCTTTTTGTAGATTTCATACTTCAAAACTGATTTTCCACATATACCTGTGCTTGAACTATATCATTTAGAGCAATTTAAACTTATTTCATGTATGAAGGTGACCATCCTGATATATTCACTTCCTCAGAACACATTTGAATTTTTTAGTATTTAAAAATATTTTCAATAAGGAGTGAAAATTAATGATTTCACCAGAGCTACAACACACTTTACAGTATTCTTGTCATCACTAGACAACATTCATATGATTATAGCAATAGTTTGTGAAACGGTACTTTATACTTCTTAGTTTAATTTGCATAAACTCATGAGTAACATTAAAACTCCATAGAGTACATTACATTTTAAAATTCTTAAAGTAAAATTGCTTTCTTAACATACATAAAGCAATGAAATTTATGATTTCTTTAAAAGTTTCAGTATATATAATTTGTATTTGATCATTTCCTGTCATTTTATGCATATGAATTTTAATTATATACCCTTTACATCCTACCTTTTTTTGTAAGAGAGTCTCACTATGTATCAGAGTCTCACAGACCCTTCGACTCACGATGGGGTACAGGCTGGTCTCAAATTCCCATGATTCTCCTGCCTTAGTCTTTCAAGTGCTGGAATTACAGGTGTCTGCCACCATATATGATCATTTTCTTTATTGTTAACCAATTTGCGGGAAAAGTATCATTTATAGGACAGAATTGTGTATATAAATTCCATTTTGTGAAGGCCTAGTTTCTTTCATCATGCCACTGAGCTGGAGTTGAATGAATTACTGGATGTAATTTGAACTGGCCCTGCAAGGGAGTTGCTTCCTAAATAAATTTGTTGTCACTGAAGGTACAAGAGCTTTATTAATTCCATAGTGTTGTGTCCACAATTTTAAAATTTCCATAACAAATAAATAAATAAATAAATAAATTCATATACAAGCAGTTTCAAGCAATGTATTAAAAATTACATTTAATGAAAATTTTAAACATTTAATTTAATGCCACAAAATCCATTGGTATTTACAAAAATAATTATGGATGAGTACAAATAATGTTGATTATTTATGATTTTATATTAAACCTATCTCATCTTATTTTATTAAATCTCATACCTGTGACTTTGTTACAGATTCAAATTAAAATAAATTCTTTAAAAAATGAAAATATCAAAGGTGAAAATGGCATATATGTAAATTGATTAATGCAAATTTAAACAAATGAATAAATTTAATTCAGTAGAGACTCATTTTATGCAATTAACACAGTAATCTCTTTATTGATATAATCTAGTCACAATCATCATCTCAGTAAAAAGGCAATGATCATTTAAATATAATTTGTATATTTATATATTTATGCTTTCAGTTCAATTTATTGAGAATATTTTCATTTGATTTCCACATGCATTGGTTATTTTTATCTCATGAGACAAAATACTTGATGCTCAAATCTAAGGAAGTTCATATTTTGTGGAGGTTTCAGTCCATACTTGGTTGGTGCCAAGACAAAGTGGCTAATGGCACAAAACAATAGTTCATGGCAATGGAAATAAACAAAAATAACAAGAGCAGAATGGAAGTAATAAGAACAGAAGACTCTTTTGATCCTTTATTTTGCATGTAGAAGAACCTATAGTAGGTTCAGCACTCAGATCCATAATCAGTGCTGATCCATAATCAGCATTAGACCATGAATCAGTCACAAACTCTGGAAGTCTGACCCTATTACTGCATGAGGATTTGGTAGGACACAAATAATAACACAAATAATAACATCAAGATATATCCTTAGTTTAGAATAACACTATATGTGATGGTGTTTCCAATTTTTTCCCATTTTTGTGTGTCCTCCATTCAATAATCCAATTAATGAACTCATGTATCAAAAGTATTTTTTAAGATAGTACTGACATATGTCATGAAGTTAGATCTAAGATAAACCCATGACCCTCACAATAGAGATGTTCTTTTTGTAATTGTTCTCTAAACAACATAGTGTATAAATGGTATGCATAATATTATATCTAGTATTATATCTAATAAATATAGTAGCTTTTGGTGTTGGTAGAGCTCCTAGAATCAATCCACAATGAATAAACAGTGATAACTATACACAGTTAAGTACTTTTCACAACATTAAGTGGTTTTTACATCATATATGTTAAACACTCTCATCATCAGACTCACTTTTCTTGATTTCAATAACCTGTTGTGAACTAAGGTGAGAAAATAATACATGAAATTCTCCTAATAATTAATAGGATTCATGCTGTGCATCATTCTGTGTAATGTGAAGAAATTCTGTGCCTCCCAGGTCTTTACCAGGAGGGGACCCAAATCACCCTTTTCCAGGATACTCATACACTGGCTGAATGATTTGTCTTGTCATCAGTAGTTTAGTAGTTAACTCTTGTTCAAGGAGTACTCTTACTCCTTAGTAATGGCACCAAATAACAAAAGTAAAGAGGCCGGTAATTAAAATATGCCAAAAGACCTGTAAAATAATTCCTCTGAGTGAAGATATTGAAGTTCTTTCCACAATAAAGAAATAAGAGATGATTATATGTTGAAACTGGTAATATTTGCAATCAAATATTTTATTCCAGGGAACAAGGACATTTTCATGCAGTAGAATATACTACAATTTATTCTAATTTTTGTGAAATTATTTATTTTATTTTAAAGAAAAAAAGAAAAGATAAAAGTAAACCTTACTTTCAAAATAGACTAGTATGAGAGTAACAATAATTAATATATGTATTTGTTATCATCATAGTAGTCATTCAGAGTACAAGATGTGGGAAAGAAATATCGTCCAAAAAATATTTGCTCCAACCTTTCGTTCAATTTTTTTTTTATTTTAAAGAGAATAAAATTAACAAACAAACAAAATAAAGCAAATTAGAGCAGAACAATGCAGCCAATACAGGACTTCAAAACTAGACAAGAGGAAATCAACAATTACTACCATAATGCCTTTTATTTTCTTCCAAATAGCTGCGCATATCATATAAACAATAAAATTAAGCAAAAAAAAAAAAAAAAAAAAAAAAAAAAAAAAACATTCAAAATAAAAGGATGAAAAATTGTAGGACTCCAAAACAAGACAACAGAAAATCAGCAATGGCTTGCTTTTTTCAAATGTCTTGTTTTCTTCAAAATATCTGTCTATACTTTCATACATAATGAAATCAAATAATAGAAAACAGACTGAAACCAATCAAAACAAGGGAATAAAGGCATTATAGGACTTCAAAACAAAATAATAGAAAATCAACAATGCTTATCATAATACATCCTGTTATTTTCTAAACAGCAGCCCATAACATCAGACACATTATCATCTAACAAAATAAGACAGAGTAAAACCAAACCCAACAAAATTATGAAAATGATAAAAGGATTCGTAACAACATAGCAGGAAATTAACAGTGGTTACCACTTTCCTTTTTTAGGCATTTCCTTCCCTATACGTTTAATAATATCCCATTAACTCTTTCAGGTTTTTTTTTTTATGTTAGGAGATAACACAGTCTTCATCAATATTAGTCCAAACTATTTCATCCATGAGCATAATACCCATTACATCCATTTAGCTACAAAAACCTCTAGATTATTATCGTTAGTAGCTGGGTAGCTTTCTATTGTATGAAAATATCATTTCTTTCTGCTGTTGATGGGCAAGTTATACTTGCTTTTTATGTGTGTGTATACCATCGTGTCTAACTATATATATTTTTTTGTCTTTTGAGTTTCAATCTATGAATTTACTTTAGAATTAAATGTGTATCTTGCATAAAGCATGTAGATGGATGTTGTTTCTTGATTTACCCTCCCTGTGTTTCTTTTTATTGGTGATTTGAGGGCATCTACATTAATGGTTACAATTAGCATACTTTACTTAATCTTGGACATGCTATTCTCCTACAGTTGACCTTCCACTTTTCCCCTTCATTCAATTGTCTGTCCTGTTTGGTGATCCTACTATGTTGCTGTTCCTGGAACCACATTCGTCTTTGTCTCTCTCTAGAATATTCTTCAGCACTCTCTGTAGGATTGGTTTGGTGGTCATAAATTCCTTTAGTTCTTTACCAGTGAAGTATTTTATTTTTCTATCAATTTTGAAAGATAGCTTTGCAGAGTATATCAATCTGCTTTGGAGGTCGTTTTCTTTCAGGATTTGAAACACTGCACTCAAAACTTTTCTTGACTTGGTGGTTTGTGTTGACAAGTCTGCAGTGATTCTGATGCATTTTCCTTTATAGGTGACCTGTTTCATTTTTCTAACAGCTTTTAATATTCTGTTCTTGAGCTGAATTTCCATAATCTTGATTGTTATATGTATGGTATAGATTTCCATTTTTATGGCTAGTTGGAGTTCTGTATGCATCACTTAACTCTAAGCCAGAAACTGTTTCTATTTTTGAGAAGTTTTCTGCTATGATATCTGTGAATAGCCTTTTATTTCATTTGTGTGGATCCCTGCTTCTTCACTGATACCTATAACTTTTAAATTATTTTTCTTTGTGCCATCTTGCAGCCATTGAATTTTCATTTCACGGTCTGGGTCATTTTAAGATCTTTCCTTAAATGATTGGTAGCGGTGATCCTGTCTTCAATGTCTAAAAGTATATCTTCAGTCTCAAGTAGTTTTGCCAGCTTTTGGTTGACTTTTTACATTCCCGATTATCTTTTTAAATCTGTTTCATGCATTGTTATTTCTTCCTTTATTGTTCATTCAAGGTCTCCAACATTTTTCTATGTTCCTTTTTTAAATCTATGTCTTTAGATATGCTCATCAATTCTTATCTCATGTTTATGATTTCTTCTTTTATATGAGACATTATTTCTGATCTGATTACCATTACAATGCATGGACTTGTATCTTTACTCCAGTTTCTATTGTCTCAGAGATGTTAGATGTGTTTGACTTCCATTTTTATCCATGTCTATATCTCCCAGACTTGCTTTGAGTGGGCTCAAGGCCTGAGATTGCCTTTTTCTTCTTCATCTTGACATTCTCCTGGGTCCATCCCACAAGGTGGTTGTGGGGTTGCAATCGCTTCCCACATTGGCTGCCCCTCCACAGTATAGGAGAATGGAACAGGCACATGGGTCTCTCTGAACCCTGATTCCCAGCAAGGTAACAGGGAATGAGGTGGGCTTCTGTAGACTGCAACTACTTTGAAGATTTCCTGATGCCAGGGTTGTGTGGTGGCAGAGATGTTTCTTCTCTCCACCTGTGTGTCTACACCGAGAATCCCCTGATGGTGGAAGGCACACAAAGGTGTGTTTATCTGATTCTCCTGGTGGGTATTAGCTTCCTGAAGGAAGTGAAAGTCTCCTATGGTGGCTTGCAGGTACACTGTGCATGTGTGGCTGCTTCTCCCTGCCCATGCTGGCTTCCCACAGAAAGCAAACCTACCAGTGTCAGCAGTGAGCATACAGGAGTAAATCTGGCTTCATGTCCTTGCCCACACTGGCTACTATAGGAAGCACATCTTCTGATGATGGCAGTGGGCAGGCAGGGCTGTATCTCCAAAGCTTTCTTTTCGACAAACTAAGAGAAACTAACCGTGCAAGTATCTTAACTATTTTGTGTGTGTGTGTGTGTGTGTGTGTGTGTGTGTGTGTGTGTGTGTGTCTGTATAGATAGATAATATATATTTTCATTCCTTACTTTTCCTTATCCTCCATCTCAGTTTTTGTTTCCTGAAGAATAGTTTTTACCTAATTCACAATATCTGTTGCTCTGTTTGGACCCTATTTACTTATTTAGTTTCTCATAGTAGTGAGACAATATGATGTTTATACTTGTGGGTCTGATTTATGTTACTTTTGAGTACAGTCCCAAATTGCATTCATTTTACATAAAAAGTCTCCAGTATATCCTTCTTTACTACTGAGTATTACTCTATTATATAGAAAAAATCATGTTTTTTATTCATTCTTTGGTTCGTTTCCTCGGTTGTGTTGTTTCTTAGATTCAGCTCTTATGAATTGTGAAGCTATAAACATGGGTGCACATATATTGCTGTGGTATGATGCTTTTAATTCTTTTGGAAAATTACCCAGATGGGGAACAGCTGAGTCAAATGGGACCTCTGATCCTAGATTTTTAAGGAATCTTCACACTGATCTCCACAGTGGTGCACTGTTCTACATTCCTTCAACAGTGGAGGACAAGTACACTTTCATATATTTTTATTAGCATATATTACAATTATTCTTATTGCTGTGAAATTCATATTGTACCTAAAATAAATCAAATTTTATCACAGGTATGTATGAATAAAAGAAGCATCACTTATTCAGATTCAGCACTTGCCTCTATGTTAGATATGCATAGAAGTCTTAGAATATACCCCTGGGATTGGTGGAGGACAGCTATGTATTCAGTTGTCAGTGTAGTATATTTTTTTCACAGCTTATGCTATGGAAAATATCAATATGTTTAACTGCAAACAATTCTGTTTGATTTTAACTGATTTAATACATACCTGTCTGTAAGGTAATTGTGACTGTTAGATCATTACTTTAAATTTCCTAGCAGTTGATTATGGAAGTATTTGTGATTTTTTTTCTTTTCCATGACTTGTCTGATTCCTTTTATATAACTGCTCCTTTAGTCAATGTGTATTTGCATCTAATGTTGATTGTTTATCACATTCATCTGTGGTTTGCACAAATTCATTATAGTACATCAACAACTAGGTTGTTATATATCTAAAAAACATCTTTCCAAGTTACAGAGACATTTTCCCTAATTTGTGAAAGACTAATCTTGTGCATTTCTATCAACTTTTGTATCAATAAAACAATATCTTCTATCATCTAAAGAATGAATTTAAGCTTTGAAAGCATGTTAATACATGTATGCCCATTTTATAATATATGTGTATATTACCCAAATCTTGCATTATAATTATTGTCCATTTAAGGAATGATATATAATTTCAACAGTACAGCCATGCACATTGATCTGAAGTCACTTTCCTTCCATTATGGCTAAAACATTTTAAAGCAGCCAAAGATAATATTATAAGAATTCTTTTACTCAAAATCTTAAAAGAAATCAAGCAGTTTATAGTGTCTATTTTTCATTTATTCAATTTTTAAAGAAATATATTGTGGATTGGAGATGTATTCAGGAGTGGGGTACATGTATGGTATGATTGAGGCCATGAACTGAAACCCCAGCACCACACAAAATATTACTACTGCTACTAACACCTTAATGGTAGTATGGAAATAATGTAACATATGATTATAAATACACTTGTCGTATGCAAACTCCAGTTGAACATATTCATCTTTTGGCTATTTCATTACATTTTAATTTTGCTACTATAAACAATGAAACTGTGCATAAATCTATTTTTAAAACACAAAGATTGATAAGATACATCAATCTTAAATGTTTTTAATGATCAGAGAATTATTGGAACAGAGTATTTCATCAGCAATCAGAAAGAATAATTTTAAATAGTCAATGATATGGATAAGATGCATGATCAACACAAAAACATAAATCTTAAATAGTTGTTTTTCAGGTGAGGTAGCTTTCAAATACTGTGCCAGGTGATTAAAATTTTACTTGGCAAGTTTGAATAGCATCTGGTAAAGAAGCTAAAAATGGAAACCAGTCACACTTCACATATTCTGTCTCAATTTGGTAAAGTGCATTTGAGTGAAATGTAGAAGCGAAGTAGAAATCTTTCCTAGCTGCTTGTTATGCAGAGGATAAGTAAAAATATTAAGAGCAGAACCTCAGGAGATGCAATGCATTTCAAATTAAATGCAACTTTTTCATGTGTAGAGAATGAACAGTCTTGACCCAGTATTGCTTAAGGCTCACCTTACATTTAATAAAATTTCAGAAATTCTATCTTCCAGAAAAATAACTATTTTCCTGTATTTTCACCTCAAAATCCCCATGTAAATGTTTCACTTAAAAAATTTACAAATTATCCAATAGCTTTAAAATGTTTATATTTAAAAGGAGACTTTTATTTATAAAAAAGATACTTTACTATTTTCATTCTCAGGAAAACTTAGTTTATTTGTATCTCAAATGACTATTTGATAAATGAATTTTTCATTAAATTCTCTACTGTCTAAAAGAAAACAACTTAGCATTAATTGTATGTATATTTTAGTATATTTCATATTTTAGATGTGAGGTTTTATGTTTTTCAGCAAAAGCCCACTATGTTTAATGTCACATGATTTTTGTAAAACTATGTGTAGTTATTATTCCCTTGGAACATTTAAAATAAAGCAATGAAAGATATAGATGATTTTCTTTATTATTTTTATATGTTTAACACATATAAATGCCTTTAAGTAAAACAACAAATGTTATGGCTTTAGTTAATTTTAAAAATATGTGCATATTAAAAGATCTAAGCATTGGAGAAATTAGAGCTGAGCACTGAGATAATTATTTATGCATTCAAATACCTGCCACTATGACGTATTGATTTGTGGAAATAAACTACATATCAAAATTAATTCATAGATATATTACTCAAATATTCTGGATGTAATCCAGGGCTTGAGAAGTTATGTGCAATTGAAGAAATGTGTACCAAATTAATAAAATAGCTTGTAATATTTAAAAATTAGTACACACAAAAGTTCAAAAGTTTTGCAATAACAGGTAAAGGTAAGTTATTGACATTCATCATGCAAGAGGTTCTCTTTTTCATAAATAAAACAACATAAACTTTCTGAGAGTGGGGGAAAAATCCATGAACATCAGCAGGCAAATCAGCTTGCACAAGGGATTGCAGTAAAGGGCTGATGGCTCAGCACTTCTCCTCCCTGTGGAAGGAGACCTATTCCTGAATTAAAGCTGGCTAAACCGATAAAGGTTGAACTTTTCAACTGCAAAGTAAGTATAGGAGTCGCTCTTTTTTTTTTTTTTTCACTGAGACGAGCAATAAAATTTTACTACATATCACCAAGTGCATTTTTCAGCAATAGATACCAGAAAATCTATTGTGCAACAGTCTGCAGTCTAAATGAAGCCTGGGAGTTAAATAATTATCTAAACTGGTTCATATGCAGGTCTCCAATCAAAAGTGGTGAAGCACCTGTTTGTTTTGCTGAGGTTTTGTGATGTTGGTATTTCAACTTTCATGGAACAAAACTCTTCTAAGTTAAAGCAGTGTAAAAGGTTTGCATAAAAATTGGAAAAGTAAAAATTGGAATTTGTGTGGCTGGGCCAGATGTATAATAACATTAGTTTTATCCCAGTGACAGGATTTTATGGAAAACAATAAAAGTTACATAAAAGATTGCTGATGGCATCACTTTACCATTAGCATTAGTTCAGATGTGTATGAGAGAGAATAAGCGCCAGGGAGAAAAAGATTTTTTCTTTGACCATTAAGTTAATGGAGCTGATAAATGGAATTGTAACATTGACACTAAGTGACAGTCTTGTTCCTTTAAAATCTGCTGTTTCGTTCTAGTTACTTCAACCTTGAATTTCTAATGTGTACAGCTATTACATTTAATAGTTATGTTTTGTGACTTTATGTGATTCCAAAGAATAATAAAAGTAATGCCATTTCTGCTTGAATAAAGAAAGTTAAAACACATTAGAGAAATTTCAGATTCATATCTGTATGTGACTTTTGTAATTTGTTCCTGTGAAATTGAAGTGTTTGTGTCTTTCTCAGAGCAAATGAAAGAATGGTACAATATAGCTAAATTTAAAAAAAAAGATTATTTTCTCTGTTTTTCAAGAATCAGATTAGAGAATATTATTATCATCTAATTGTTTTCACATCATCATTTTCTTTGAAGTAAGGCAAAATATCCACTTGTATATTTCTAGATGGAACAAAATTGCTGCTTGTTATATATTTTTCAAGAAAATATAGCATATAAAAATGAATAGCTAATGCTAGTTATTTATTTTGGTTGTTTGAGGGTGGCCTGGGAGTGCAGGGTGACCTTGAGCTGGCTTTGAACTCACAGTGATTCTTCTGCTTCAGCCTATCAATCTGGGAATATAGGCATGCACCACCATACCCAGTTTCACTGTCTGTATTTTAAATTGAAGAAAGTTGACAATATAATTTGGACAGAACAAAAATTACATTTTTCTCTCAAAGTCTTAAAATAATGAGTTGAAAGAGAAGAATAAGGATTGAGAGTTCTCCTATGAGAGTGCCATTCAATATGCTGAATTATGCATATATTTTTTTCAGAAATCTATATCTTTAGCATATTTTATATCTACACAAAATTTTAAATATACATTCTCATGTTTTAATGAAATTGATGCCATTTTACTAGATATTTTACAAGAAATGTTGAAACGAATTTAAGTAGAAATTTATAGTTTTTATTAGAAAAATTATAAATTTATTTTAAAGAATGAGATCACTTTCAAATGAACCAATCTGTGTGTGCATAACCACAGGCCAAATACAAATCTCTGAAGAGTATTTAAAAGGATGGTTATGTTATAAATATGTACCTTCAGAAGATTCAAGTTATTGAAAGAACCACAGAATAGAACCTTTTTTGTGTAGTTACCTTATGCGTAAAAACTTGGGGGAAGAGAGAAAAGAAGAGTTTCCTAATTTATATCCTCATCTAAAAGGGAAAATTGAAACCTTTGATAAAATGTTGTGACATGCAAGCAAATAGAATATAGTGTCGTAAACATTTTTAGTGACATTAAATAAACACTTGCTACTGATGGGAGAGGTGATCAATAAGTAAAAGTTCAAACTGACTACCAATATAATGGTCTTTTTTCAAAGGACACTTTAAATGAACCGTAATCCTTAATTAGAAAATAAGTCAGCATAGAAGGATGACTTTACAACTTGACTGTATTGATCATCCATGAGCATCTGGGACTGGTTGGTAAGCTTACCGTCTATTTTTATAAGTTCTCTGTGGAGCTTTCTTAAAAATAGCTTTGCTAGATAGTCAGCACATTTCAGTTAGGCAGTGGGACTTTGCTCATTATTTTCTTCACGCATCCTTTTACTTATACATTGATATATTTAATGCACTTTCAACATACATCCATAAAGACTGAGACAAGAATTTCAACAGATGTTTCTATTTAATGTTGCTATATAGCAAATAACTCCAAAACATAGCAGTATAATAAAAATGTTTTATTTTCCTTCAGAATTCTTTACTGAGATGAGCTGGGCAGAGGTGAGCTGGGCTACCATTGTGCCATGGCTGGACTCAGCTGGAAAGTCAAAACTGCAATTGAACGATTCTGCCAAGACAAATGGTACTGTGTACTGCAAAGAACAGTTTCACTCCAGGTATGTGTCCATCTATAATCTCAGAATTATTAGTTAAGATAAAATCAAAGTCAGATTGGACTATTAAACTCATTAACCAGAATCATTAGTAAAATAAGTTATGGAGGATACGTGATGTACATGTTCATAATCGCAAGAACCCAGCAACAGAAGCTGCCAGACATCAAGAAACTTAGAAATGTAATTATTACTGTATTATTTCTGCCAGTTTTTATCAGATAAAGACAATCTAAGGTCATGCTCCAATGTGTTAGGAGGGAGTTGTAGAAAGACTGTGTACCAAGAGATATATGTAATTGTCATGTAATTGTCATCAGCCACCTTGTCACCAGTAGGCTCCTTCACCTAGTGAATCACAAAAATCCTGGTGGAATGCTATAAATGAGGCTAACTTAAAAGTTTCAATTTTGTATTGGCATAACCAAGAAGCATTCTTATAGAGGAAGTAAGTCAAAATAAGTCAGGCTACATTCTGAACAATTCCAAACCTTATTAATATCTATTTGAAGTAAATATTTTTGTTTTTCACCATATTTAGATTTTTCCAAATTCTATTAGTTACCAGGGATGAGCCAAATTGAAGCACATTGTGCTTAATTATTCACATCTAGATTTAGATGCTTTAGGGACAAGATCGAAATTAAAGCAAGCATATGCTGAAATCTGAAAATCGTCTTCATATCTCAATAGAAAAAACAATATGCATTTGAAAGGAGACTTTAAATAAAAATATTCACAGATAACACCGTTGCCTTCATGAAACTTTCAATTTATTGAACGATACAAGCGACACACTGTGGGTAAAATACCAACAAATTCCGGCAGCGATGACGATAGTGAAGGATAAAGAAGCAGAACAAACAAATCATGTACGTTGGAATCGCCATTTTTTTTCTCAGATGTTAATTTGAACAGAGATATGATTTATCTCTGGATAAACTGAAAAATGGAAAATGGAAAATGGAAAAAGTAAGACCTATAGGAAGAAGTCAGTAGTATTACCCAGAATTTAGGCAGCAACTTTTCAGAACTTTTAGTTCAGTCCAAGGATGTTATTTCCTTCACCCCATCTTCTTCCCTTACGTGCCAAAATTTACACTGGCTCAGCTGAATCTGCTATACAAATCTTCATCAATTTGTGAGGCATTTGTTAAGGCACTAGATGTTAGAGATGGTTGAGAATCTTGGATGCCAAAGAAGATTTACTCCTTTAAGGATTTCTTAGCAAAAATTGATGCATTACTCCCCTGAAGCTGTCCCTACAACACAGAAGCAGCTGCAAGAAATCATGTGTACGTCTCGGAGCAGATCATCTATCTCAATACCGTATGTAACATCCTAAATAAAACTTCCTAAAACTTTTTTGAATCTCACTTATTACTGAAGTGTAAAATCTGTCATAAAAGTGGAAAAAGATCTTGTTTAAAAATCACTATGCTGCTTATTACATCCGCTATCTTGCTACCTCCTGGAGTGGAGCAATATCTTAAAAGAGATAAAAGTTAAGGAAATATTAACAGAAGGCTATATTGAGCTTATTTTGCCAATACTGAAATAGTTATACCAATCAATACTTACAAATGCATTCTTCTGATACTTTTCTCAATACGAATTTGGAAGATATTCATTTCACGGAAAATATTTTTCAGAATATTACTGCTCATTTACATTTCAAGTGGTCATGCAGGAACTTCTGTAAAGGTTGTTATTCTCAGGCCTGCTAGTTGACGTTTATTTTATAATCCGAGGACCAGGGAGCAATTTCAACCGGGTAAGCACTGAAAGCATTTTCTCCAGAATCAGGAACATTAACAAGGCTACTCATTCTCTTCTTTACACTCTTAGTCATTATAATATTCAAAACTGTAGTCAGAGCAATCAGACCACAGAAAGAAGTAACATAAAGACATATATCAAAGGAAGGACTCAGAAGAGCGTCACACTCAGATGACACAAACATTTAAATAGAAGACCCAAAAAATTCTACCAGATGACTCTTAGATGAATAAAAACAATTCATCAGAATGGAGGAATATAAAATTAATACACAAAAATTCAGTAGCATTTCTCTATAGCAACAAGGATCAAAAAAAAAAAATCAAGAAAACAGTCACATTTGTATATCACTAGAAATTAAATACCTATCAATTAACATGACACCGGAAGTAAATCTTTCCTAGTGAAACCAACAGAACTCTGAAAAGAAAATAAAGAAGACATTTGAAATGAAAAGAAATCCCTATTCCTGGATAGGCAAAAACAATTTTTTCAAAATAGTCATATTATCAAAAATGATATATTGTTATAATTCAATCAAAACAGCCACAGCATTTTTTACAGACTTAATAAAAGCAATCCTAAAATTTATAAGGACCAAGAAGAGACACAAAATGGTTAAACTAACCATGACAAAGAGCAGTCCTCAGATTTCCAGTTATACTAGAACCTACCATAATAAAAACAACATGATATTAGCACAAAGTCAGTGTATGAATTAATAGAAAAGAAATGAAGACAAAGGAACACACCAGGCACACTGAATATTCTGATCTTTGATAAAAAGGATGAAAACACACTTTAGAAATAAAACAGCCTCTCTAACAAAATGTGCTAGGAAAGATGGTTATCCAAATGCAGAAGAATGAATCTAGAATTATATCGCTAATTCTACAGTTAAATATAAATGGATTAGAGACTTGGATATTAAAACAGAAACACTGAATCTGCTGGAAGATAAAACAATTAAAACTGTTGAAGATGTAGGCATTGCTAAAGTCTTCTGAACAGAATCACAATTGTGCAAGAAATAACACCAAGAATCAACATGTGGTATTATATCTAACTTAAAAGCTTCTACATCTTAAAGTACAAGATCAAAAAGTGAATAAGTAAGATGGAAAGAATGCCAATTACTCTTTATATTAAGAGTATTAATATCTGGAATATAAGAATTCAGAAAAAAATTTAGATTTCCAAAACAAAATATCCAATTAAAAATAGGTAATTTAAGTAAATAGACACTTTTGAAAAGAATTAATGCGGAAGGGCTACTAAGCACATGGTCAACAAATTTAGCCGTTTAGAGTAATACAAACCAAAGAATACTGAGATTTGATCTTACTCCATGAATGCCTATCATCACGAACTCAAAAAGCAAAGCAAAAGAAAACAAAACAAAACAACACTAAAAATGTTGTGAATTTGTAGGAAGAAAAATAAACTTTTCCATTGTCTTGGAATATAAGATAGTAAATGCTTGTGAAAATCAGTATGAAGAGTACTAAAAATAACTACAAATAGAAATACCATTAAATCTAGCTATTTGTTTCCTGGGTGTCTTCACGGAAGTGTTAAATATATCATGTTTTAGTGCTACATGCACAGACATATATACAGCCACACAACTCATAATAGCTAAACCTTGAAAGTGGCTTATAGATTAATTAACAGATGAATGGACAAATAAAATGTAGTATATATACATAATGGAACACTAACAAATGAGGGGAAATGAGGGGGAATAAATTCTAGTGATTTTTAGGAAAAAAAATGAATGCACTTTGATAATATAATTTTAAGTAAAATACATCAGACACAGAAAATCACATAGTGCACGACTTTATATGAGAAATTCAGAATATAAATAAATTACAAGGTAAATAAAAGATAATAGGGGAGAGAGAGGTGAACATTGTACAGACTTGAGGGCAGCCTGGGCATTGCAGGATGTGGGACAAGGGAGGAAAACGGGAAGTAAAAATGATCTAGATCCCGTGTGTACACGCAGTCAAGATGTATGAAATTCTTATTATCACAGATACATAAAGAAAGAAAAAAAATGTTTCATAAGGCTATTCCTGTCATGGGCAGTGATTTGTTTGATGAAATCAATAGAAAAAAAATTAAAAATTCTGTACAGGCTTACCATTCAGTCTACCATGAAGAATATTCATGGTAGGAGGCCAAAGTTTGAAGCAGTGGATTGTTGAAGAAGCTAATTCCATCTGTCTTGAATGAATTTAGGACATCAAGACAAGTGGAAAACAGCTGCACTTGTTGAACTAGCAAACAAAATAGAATCAGAAAAAGAAATGGAGTTTGATGATGTAATCAAATTGTTTCACTCTTACGATAAAACTATAGATGAAGCACATGTGACGCTTTCATGCATAAGCAAAGAAAGTATTTTCATGAAATAGAATGCATTCCTGGTGAAGGACATGCTTTGAATATTGTTGAAATGAATGGTTTTAGAAAATTACAACGTTAGTTGATCAAGAAGTAAGTTTGGAGAGCCTTAACTCCAACTTTAAAACCTACTATGGGAAAAGTGCTGTTACATAGCAAAGCAAATCGCAAAGAACTGTTTCATAAAAGGACGTCAATTCCTGCGGCAAACGTTGCGTTTTAAGATATTGACACACCAACCTTCAATAATCAAGGAAATATTCTCCACCAGTAAAATAATTATGACTTGCTGCAGCTTTTATGATCCCCAATCATTTTTAAAGATCAGATATATTTAATCAAGGTATGCACACTTTTAGACATAATGTTATGATGATTTCAGGCTTATTATATTGAAAACTCTTCAGGGTCTCCAAAAATATTTTTTGGTGATAAATTCTGTCACCCCAATCATTTCTAAAATGTTATAATTCAGACCTCCAGTGACTCCTCAGACTTGGGAATTAAAGGACTGGCTCCAGAGGAGACGCTAGTGGGAAGCAAGTGAAGAAGTGAAATTTTTGAGAAATTGTGTTTTGAAGAGAGTCCTTCAGTCACTGAGGTGTCCACTCAAATAGTATTGTGCAGGGCTGGCCCTTTTCTCTTCCTTCTGCTTCCTGGTAATGAGCTGAGACCTCTGCACTGTCACACATACCCACTGTGACGTTCTGCATGGCTGCATGTACTCAAGCACACCCAGTTTTCGAGTGGTACATCTAACACCATAAGTTAATATAAATCTTTTGTCTTTGTTAGTTGACAATTTCAACTTTTTTTGTTATACTAATGGAAACATGACTAATAAACTGAATAAGATTGTGTGATTGTTCTTAATATGAGATATGTTTTCATAGTTCTTTTATGTACAAGAAAACTATTTTTTTCTATTTTTTTTGATTTAAAGAGTTAAAAAACAAAACAGTAAAATGGTAGAAGTAATACAGAATTTCAAGAAAAAATATACAGTAAAAAATCATTAGTTAATAGATTACATATTGTCATCTTAGAAATATTTCATCAAATTACAAAATTAAAGCATACAAAGTGGACATTCAAACAGTGATATTGCAAACTGTTCTGTTCAATGATCCAACAAAAACTTAGTAATATGGTTTTCTATGTTACACACTTAAATATACATGCAGTTATATCCTTTAGATCACTTTCTTTTCCTTTCTTTTTTACAATAACAATTACACATTTCGGGTTTTATTAATCCCACAGTTCTTATTACTTTTTTTTGAAGAGAATAAAGCCAAATGTGACAAAGCAAAACAGTCAGATCAGAAGGATGGACATAGTACATAATGTAAAAACAGAATGCCAGGTGATTAACAATGGTTAATATTATGCTTCTTGGTATCCAAAAAAGAGTTGCCTATATCATCAGGTATAATAAAATTGAACAAAACATTACAAACAAAACCAATAAAACCCAAACATTGGAGACCTCACAGGACTTCAAAAGAAGATAATAGTCAAACCATAATGGGCATCATAGTGAATCTTATTGTCTTCAAAGTGGTTGTCTATACCCTCAAACTTGATACTATCAAACAAAACAGAATAGAGTAAAATCAGTCAAAACAAGATGGGGAGAGCAATAAAGGAGTTCAAATCAGGTTAATAGGAAAACAAAAAAAAATTATTATAATATATCCCGCTATTTTTCCCTTAATTAAAAAATAATAAAAAATATATTATTTTTTAGACAAAGGAAAAAAAGGGGGAGATTGAGATAAAAGAGGACATAACAACAAAACAACACAAGTCAGAACAGAACAATTTAAGACAACTATTTTTAAGTTCCTGTTGAGAACAAAACAATACCAACATGATTTAAATATGATAAATAGCATCATACTTAAAATATTCCAAGTTCTCCATATACAGCAAGTATTTACATTTAAATGTTATAAACTTTGGAGAGAAAATCTATAGCCTAAGTTCATTTAGGAATAGTTATACAAACCCTAAATATTAAAATATAATTAAATAGCATATGCAATTATCTAATTTCCCTAATTGGAAGATGTATCCCAAAAATTGAATTTAAGGATTCAATTTAATAAATAAATAAATAAATGTAGCAGCTATTTTTAAATGCTTGAGAAAAATTGTCACATGCTTAACTCATTGATATAATAGATGAATCACAACCCAGCATTTTTGTTTAAAATCATGTAGTAAACTCGAAACAAAATAATAATTTTCAAATGTTAAGTGTTATTGAGAATAAATGTTATTTATTCTCATCAAAAAGTATATTATTTAAAGAAAAATATAAGGACGTATTACCAATCAAAAAGTCTAGCAATGTATTTTATCACTGAATTAGATGTATTATTTATGATGAAGCAAACATAGAAAGTAGAAAAAAAAACCTGTTATATATGTTTGTGTTACATGTCGGTTACCTGAAACATGTGATCCTTTCCATAGTTTAGTCAATTTGGAATGAAAATGTAGTATTATATATAAAGGAAAAGTACACTAAAACATGCATGAAAACATACAAGATAGACTGCTATACTACTAACATATGTTAACTCATCCACACAAGAACAGTGTGTGCTTTCATTGTTTGACTGATCATTTTCTTGTGCCTAAATTTTGTAACCTGAACAACTACTTCTAAGGTAACAATATGTAATACATTAGTGTTAATTTCCTAATTTTTTTTCAAATTCTGAATCATTTCTGTCCCTTTTTCTGTTTTGCTTTTTTAAAATAAAATTTTAAAAATACTAAAAAAAAAGGAGCAAAAGTTTGGCACACCACCTGCAAAGAATAAAGTTTTGGGATTGTAATAAAGCAATCTTATTTCTTAAAGAGATGGCAGCTGAAACTCCTAAATACTGTCTTTCCCATGTAATTTTAGTACATTTTCATAATGTTGTATTTAAGACACATCGGTCAGAAGCATTACTTCAAATCAATCTTTAATAAATTAATTAGAAAAAACAATGTGTTTTTCACATATACACCTCCCCTTTTCTGTTAAGAGCGTTCATGTATTGAGAACAAGCAGAAATATTTTGGTGACCAAAAATTACATATGCATATGCTATTACCAGATATAAAAAATGGCATTGATAAATATTGGGTTTAGAAAGGTTTTAAAATTTAGTATGTTGAAAAGTTTTAACCTTTTAAAAATGTATATACATTAGGCAATTCTGATAATAATTGTTTTCCTTAGTATCTGTATACTAAAATTTCTTTAAAGAGAATTTGAAAACATTTTGTCTTTCAAGGAAAAATAAAAACAAATGCCATGGGTCATGAAACATGTTTTTCAACTTCTACATTTTATTTTTACATGATCTATTGTCATATATATATATATATATATATATATATATATATATATATAATTAATATTACTTTGAAATAAATTTGAAAGAAATGACATGACCTTATTGATACAAGTATTGCTATCACAGAAATATCAAAGAATACTTGTAGTAAATACATAATTATAAAATGATAAAATCTACCCTTCCTGAAGAACATTTAATGATTTGGGGGCACAACTTGAAAAACTGCTTCAATTTTCAAATATTTAACAACCGTAAGGTTTTTCACTATTTTGGAACTGTAATTGTAGAAGTAAAAGGCTTTTATTGCTATATGTATCAGTTCCAGAAATTCAGTTAATGCTTGTATCTTATTTAAGTAAGTAGCTTTTAAATATTTGGAAAACTGAGAACACTAGATAAGATTCTTGACATATTTGAACTCCTAGTTAACTAGAATGTAATGCCTCGTGTTGTCCTTGGGTTCTACTTTTCCAAAATGAGAAGTCACATTGGTTTTATTACGGAAACCAACACCTAGGATATTGTTTTTGTTGCAAAGTTAAAGAAGAAATCACTATGATTGTTCATGTATTTTATTTAAAATCACTTTTAATGAACCAAAATGAAATATAAATGTAAGCAAAATCATGTTCCAATGTCTTCATTTCTTATTGGCTATTCCAGGAATTAATGGAATAAATAATAACATGTATTTCTCAAATATGATATTATTATATTTTATATTATGCACTATTGAATATAGTTTTACAAAAATCCTTTCCATTTTGTGTAATGTTACATATATTATATTGCATCCTTTCTGTTTCATTACTACTTTTTATCTTTAATAGATATAGTAAAGTTGCAAAAGTTACTTTTCTTGTTTCCTGAAGTTTCAAGAATTGTTATGTTGTGCCCAAATACAAACCATCTGTATTTGGCAGCATCACTCTGACATCTATTTTCAGAAACAACAATACAAATCCCAAATCCCATGGATAGAATGGTACAGAATGAATGCATATATTGCCACTGACATCCAAATAGATTTTTATGTAGTTACTAGTTAAGATCAAGGCAAGAAACAATGCATATAAATAAAATTGCATGCTTTTACCTAAAGTGAACTTTACATTTTTAAGTGAATTATTTTTATAGGTTATTTTAAGCTTAAATAATTGTTATATTAAGATTTTATGATATATAATTGTTCTGTTAAATTTAACCAACTTTGCATTATTTTTATTCTCTTTGAAATAAATGGAGCAATTCTAATTCAATTATTTCTCTATAGCTTTTCTATCTTTTACAAAAAACAAAATCAATCAGTACATGGGCTGAGTTTTTTGAGATATGATAGTTAATTAGCTTTGATCAATCATGAAAATCATTCAGTTAATCTTATTCAAAGTTACTGAAACATTGAGTGAGGTATTAACATAAAAATGTTAATATATTTTTCAATAAAATGATTCCATGAAAAAACATATCCATCTTTGAAATAGGAATACATTAGATTTGACAAGATACAATATTGTTGAATATATCCCTGTATCCTTTATACATAGCTGACATTTATTCACCAATCCTCACTCACAGAATTATGTCATGAGACCATTTTGCTAGTGTCAGATATCTATCCAATGTCACATATCATGAAAAATAGTTTAGAATAGCATAAGGTTTTTGGGGGAATGTTTGTTTGGGTTGGTTTGGTTTGTTTTGGTTCCGGGAGATCAAACTCATGATCTCACACTTGCCAGTCAGGCACTTATGCTACTAAGCAAAATCTCTGGTCCTTATCATCAGTTTGTAATGGAAGCATTCCTATTAAACATTCACCTCAGATTTTCATAGTTTAATCATTTCAGTTCAGCAAAAGTCATTAATTTTTACATGTCATAACCTCATTCATGTTTTTGCTTAAAATTTTATGTTTCATGTCAATAGTACTACAAGAAAAATAATACTGATTTCATTTTACAATTTAAAAGTGATATTTCAGTAACATGTTTAAGAAAAAGTGAAAGTGTAAAAATAGCCCAGAGCAAACATATTTACATGCCTGATGTTCTTTAAAGAATAAAAAATAAATAAAAACTGTAGATACATCTGTCTGACATCTACAAATAAAATTCATTCAAGGACCAAATGAAAGTGAAGTAAATCATAGGTTGACTTTAAGGCAGAAAAGCAGTAGCTTTTGCCGTACAAGGTTTCTTTCTTTCTTTTTTCTTTCTTTTTTTTTCATTCATCATTAGAATGCATTCAGTGCTGTGTTTGCTTGAGATACTTTCATCTTCCTGCTGTTTCATCCTTGTTCTGTTGATCACCCCCCTAAATGTCATGCTTGTTAGGTCGTCAGAGCAGTTTCACTCTCATATCTTATTCAGGTTTATAGCCTTACCATACAATAAATAATCTAATTTGATGTCAGCTGGTTTATACTGCTGACAGACTTGTGTTTGCTATTCTGAGAGTGAGAATATTGTGTTAACTTTGTTTTACTGTTACAAATACTTGAGACAATCAAATATCAGTAGAAATGGGTTATTTTGTCTCAGAGTTCGGGAGGACCTTGTGCATGGTATTGGGGCCTGTTGCTTTTGTTTATGATGGGGCTGTAGATCGTAGATGAAGTGTGAGGCAGAACATATTTGGTTTCTTCTTTACTAAGAATAAGCGAAGGGAGGCAGAAGGGCTCAGTTCCTCTGGCTCCTTCCAGGATAAATGCCCAGTGAAATGAGAACTCTCATTGCTCTTTACTTTTTGATGTTCCACCAACTCCAAATTGTTCCACCCAGGGGATTAGCATGTTTAATATTTGAGACACTGGTAAAGTGTCAGAATACAAGGTATAATATGAGTGGCCAGAACTGCTGAATTCAGCATCCATGAAGTATGGACACAAGGCAGTTATTCACAGAATATGTAGAATACATATTACACACGTGGGAAAATGTCATTGTATGATTGCAACAAAATGAGTTTCACTTTATAGAAAATTTGCACTCCAGTGGTGCTCTTGTGAGTTATGACCTTCCTGGAGCCCCAAAAATCATACCAAATATCTCCCATAAATTAAGCCATTTGCCATACACTAATTTAGAAGGTTGTGGGTTGATCAGTCCATGATAGGAGAAGTATAATTCAAAAAGGATGTCTGAAATAAGATCACTTGAAACTTAACATTTGCCAGAGATTGAGTTCGGTGGCATAAGCACCTACTTGGCAAGCACAAGGTCATGAGTTTGATCCCTGGTACCAAAAGAAAAAAAAAATAGACATTAGAATGACAGCTCAAAAACAATGATAAAGGTAGGATTGCAAATATCCAGAAGAAAGACCATCCCAGGGAAGGACCACAGTTGGTCCAAAATATATGAACTATGAGTTATAATTTCAGTGTAGATTCATTGTAGATTCATTGTAGATTATCTTAAGTTTTGTTTTTAGTTATTAATCTTTATTGCTTTGAGTTACTGAGCCTTTCACATTGTTACAACATTTAACATTTTTATCATGAGTAATAAATATAATAAATAATTTGGTAAGAAAACAAGATATTTTATCTAGATTTTCAAATTTATTAATAAAATTAACCTGAATGATTATACTACCTAAATGTTTTCCTGACTTGAAGTACCCTCTGCCATCTTTTAATTACTCTAACCTTTAATTTTAGCCTCCATCAAAGTCATAGAGCGTGAACAAAATGTTCCCAAGTTCTGTGCCAGAAAGTAAAACAAATGATCTCCAGTCTAATACCCTATAAATACCTCCTTTTTCTTTAAAAACATCTGAGTTCAGCCATTACTGTCTCCATTTCTACCAGCATGCTGAACTTGTGCGTTCTCACCAGAAGTGTTTGAATTTATCTAAGTTCCACTCTCATTGTTTTATGCTTTCTACAGCCTGCTTTTATAAATTTTCCAAAAATCTTCCCCCAAACCACCTCAAAGTCTTTTGAACTGAACTGCTTTATACAATCATGGCAATAAATCCACTCTACAGTCAGTTTCTGGTGTTAGTCATCTTACTATAGTTCTAATAAAATACCTGAGATGAACAATGTGAAAGAAGGAAATGGTTATTTTGACTCATAATATTAGAGTTTTCAGTCCATTTTGGCATGGTTTTGCAGCTTTAGGACCTTTGGTGAAGCAGAACATCAATATGAGAGGTACAGAGGAGCAAACCTGCCTGCATCATGATAGCTGAAAAGAAAAAGATGGCTGGAAGCAAGAGTCCAGTACACTGTTCAAGGGAATAACCCGAACAACATAGCTTCTCTTTCATAAATCCAAGTTTAAAGGTTCAGCAACTCCAAGTAGGATTATCCTTAAACCCATTATCAAACGTTAAACCCATTATCTTTCCAGAGGACCTAAGAAATAACTTCAAAAAATGGAAACACATAGCCAGTCTCTGTGGGGCCGTAGGAGCTTAACTCTAGAGGACACCTTGCACCTGCTGTGAAGTAAAGTTTCTTGTACCTTTAGGTTAAGCAAATTAATTGAGTCGATGGCCTAAGATTCTTTCCTAATTCTGCTCTTAAAAACATCTTCTCTGTTTGTCTTAGATGAACTCAATCCAGACTGTTATTTTTTAAGAGCATGAACATAGTCTTCTTTATGCAGTGAATAATCTACTTCAAATTCTACTGTGACATTACTTAATGTCATTGTGTTTTCAGTTTCCAGAAAGGACTTGAGGATGTAAAGTACAGATAAATAATGATCTGAAACAGACTATTAGATTAAATACTTTTCTCTTTTGTTTCTCTTAAAATGTTCTAATGGGATTGTCCATGTGTGTTTCACTTCTAGGACTAGGTACAATAGTTTAAAAACTTTAAATTTAATAAGAAATCTTTTCCTCACTGTGACTGAAATACAACATTTGCATTCATTTTATTACTCTTCTAATATAATGTGCAATCATTGAAATTTGCTAAGAATATAAAGTAAATATCATGGAATAAAAATCGATAATAGCAGTTTTGAAAATCATTTTCTATTGATGAGATTCTGACTTTGGAATAAGCCTTAGCTCACCATTTGAAACTTTATAGTAACATGCAAACAGTTCACAATTACTGTAATTTAGAATTTAACTCATATTCAAATTGCAATGGTTGGAAAAATAAAATCCCTGTAGGAAATTGTTCTCACTGTATGCATTTTGAAGCATCTTTTGAAATGTAAAATCAACATTGCTATTCTAGTCACAGCAAAGTACTTTCCAAAATGTCATATTAAACTCATTACTGGGAGAATGACAAGGCTCTCTAATGTGATTGTTCTTTCCTCCATAATAAAGCAAAAATTACAAGTGCTTGTGAGCTTAAAATAAGATATGATTGGAGTTAGATGAATTAGTTCTAATGAATATGCATTTCAGATGGTTATGTTTAAAAATATATATGCATGAGTTTGCTTTATCTCTATTTTAACCTGTATTTAGCAGACTAATTTTTTCTTTTGAATATTCTCTCAATATCAAAGTTGCTACAGTTACACTTTTTCAAAAGACTGACACAATTTCATAAATTTAAAATTTTGAAACTCTTTCTAGTCTTCATTATTTGGTTTTGCCATACTAGTAATTTTAATATAATAATAATTTTTTAACTTCCTACCATCATTATTTCCTATATCTGGTTATTCTTTCCTTGGCTTAAATTTGATGCAATGGAATGTTTTCTCTTTGCTTTTTGTGAAATGGTTGTATGAAAAGAAAATTAAATATATAAAGCAAAATACATATTTTATAGTAAATTATAATGAACACTTTTCATAGATATTATCTGTAAGTTACAGTGCAGCTGTTATGCTTGGGATACAATAACAATTTTTAAATCATAAATGATTATAGCATTATACAAAAGAAGATTTAGGCAAATGATATAAAATATTTTGAATTTGGAATAATAGATGAAGTAAATGAAAAAGAATTTTAGCCCAGAAAATTTGATTTTCAAAATAATATTTTTGCCTGTAATTTTAATTTACTTTCAATAAGCATTGAGTGGACAGTTATGCTTCTTTTTTCTTAACCCCAAGTTTTGGAAATTACTCTATTTTTTCCTTCTCCTCTGTTATGTCCTGGAACACAACTTGCTCATTTACTGAACCATTATTTTTCATTCTTTGCCTAACTATGGCTTTTAGTAATATCAGGTGTTTTAATAAACTGTTTCCTGAATAGTTTCTTGCATTTTATTGTGTATTTCTTATACTTTACCACTTTATGCTAAGCCATATTCATTATTGAGCTATAGCTCCAGAGTACTGATTATTGCTCTTTCTTGAGAATGGGGTCATATAATAGTTTCTTTTCTTATTCTTTATTTTTCTACAGACCACTTACCCTAAGTACAGACCACATTATTTCCTAAGAAAAACTGAAAGCGTGAAAACCCTTGAACTTCTTCAATAACTGCGAGTGTTAAAATGATGAACAGTGTGAACCGTCTCCATAGCTCTCAAACTGACTATATGAATTAGTAAGCCTACAAAACAAAGGTAAATATTTAGGTGCCTAATTTGAAAATTAGGTATATCTAAGGTAGTAAGTCATATCTAGAATTTTGTTTCATCTCACTTAGGAAGAAATTTCAAATTCAAACCTTTAACTAAGTCTTGGTGTAATAAAAATGATTTTTAAGTAGTATTGCCAGTTTTCTTCCCTGAAAATAGTTTTCAGAACATACAAGTGTAAAATATATACCTGTTTTGAGAAGTCTGAGCTTTGCATATGTATAAACTTATTTCACTATTATATCATATATGTTTCATATACCTATAAATTGTTTCTGTGATAAATATATGGATAGGTAGATACAAAAAGATATTAATATAGTGAAAATACTATCAAAGCATTCATAACTATACTACTTTGAAAAAATAATGTTTACAAATAATATGTTAAGAAAATTAAAGCTTCTCTAGATAAGATTATTCATACTTTTTGTGAATACACTAATTACCGTTATAAATATTTGCTTTTATATATAAGTACATTGTGATAATACACTCATGCACATGTGATAATAATATAAGAGAAAATTTAATGTTATCTGTGAAGGGGGTATGATATTTAATGAACAAGTAGCAAATTACATTGGTAAAGTCATTGTGTACTGCCATTAAGGACAACCATATTTTACTGAGCATGCTGGAAAGTACTGAAAATTGTGTCTATTTTATTTTTGGTTACTGCATTCTCTCTCACATGTATAAAAGTCCCTGTTGTCTAAACATTCTTATAAAGACACAATACAGTTGGATTGAAATTTTGGCCACTTGACTTGAGTAGGCTAAATGTCACTTGATTTCTGTTCCTAAAATATCTTAAAAATCAGAGAACAAATTTTATATTCAATGAATTTTTAACATTACCTTTTGATATAGAATCATAACTGAAGTATTATTTATTTAGTAAGCCTACAATATGAACTTTCTGTAGAATTTAGCACAGACTGTTACAGGACCTCCTAGAATGGTATAATTTGATGGATGCCAAAACACTTCCAATTAATCTGTTAATCCCTTAGTATTTGGATGATTTCATCTGTGATAATAATACAAAGATTTTTTGTTTGCTGACTTTTTAAAATAATGCCCATAATTTCATAATAGTTGACATCTTACATTGGGATAAATATATTTGGAGTATTAATCATTCCAATAAACTCTTCCCCCTATAAATTTAATGCTCTTATGTGTTAGTATGTGAAGTTATCACTATTGGAACAGATTTGATTTTCTCTGTTAACTTAAAATAATCGTAGAATGGTTAGACTTTTCATTGTAAGTTTAAAATTTGTGTGACTATTTTTACACTAGAACCATATTATGTCTTTTACTATTTTTCATTTTCCATTACACAAAAATAAAAAAAATGAAGGAAAGAAAGAAAGAAAAAAAGGATGGAAGCAAGGAAGAACAAAAGAATAACAAACAGAAAAAAAGAGAAAGAAAGAAAGAAAAAGATGGAAGAAGAAAGGAAGGGAAAAATAAAGACTGTTATAATTATCTGTTGTGGCTCTTTACTCATAGAACGATGACAAAAATGATGTTACCATGCAATTCTCAAATTTTAAAATATCATCCATCACAAATACTCAACTATAACGTCACACAATGAAACATCTATTTTTTACAATCTTATTTTGGATACTTGCCCTCCACCCATCTCTTGACCTTAAATTGTTTCTTTTGTGTATGATTCCAGTACATAATGCTTATTTTATTAACAACGATATGGCAAAGAATAGATTGAAGATGTCATTGATTAAGATGTCAAAACGTTAACTTGAATTTGAAATACATAGGTGCATTGGTCACATATTTACTTAACTAAAAAGATTTAACTATTAGATTATTGTTCAGGATAATTCAGATTCTAGCTCAATGGACAAAGTATTAATTTACATACTTGTTTTAAGTAAGCTTGAAGAGCTTACTTTTATAATAAGTTACTTTAACTGTGCTCGAAGAGTTTTCTTTTACAATGCACTGTATAAATGCATACATTTATCAAAAAATTTTTCAATGAAAATTACATCTCTACTGAAAGCTTTTCTCCAAATGTTATCACATATGGAATGACACTAAATACAATGATTTGTATCATTTTTATACTCAAACTAGGGCTAATACAATTGTTTTATTTAATTCTACACAATCATATAGGAAATAATTTATGATACAATTATCCCATATCAAATATACAATATATCAATGATGTCAATGGAAAACCGTATCATTAAACAGTTACTGTGATACTAAAAGAAATGGTGAGCCATGATATACTTTCTTGACTATGAATAACACTAGTGAAATATTTTTTTTATGATAGGAAAGGAGCCAAGATGTGAACAACAGTAAGGGAAAAGGAAAATAACTTAAAAAGAGAGAAAATCAAGCACAAAATGGAAGTAGAGCTTTTTGAATACAAAAAAATTGAGTTGGAGCAGGGAAAAATATGAAGGAAATGAGACAGAGAAATAATTAAGATATATTTAAAGAAATTCCCCACAGTAAATCTAACTGTCATGTACTGCAAGCATATATTAATAAAAGTACATAATAAGAAAAGACATTTTGGATAAACAATTTCTGTATTAACTGTAAAACAAATGAAATACATTGAAAGGGGTTTTCAACATTGCTATCAAATAATAGAAATTATGCAAAAGAAACCCCAGGCTAATGAAACAAAAATTCCAGGAAACATTCAGGAGATAAATATATCTCAATAAGGTTGTGCTGTTGTTTGCCAGTGAGTTCAGAGCTTCCATCTGTTGTCTGAAAACACTTCCTCAATAGAATTTCTTTTAGTCCATTAAAAATTCAGTATTTTTGAACAATGAATAATGTCTAGTACTTTTCAATTAATATGAAGTTTACTTTATTTCTTACTTTTACCTTTCCTCTCTTTCCTTTAACGTCATTCAAAATTATATATTTTTGGGTCATCTGTTATCTTCTCAGGGAAGATAATCTTTCTTCCTATTTCTAGGTTCAGATAATGATTTTCTAAAAATAGTCTTAATATTTGTATAAAGTCAAGCCGATGACAAAGTTATTATTCTCTTTTAACATTTACAATTCTCTACATATGTTCAATATCATTATAGTTAAGAGAAGCATTCATAATGTCAAACTTTCGTATATCTGAGACTTCACTTTTTTACATAATTTGTGAAATGTCATTTAAAAGGTGTGCATGTATTATTTACAGTAACTTGCACACATTTAAGATTGTACTTTCTTATTTTAAATGTCTAATGAATGCATAAAGCAAAGTTAAAATAAAAGCAACATATTAAATTTTTTTTTTTTTGGTCTTTTTCATTTTTATCGGTACCAAGGATCGAACTCACGACCGCCTGCTTGCAAGGCAGGTGCTTATGCCGCTGAGCTAAATCCCCAGCCCCAAAAGCAACATATTAATTCAAAATTTGCAATGTCTACAAAATGAAAGATGTTTATGCTCAAAACTGTGGCACTTGTGTTTTCATACACAGTACTTTAAAATATGTGGTGATATTTCTATTAAAATCACCTTTGCTAGGCTATCGCAGAAGTAATCATATGTGACACTACTTTACATTTTCTCATCCAGAAATAAAGCTACCTTCACTTGTAAATTTTGTGAGAGGAATTCTGATAAATTATGATGCTGGTATTAATTAAAATGTTATTGATTGATGGCAGCCTGATTCCAAGGAAAATCTGATGATTAGATTCACAAGTATTTCAAGTAATGCAATATGATTTATCTTTTAAATCTCTAATGGCAAGATTGTTATCATTTTTATCTTGGTGTTTTTCAAATTGGACATTATCTGCCTTTACTTATCAAATGTCAAATAGCTACATATTAATTATTAATATTCATTAAGACACTTTTTCTGACAAGTGAAATGCTAAATACTTTATATGCACGGTGATGATTAATTTTTAATGTTTAAAATTCTATATTATAAAACTTAATGTTCAAATTCTATATTGTAAAATTTAAGAATGTATTCTCTCTATAGAGGTGTTTGTAATAAGGCAAGATCAAATCTTATTATATATGTTGATCTGATAAATTCCAGAATTCAAATAAATTCTGATGACAACCACCATAGCTTGAATTTTTCTACTTTATTTCCAATATAAAATACTTATTGTTAAAATTGTGGTAAACATCAAATAATTGCAAATTAAACATAATGTGAAAAAAACTCCATAATTCAACTTATATATGTATGATGAATTTGACTTTAAATATTCTAAATAATATTTTATGTTGGGGACTGTCATTATAGAAGAAAATGAAGCATTTTTACATTGAACTAACTTTCAGTATCCCTTAATGTGAGATAATGTAAGCCTTCAAAATATTTGTATTAGAAACAGAGAAAAATAAATTAAAACACAGTTAAAAACAAGTAGTTGCATGTAAGATAAAGTAACTTTAAAAAGTAGAGGGTGGGAGGTACATAGGCCCATTATTTGATACTTGAGTTTTTTAAGCAGACACCTGAATGAAAGAAGATGCAAAGTTTGTGGATACTGAGGGTGAACATTGCAGCCACAGGGTAAGCACCTTGTAGGGAAGGAGGATATCTGTGCTATGCTTGAGGAATCACACAAAGAAAGTTAGTGCCCATCAGATTGTGGGGAATGGGCAGGAAATAAGCTCACAAGAGTGGCTCAAATAAAGATTACAATTAAGACAAAGCATCCAAGAAGAGTATACTCCTTTCTGAAGGAATAATCCAAGGAGTCTTTGGAAAGAATTGAGATACGAGTTACATGATGTACACATTTAATAATAGAACATTTGGCTCCTGCATGAATCATCTAATTAAGGAAATGTTACAGCAGAGGAACTATTTTCTTTTAAGGGACTTTGAGTGAAAGATGTGGCTGGCTTCAGGTGGAGTAATGAAAAGTACTTGGTTTCTCCACATGTATGATAAAAGAGCTGTTCCTGGATATAAATAGAACGTGATATGTAGAAGAAAGAAATGGATCATGAATGATTTCAAGATTTGAGCCTCAGAAAGTGAAAGAATTGAATTCAGCACCAATTTTCAAGTTTTAAAAATAGGGTCTCACTAGGTAGCCCAGCATGGCCTTGAACTCAATAGCTATCCTCCTGTCTCAAACTTGGAGCACTCAAATTATAGGCATGCACTATGTGAAGCAATTTTCAAAGTATACACAAAAATCCAGCATTGCTTCCTGGAAAGCCAAAGGGTGTGATATATTTACTTGTAATGAAAAGAAATAAAGTCTTATTGAAGCCTAAGACTAGAATAGATATATCAGAGTAGCTGTCACTATGGAAAAATGTTAGAATTTTTGTTAATGAGTCTTAATTTCAATTTTTGTGTTTTCAAAGTTGACACAGATTGCATGCATTTTTAATGCATATGATTATATATATATATATATATATATATATATATATATTAGTATAGAATGAACAAATCAAACTCACATTCTATCATTTCACACACTTACCACCATGTGTTCAAAACATTTTAAATATACGCTCAGAAATTTTCAACTATACAACACATTTTTATTAATACATATTAACATTCTATGCAATAATTTCCAGAATATTTTCCTCCCATGTAATTGACACTTTTTGCTTTTCAGCTAATAACTGGTCATTTCCCCTCCTCCCTCCAGCCTGTGGTAACTACTATTCTACTCCGTGTCAGCGAAGTTGACTTTTATTGGCCCCACATATAACTGATATCATGCAGTATCCTCCAGTCTTATTTTACTTAGTGTAGTTTTCTACAGTTTCATCCATGTTTTCACAAATTAAAGGCTGAAAGTTTTACACTGCATATGTTAACTGCTTTGACTTTACTATGAACATTTAGATTGATGCCAGAGGTTGGTCATTATAGCAGTGCTACAATAAATGTGACAGCACAGCTCTCTTCAACATATTGATTTCATTTCCTCTGCACATATGCACAGCATGAAATGGATGGACATGGGGGCTCTATTTTTAGTATTTTAAGAAAGCTCCATACTGCTCTCCATACTTCTGTACTAATTTTCACTCCTACAAACAGTATACAATTTTCCTTTTCTCCAGATTCAGATCAACATTTATTATATTTTGTCTAATGGTCATAACCTGATATCTGATTGTGTTTTTAATTGGCATTTCTTTGTTAATAAATGATGTTGAACACTTCTGTATATGATTGTTGACTGGAAGCAGGACTTCTGCTGAGAAATGTGTATGAGATTTTTTATTTATTTTTTATATTTCATTATTTGTTTTAGTCATATTGCATTGTTAGATTCCCTTATATGTTTTGTATATTAACACTTATCCATTCTTGGATTTGAAAATATTTTCTTCCATCTCATAGAGTACTTCTAAATTCCACAAATTTTGCTCTTTGTAATACAGACGCTTTTAAATTTGTGTATTACCACTTATGTTTTTATTTTAGTTATGTTGAGTTCATGTCCAAAAATTATCAAAATGGACACCAATTTCTTTGTCAGTGACTTTGTTGCTGTGTACAAGAATGACACTGATTTTTGACTCTTGACTCTTTATCTAACTATACTACTGAATTTGATTATTAAATCTAAAAGTCTTTGGTGGCATTTTTCGAGTTTTCTATAGAGTATCATGTCAAGTGAGAATACAGATAATTTAACTTTTTCCTTTCTGGCCTTATTCCTTTAATTTCTCTCTATTGTCTAATTAGTCTGGTTAAAGTTTCCAGGACTATATTCAATAGGCGTAGTGAAAATGGACATTCTTGCCTTGTATCTAATTTTAGAATGAAAATTTGCAGGTTTTGGCCATATAGTATGAATTTGGTGGTGGATTTGTCATACACTTTTTCCAGATTGAGGTAAAGAGTGCGTATTACAATTTTTCATAGGGTTTTAGTCATGAATAAGTGTTGGCCTTTATCAAAAGCTTTTTCTGCATCTATTGAGATGACAGTGTGATTTTTGCCTTTGATTCTGTAAATATGATGTGTTACATTTATTGATTTGTGTATGTTGAGTCATCCCTGCCCACCACAATAGAATTCTAAAAAATACTTAGTAATCAATTTAACAATATCTACATATCAAAAATTGTGGTTCTCTGAATAAGGAGATTGAACAAGATATCAGAAAATGGAAATATATCCCTTGCACATGGATAGGAAGTACAAACTAATTGAAAATGGTCATACTTCCAAAATTAGTGTATGGATTTATTGCAACCCAATCAAAACACCATTAGAATATCTCACAAAACTAGAGAAAATATTCCCTAAAATCCATTTGGAACCAAGAGACTTAAAATAGCAAAAGCAATTCTCAGCAACTTGAAATTATCCTATGAAATTATTGTGAAAAAATCAGAATGCTGCTCATAGAAAATAGACCTGAGGATCAGTGGAACAGAATAAAAGATACAGTCAGAACTACAAACATACTCAGTCATCTTAATATTGACACAGGGGCCAAACATGTTAACTGGAAGAAAGATAGCTTCTTTAATAAATGATTCTAGAAAAACTGGCTTTTTACATGCCTATGACTACAGTTAGACCCATGCCTATCATCATGTACTGAACTAAACTCAAAATGCATCAAAGATCTAAATATTAAAACAGAAATACTAAATCTACTGGAAGAAAAAGTAGGTAAATATCTTGGAGGTATAGGCAGAAAGTTCATGAACAAAATCCAAACAGCACAGAGAATCTTTCAAAGAATCAGTAACTAGGATATCATTTTATTAAGAAAAAAACCTTTTGCACAACAAAAACAAATGAATTAAATAACAAAAAATAGAATCAGAAACAACTTTAGACAATTGCCACCTCAGGCTAAGGTTTTATATCTAGAATGTATAAAGAATTGAAACAACCATACTCCCCAAATTCAAATACCCAGTCCAAAAATAGGTATCTGAAATGAATACACACTTCTCAAATGAAGAAATAAAAATTGCAAATATATGAAAAAATGTTCATCTTTGGTCATTTGAGAGATGCAAATTAAAATAATCCTGAGATTCCATCTCTCTTTAGAATCACTATCATCAAGAAATCAACCAATAACAAATGCTGGAGGGATTGTGGGAAAAAAATGATCCCTTCCTCATTGTTTGTGGGCATACAGCCTGATACATCCACAGTCAAAACCAATATAGAGATTCCTCAAAAACCTAAATTTTATTCCACTTCTGAGTATCTTCACAGAAGCATTAAAAACACCATATCACAATGATAAGTGCACCCATGTTTATCACAGAAAATTTTTAATAGTTAAATCTTGGAAGCAAGCCAAATGTCCATAAACTTAAGAATAGATAAAATGATATGGTAATTTTGTACAGTAGAGTACTACTTAGTAATAAAGAAGGATAAACTTGAGACTTTTATAGCTAAATGGTTGTAAGTTGAGATCATACTTAAAAGTGAAATATATCATATTCACATACGTAAATATTGTTCTGTGTCCCTGGTGTGAGAAACTGAAAGAGTAAATAAGGCTCAAATATATAATAGATATTATAAAATGAGAAGAAATTGTTAATAACAAAAAAGTAATTGGGAAGGAAGAAATGGAAAAAAGATGAAGAGAAAAAGGAGAAAAAATCAAGTTAGCCATATTATTACTGCCTCTTGCTTCACACAAAAGGCAAATTCGTGCTAATATTGATTGGAGAATATTTTATGTCCATATCTTATACTGTGAGTAACTATTTTAAAGAATAATATTCAATATATTAACTATTGTTATTCTCCTATCACCTCATTATGGAATCTTGTTTTAATTTTTTCCATAAAATAAAAAAAAAGCAAACACTGATGAAAAAAAGCTACATCAAAGTGCTGATATTCTGGTTTTTTTTCTTTTTTTTAGATGTGTACTTTCAGTATTTAAAAGCATGTTTTAATGAGTTTTCAGATGATGCTTACATATGCTGATTTTGTGTATGGTCCATTGTCCTTTTTTTCCAAGTATAGTTTTAACTTTTTTTTTTTTTTTTTTTATCGGTACTGGGGATCGAACTCACAGCCGCCTGTTTGCAAGAAAGGTGCTTATGCCACTGAGCTAAATCCCCAGCCCCTGAGGTATAGTTTTAAAACATATTCAGTTTTATTTATTACAGATATCCTCACTTCCTATTATGTGTTCTTAGTACATATGTCAAAGAAAGGTTTATATATTTTTTTTTAATAAATAAGATTCTCTAGTCTGCTCCACTGGTCTGAAAATTTCTTTTCTTCTATGTCAATACAATACTGTTTTGATTAATATAACTTTACATTTATTTTTCAATCAAGTTTTGTGGTATCTTCCAATTTGCTTGTTTTAGCAAATAAGTGAATTTGTCTCTGACAGCAATATACATAGCATCATATATCACACAAACATCGTACAAATAACTATGAAGACAGTATACAAGAGAAGTGTTAAAATATAGTAATTCATTGAAGTATCAGGATGTACAATCAAAAACAACACAAATTTGTAGTATTTGTATACACCAATAATCAACTATCTGTAAAGGAAATTAAGAAAACGATCTCATTTACAAAACTACGCAAAATATTGTTGAGAATCAGTTCAGTCAATGATATGAAATATTACCCATACGACCACAGTGATCTATAGGATTGATAACATGTTAATAAAATTGCAGCAATTATTTTTTCCTCAGGGAAAAAAGTAATAAATTTCATATAAAACTACTGAAGATCTTAAATAAAGATATTTTAGAATGTACAAAGTGTGGCTGTTTTCACATCTTTTGGTTTGGTAATCTAGTATAAAGAGCAAAAAAGAACACTTAAGTTTTTACTTATATTTTCAAGTATTGATTAAATGTATTTTGTTTGCTTAAATAAAAATACAGCATGAAAGGTACACTGCAACTAGACCCCCTCAAATATTTCCTTTGTTTGGGCTGGAGATTTAGCTCAGTGGCATAAGCACCTGCCTGGCAAGCTCGAGGAGGTGAGTTTGACCCTTGCTACCAAAAAAACAAAAAAATCCCTTTGGCTTCTAATACCCTTATTTGTCAGTACTGCCAGTCTCTGAGGCAGTACAGGAGGTGTTCTTTCCTGGTTGTCTTTACAAGTTACGATTTAAAAATGTGGTAAATACTGCTGCTGTTTGACATCCAATGTGAGAAACAAGATTGAAAAAGCATAACATGTCCTCATTCACCATAATCTCTGGATCTGGCATCATGAAATGTCTGTCTCATCCTAATGTCAAAATGATCATAAAAAATAAATATTTTGAGTTTACTTAGGATTTGCAGATAGGCATGACAGCTCAGCTGAAGACACTCATGGGAAAAGCTGTCTAGAAGAGCTTCAGCAAATGAAAAGAACATGGAGTATGGCTGTTTGAAATGAGCAGTTTGCTGCTTTTTTGACACACATAATGATCTCCATGTTTGTCTAACTCAGATTTGATATTCATTTTACATAAATTCATAAATATATATTGCTAAAATTTTATATAATAAATGTGTCATCGTTTTCCTTTACTTAAATCTAAATATTGCCTTAAAAAGTTAGATTTTACTTGGTTTTGGCATGCATAACGATCTCCACATTTGTCTAAATGGTGTAAAGTTAGTGAAATATTCATTCTAATTAAAAGTTATTAACTATTACTTTTATGCCACTTATAAAGGATAAATTTTACATCCATTACATATATTTCTTGTTTATTCAAAGTAGTATTTTTCTATTGGTATAAATAAAAATACAGCTGAACTTAGTCATTGATTCACATGAAATATCATCATATCTTGTCTCACGGGGCATTCATGAGATTACAGGTAAAAAATCAAAGCTAGCATCCAAAGAAAATTAGGGAGTCAATTTCCATTGGGATCATAACTAATTTAAAATTTCTCTACAACAATGGAAGAATCCAAGAGAATAAAGAGACAACCTACAGGATTAGAAAAATTGCCAGCTGTTCGTCAGACACGGAACTAATAGGCAGAAAATATAAAGAACTAAGAAAATAGATTTTTTTGTATAGAATAAACAGCAATGAAGACTGAAGTTTAGGTGAAAGGCTTGTTACTATTCTGCAGTCTTATATTCCCAGGATATTTCCTTGAGAAAACTGATGGCATAATACCCATTACTCCTGATCACATGCAACGTCAAAAATTTAAGATGAATATATGTCACCTCTATTAAAAAACAATTCTTGGAAAATATAGCATATAAATAGATTTTTAATCTTTTCAATACATTCAGCATTTTCAGTAGTAGACAAATATTTTTTTAAAGTTAAACTTTCATTACATCTTTTTGGGAAAGATAATCTACGTGTCCTGGTTTGTTAGTATGAAGAACTAAATACAACCCCATTGAAGATTAATGATTAGGGGTGGCCATTTTACTCAGTGGCACAAGGGCCTACCCAGCAAGTTCAAGGTCATGATTTCAATCCCCAGTACTCCCACCCCCCAAAAGATTAGCGGTTGTACCCAAGAATATAAAATATATATTAAAAAAAAAGTTGGCTTAATCCAAGTGATAATGTTTTTTCTTCTAAAGATTTGCAGCAGCACAGGAGTTTACTTTCTTAGCTACTTTCTTAGAATTTTTTAACAGTTTAATGTTAATGGAAAGACAAATTTTTGGCTTACTGCATTGCAACTTCAATTCAGTTGTGTTCCTCCTGTGCAGTGCTGCCTATAGCTTGTGGGATGCCACAATTAATATAACTAATAGCAAACATTAAGTAAGCCTTTACTATGTATAGACAATTTACAAATTTAATCTAATTTAATTTAATCACATCAACCCAATTTCAGTAGGATTACTCTGCTAGTAAACTAAAGAAGTGTTACATCATCCAAGGGACATTTAATCTCGGAGCTGATTCCAACAGCATCTCCCATTGTTAGATCATTAGGGTCAGAAAGAGGACACAGAAGGCTCAGACAGCAACACTTAGAGAAAAACCACAATGCCTTGCCTCTCCTTCTCCACTTCCTTATTTATGCTGACGACTTTCTTCAGGTGGAACATTTACACTCAGCGACATGCTGATTTGCTTCAGCTGGTGTGAAGTTGAGCAGCAGTTTTTGGTTCATAACAGATGTTACTTTCATAATACACAATTAGTGAAAGCTGTATGTGCCATGGCAATGCTGAAGTCAGCTTACTAGTGATGCACTCTTAACCAAATGTTGAGGGACCTCCAGAGACAAAGAGAACATCAATCAGAGATTCCTGGAACCAACCAGCAGACCATCTTTAGATCTGGCAGAGTACTCATAGCAGGCAATCATTTTCAAAGCACAGTGAAATGTTGTGTAATCACTGGGATGCATATCTTATAGATAAGCTACTAATATTTGATAGTCTCCTGCATGAAAAATTTAAGTTACTTCCTTTCATTATTATAAAGTACAGGAAGCTAAAAGATGAATGCAGGGAAATTAACCGTTATTTATTGATTAACAATAAGGTATCTTTACAGTTGTATTTATTTTGATCTTAATGTAAATACATTTCCTAAATATTTTAAGGAAAAAAGATCTGATTGTTTGATCATTTTTATGCCTAGATCTTATTACCTGAACAGCTACTTCTAAGATATCAATATGCAATATATTAACTAGTGTTGATATTTTATGTTTTTTGAAATTCTGTATTATTTCTTTTTTTCTGTTTCACTTTTTTAAAAAGAAAATGAGAACAAGTTCCATGACAAACATTTTCAAACGTTATAAACCTATTCAAGAACTTGAAATTGACAAGAAAATGGAGATACATGCAAATAGAAAATAATATATAGACCATATATTTATTCACATCTATAGGCAATAGATTTTCAACAAGATGAAAATGATGCAAATTAGAGAAAATATTTTCAATAAATGATGCTGAGTAAATTGAGTAACAAGTTGCAAATGAATAGAACTAGAATCCAGCATTATACCATACGCAATAACAATTAGAAAAAACACCAAAAAAATAACTTACGACACTGGACAGGGCAAGAATTTGGGGTATGATCTCCAAAAAAACAGACAGTAAAATGCACAAATATGGTTGCTTCCCAACATTAATAAAAATAAGCTATAAGTAAAAACTTACGTAATGGAAGAGACTACTTATGAAATATTCATTTCAAGAAGCATTACTATCAAAAACATATACATAGCTGAGAAAGCTCAATAAAAATGAAGAAAACTTTAATTTAAAAGAACACAAAAATCAAGAGAAATTTCACAAAATATGGGATAGGAACTTACCCATGAATTTGGAAATATTCTCAAGATTACTAATTTTCAGGAATATAAAACTCAAAATCTCATGTAGCAGAAATTCTTTCTCAAGAAAGATTTTAAAAAATAAGTGCCAGCGAGAATGAAAGAAAATGGGAGGTGTTACACAGAGCTAGCAGAGATGTAAATTATTATAGTCACTGTGGCCCCATAGGCATTTATTCTCCTTGGTTCACTATAAAGGAAGCAGACAGCAAATGCCAGCTCTCATTATTCCTGGCAAAGGAAAAGACATTGTATCCAATGCTTCAGCTTTTCTGAATGTTGTCAGAAAAACTGACTTCAGAGTTACTTTTGACAGTGCTGAGGACAGTTTCAGACACTGACTGGAGCCAGCCCAAGAGTCCACATGGACTTCAACCAGCAGGGCTACAAAGGAGGGCTGCCCAAACCCTGGGACTCAGTATCCTCAATGTTGGAAGATGCAGCTACAGGAGTTAATTTTCTCTTTGATGGCGTTTGAGCTTGCTCTTTTGAGATTTCTTTCTGTCCCCATATTTTTCCTTTTGAAATGGGAATTTTTACCCTGTTTCACGATATATTGGCATTATTTAACTCTCTTTTTAGATTTTTACAAGTGTCACTGTTCACAGTTTGCTTTGATTCTCAGAGAGGGATTCAGACATGGACTTTTCAGCGATGCAGAAAGTAAGGTCTTTTCAACTCTGAAAGATGGGCTAAATGGATTTTCATGAGATGGACGTGATACTTTTGGGGTTTAGGGCCAGAGTGTTAGGGTTTAGAATTAAAATATTCTCTGAACTCTAGTTGTGTACAGAGGGAGTCTTTTGGAAGGTGACTGGATGATGAAACATACTTGTGTCCTGGTTACTTTTCTCTCATTGCTGAGACAAAATATGCAACACCCAAAAATAAGAAATGGAATGGTCATGTAGCTCACAGTTTGTGGAGGTTTCAGACCCATAGTCAGCTAGCTCCAAAACAGGGTGGCATGGCAAGAGGCAACAGTTCACGGCAACATTTGAAAGCAGGCTACCACTCCCCAGGGTGGATGTAGCACTCACACCATCTGGGTGCCTTCCTCTTGCAAAGAATGAGTATGTTTACAAAGTAAAGGAGCCTGGCTCTGTGCTGAGTTACTTATTTTAACTTCTAAACTTCTCAAGTATGTAATGTATCAACCATTATAACTCAAGATGGATTTATCTAGTTGATAAATTCTTACCTGAATATACTGGCTATACTGGATCTGGTTTGAGGAAGGGAGTGTCTCAATTAATGACTTGGATGGGTAAATTCCTGACACAGAATCATTCCTTTCTTCTCTTTACTTTCTGGCAACCATAATTTGAGCAGTTTTTCCTTCACCAGCCCTGTGCACCACATCATATGTACCCTTCAGGTGAAAAAAATGGACTATCTCCAGTGATCTGTGAGTCAAAATAATCTTCCCATCTTTCAAATTATGACTGTCAGATATTTTGTCCCAGCAACCAGAAACATAACTAATACAGTTACTCCATGCATGGGATGGTTTCTACTAGTACTCTGGGCTCAATTTATTGTTGGATTCTATACTCTAAATAAAAGCACTGTGTGTTTAATTTTAAAGTAATCAGAATAAACCTGAAGTACCTGCGTGAGGTAAATATGACCTTTGATGACCCATGATCAATGCATCTCCTGCCAGCTATGTGCAGAAGTTTTCATCAACCTATGTAGTTTTGCTTGTAATTGAAATGTATTGTGCCAGGAACAAATGTAAACTTGTTGTTTAGGTGTTAAAATAGGTCATACATCTTTAAAAAAGCGACATCAATATCCAATTATATTTATGATCATTAAATTTGTCATGTTTATCTCCAAGTAAAAATCAATGTAGTTTTCTGGTACTATTAACATAACTACAAATACACAAAATTATTTTCTTAACTATAGTGAAATTATAATCACAAATCTAGTAGCTTGAATATCTTAACCATAGTGAAAAAATAATTAGAACAGTGATGTTTTAATGATCAAATATTATGCTATTATAGGTACTTCAACTCACTTTCACATGTTTTTCCATTGTCAAGATCCTCATATTGAAAATCTGTAATGATGTTCATTAAAAACATTTAATTCTTCTCAGGAGATAGTTTTGCTTCCAAGTAACTTGCTTTTATCAGGTGATCAGGTAGTTAACTGAGACATTGGTCAAAATTTGATATAATTTATAATAACTGCATTTTTATAAATACAGGATTTTGTATTATCTGTTGTAAATATCTATGCAGAATAACATATGTCAGTTCAAAGTAAGTCCGTTATGTTTTTTTGATTCCATGGTATATGGGTTGTTGACAGTCAGTGCTCAATTTTGAGCCCAATACTTACAAGATGTTTCTTTAAACTTTCTTCTTTTTGTCAAGTATGAAAAAAGAATTACTCTATATTGTCATTAATTTATATATAGTAATACACTTTTACTGTCTTATCAGATATTTTTATTTAATATCATGTTTGAGTGCTATAATGAATATCTTTTAACTATAAGAAAGCAGATATTTGGTGTAGTTTGTCCAAATAAACTGTAAATAATATATATATAGTCTGCCAAAAATGTATATTCATTTCAGGAAAAGAAAACTTTGTATTAATATTTTAATACTAAACTTATGCAAACATCATGAGATTAATGCAAGTTAACTTTGGCCTTTACAATTACAAGAGGTGCTCAAAGTGATGGTCATCAGCTTCCAGACATGTACTAGTACAGTCAACTACTGCTTGGGTCAGCTTGGTCACTGAGTTGGCTGCATATGCATTTTTCAGTTTCCTATCTAAGGACTAGCAGTGTAGTGGTTTTTGTGTGATATATGACATCTTCTAGGGCCCCCCATATGAGAGTAACACCATCTGTTGAAAAAACATTATGCTATTTTTTTCATCCCACAATGCATATACATTTTTTGAAAGGTTAAAAACATTAATTCCATACTTCACATTCAATGGAAAATTGAGAGCATTTCAAGATCCACTAAAAGGCAATCATATAGTTGTTCTGCTTCATGAATATGTATTTTGGTAAAAAGTAAAAAATCATACATCCTTGTACTATTGTCAGAATAAATATAACTTATTCAATAAAGTATTAGCCCATTTAATATATAGTACATATTTAATTATTTTTTCAAATTGTTAGACAGTTATTTAAGATGGCCTCGTTACCTAAATTCATGCCTTAGAAAGTTTTCACAGCATGAAGTTAAAGGTATAGTTTCTGTTAAAAGCTAGAGTAGAAAGAACAATAGGAAAATCACACTCCAAAATTAATATGAATGCCTGTAATTCCAGCACTTAAAAGATGAGGCCAGGAAGGTCGCCATAAGTTCAAGGCCAACCTTGGATACATAGCATATTCAAAGCCAGGCTGTACTTTAAAGAGACACCAGGTCTTAAAGCAAAGCAAAGCAAAACAAAACAAACAACAACAACAAAAAACAATAGGTCATTACTAAAAAGACTTATAAGTAAGTTACTGAATTTTGCAAATATATAAAAATTCTTAAATTATTGTTTTCTTTTTTTGGTACCAGAAACCTAATTCATGACATTGCATTTGCTAGGCAAATGCTATATCATGGAGCTACACCCTTAGCCCCCAAATTCCCAAATTTCTACAGGTTAGTTCAAAGAAGTAATGATTTGTAATTCAGAAAAATCTAAATATTAAAAATTCTGTGGTTACAACTATTTTCAACCTATAAAAGGAAATAGTTTTCTTTTTGTAAAAAACATTATACACACATACACAAACACACACACACACACACACACACACACACACACACACACATATATATATATATATATATATATATTCACAGAAACTCATTTTATAACACATGTTAACATATATACTCATAATATTTGGAACAAAATATGACACAATATTAATGATTTTATTTAGTATTTTTCTATCAACATAAAAATCTGGACTTTCAAAATGAAAAAAATATAGAAAATATAAGCTACACACATTGAAGATGTTTAAAGAAAATGCATTTTGTACTAACAAACACTTTTTAGTATTTTGATGTACTTTTAAAAAAGTCGCAAAGTTGAAAAGATGACAAAGAAGGAAGAAGAAATTTTGATGACTAGTATCCAAAATACATTCAAATTCATTTAAAAAATGCTATTTACCCCTATTTCCCATTTAATGTTAACATAATTTGTGATAAACATGTAGCACAGGTCGCCAGTTTACATGGAGTGCTAAGAATGGAATCTGAAATGCATATGCATATGACTTGTATTAATAGAGATTCACATCTAATCATAAGTAGAAATTCATAAATATTCATATACAATAAAACAGTTTAGTGTCTTTAGTAACTGATAATTGACAAAATTGATGAAACTAGTAATGGAAAGTCATATTTTAGAATTAGATTTTAAATGTACATTTAATAAATGATTGAATCCAGACAAAAATATTTGATTTAAAGTTTCAGGCAATTTATTGTTCATCTGGTAAGAAAGGTTCATCAAATACGTGCTATTATTTACAAAGATACACCTACGTCTCTATCATATCTTTATTACTTTTAGATTACAACATTTTTTGTTTTATCCTGCTTACATAATATAATGGATTAATTATATTTTGCAGTTATAATTTTAGTAATTATTAAACGTATTTGATGTATAATAATGAAGTATATATGAACAATATTTTCTAATTTTCAATTATTTTATAGTTTTAGATTTTGAGCCAGATTGTCTATATATTACTTCCAATGCCAACATGTTCTTAACCTGTCATAGACATTTTGCTTCTAAAGAAAATTAAATTATCATGGGAAAGAGATTAGCATGAGAATTGTACTAATTCAATTATCAGGATGTTCAAATTGAGATAAAAAAAGATATATCAGCACGATGCTTAAACTCAATCTTTATAAATAATTATTAATGTTTAAAATATGGCATTACACTTTTACTCTTATTTTTTGTTGCACTTTCACCTTTTCTGTCCAGTTGTCATCTGATTATCACTGTGTTTCTGTAAAAATCTGCAAGATTTTAATCACTGGAATATAAGAAGTTATTATGTACATTGCTTTTATATGAATGATGAATAATTGATGAGTAGTGACAGACACTGATGCAAGTGACACGGCATGTCACCATCCATGACCTACATCTATTATTCATCTACTATGCAATTACAGCTGATATATCATACTAAGCATAATTTGTAACAGGTGTTGTACTATTTTACTAAGTCAAGGTCATACAAATTTATCCATATTGGAATAATATATGATAAAGTTTCTTTTGTGTATGTGGTACTGGGTATTGAACACAGGACGTTTGGACAAACTACCTTCTTTCTTCTTTTTTTGAAATTAGTGTATATGATAATTCTTGGTTTGCCAGCTGTAGTAGTCAGGTGTTGTAAGGAGAACAATTAAAATCAGGACAAGGCTCTATAATATTTTATGATGCTCACCCAGAGTTAACACAAGAAACTGCAGGAAATCTATCCACAACAACCAAAGACATAGAATATTCAACCAAAGGCCTGAATCCCACAGCAGTGTCTTGTCTGAGTCCAGATGATGACGCAGAGCTCATGACAATGCCTCCCACAAGTCCGACTGGAGGTCTAGACCCCACACGAGGTATTCATGCCAGTCTCTTTTACAGATCTGTGCAGGGAAAACCCAAAGGTCACTGGTGGAAGGTAGGAACTCTGTGCTAGCGGGTGTAGGAACTTCGCTGATAGGTTGAGCTTTCTATACTGGACACGAGAAGAAGTCACAGTCAAAACAAAGACTAGGGCTGCCCTAAATAGTACCACAACCATCTCAGCGACACAGAGGCCTCAAGCTCCTTTGATGATAAGCACAGTGGTGTACATGCCAGGAAGCCAGTGTGACGAGTTCCTCCTGGAGATTAAGCAGCACATGTCTTCCCTCTGGAGCCAAGAGGCAGTGCTCAGTGTAAGGACCAGAGCTTCTCCAGGAGAACCAACAGCTCACACAGTAACACACAGGAGAACCCAGGATGCCTCAATGCCTCATTACCTTAACACCTTTCTTTTCCTTCTCTACGTCTCTAATTACGCTGGCAACTTTCCTCAGGTGTAGCAATCACTCTCAGAACAATGATGATTTCATGCCTCTGGCATTATGTTGACCCTGTTTTTAATACATAACACTTTTTAATCTACTTTCTCTATCATTAACAAAATCACTGCTACCTATTGACTTAATAAAAAAATTTTTTGTGCAACTGTAACACGAAACCTATCTTGTGATACACGCTTTCTCTTTTAGAATTTAATGGAAATGCAGTATTGCGTTGTCAGTAGACAGATTCATCGCTCACACTACCACAGTCTTATTTAACTTATGGTTTTCCGCAAAATTTTGCAGTTTGCCACATTGTACTCATCTATCTAATTTCATTTGATGTTAGCAACTCCTTTGTCTTTTTCTCTTCCTCCTTTGTACCCTAGATCTCCTCTATAACCTCTTGGAGTTGAGAGATAATCACCCACATTTCCACAGAGAAGAGGAAAAGAGAGAGAGAAAGAGACAGACAGACAGAGACAGACGGGGAGAGAGAGAGAGAGAGAGAGAGAGAGAGAGAGAGAGAGAGAGAGAGAGAGAGAGAGAGAGAGATTGGCTCAGCGTTATCCTGTGATGTTTGGCATAAACTATTATTAAAATTGAAAGACATCTATCATTTATCAAATTAAATTTTACTAGAAATGTTTGCATACATTCCAGAACACTAGAACAGTTTACTTGCAATCCAAGGTTTCACTGTATTTTTTTTTTCTGTTTTTCAGTTTGTGTTGTTTTAATTAAGCTCTAGCATTAAGAAATTAGTAAATAGCTGGGCGTGGTGGCTCATGCCTGTAATCCCAGCACTTGTGAGGCTGAGGTGGGAGGATTGTTGCCAGTTCAAAGACCGGCCTGGGCTACAAAGTGAGCTCAAGGACAGCCTGAACTGCATGGTGAGACCCTGTCTCAAAAAAGACAAAAAAAAAAAAAAAAAAAAAAAAAATTAGTAGTGTTTCTCTCATGTTTTTCATTCTACAAATATTTATGTTACTTTGGAATGAAGTGACTTATTTTAACTGTGTGACATGAGATTAACTTATTTAATGGTAGGTAATTAAATAACTGGAATATTTGTTTTTGTGTCTTCAAATATGTACCTATTTATAGAATTGAGAGTTTATATTTTGCTAGAAAAATCAGTCTTTAGATTTTAAAAGATGACGTTGAATAACATATAGTGTTAATTAATTCAGTTTTTCATAATTTTAGTTCTATTTTTTGTTGTGACAAAATAACTACTATCTACATGTTTTTGTTTCTTTGGTGTTCAACTAATTTCATTTGATTATTGAAGTTATAGTTACATAATTAGCTATTTCTGATAGAGTGGAATCTGTTTTGATGCTTGTTTTGTCTCTTCATTGTGTATTCCTTATATTTTCATATGTTTTGCAAATTTATTTTTAATGAAACCTTGCTAAAGTAAACAGTACTGAATCTAGCAATGCTTTTAAGCTTCTAGTCTAATAAGCTGTGATTCTTCTATACACACCAGTGGGCTTCTCCCCTTTTGTAGGCAAAGATTTTCTCTGTACACAATTTTATGATGGATCTAATAAGAGTTGTGTTCATATTGTTTTATATCTTGAGGATGAGATTCATGACTTCCAAGGCCTTTCTACAAGACTGGAACCCAAAATTTTTGCTCTTACAGTTTTGAAGGAAATGCTGCTGGAAACAGAATTCTATACCAGTGAAATTTTCCTTCTACCACTTGAAATATTTTTCTTCATCCTCCTTTGATTTGGATTCCAAAGAAAAAAGTGATAAAATTTTTAACTTCCTTCTTCCTAGAAAAGATGTTCCTCTCCCTCTGACTACTTTGAAAATTTTAATTTTATATTTTCTACTTTTAATGTGACAAACATGGTTACAAATATCTTGATATTTATACTGACGAGCAATTTCTGATTTTGTTGTTTGGAATTATTTTTGAAAAAATTTTAGCTATTAGTACTTCAATTATTTTTTCTGTGCTTTCCATCTTTTTTGTATTTCTGATATTTTTATCTATATGTCATATGTCTTATAGTTTTCTAATAATTTTGGAAATTAAAATAATTTTCTTTCTTTAAAGTTCGAAAATCACCATCAGTGCATCCTCTGCTCTGTCATGTCCAGTCTACTGATTATTCTGTCTTAGAAAGTATTCACTTCCATAAAAAGTGTTTTTTTTTACTTCCAGCTCTTGAAATTTGATCATATCTGCATTGAAAATACATTCTTACATATAGTCCACTTGTTTAAGAATCTATAGTCACACTTATTTTTAAATCTGCAGGCTATTTCCAGAGTTTCTGTGCTACATGAGTTTGCTCACATAATTCTTTGTTTTTCAGATATATATCTGATTTTAATGATTGCTCATTCTAGGAAGTTATTGAAATTTCAGCTTTTCTCTTCTTGTCACTTGTTAAGAGGATGAGAGAGAATTACCTATCTTTTTCCTTTTCAAATGAAAGGTTTAGATTACTTTTAATGTATGTACTAATATTTTCTTAACATTTTGTTCATGTTTCTTTATTGAGAATGTATTTTTTAATCTTTTCTGGGAAAGAAAACTGCCTTTTGATACTTTAGAATTTTTCTCTTTTTAATAGTCTCTATATTCAGAAAGTTTTAGCAATAAATGCAGTTAGTTAATGGAGGTATAGCCTCCCATGTTTGAAAGGAGATAAGCCCTTATTTAGAAGACACATTGAAAACTAACCTGGGGAGTAGGTAAAGAGAAATCATAGAGCTCCTTTTATATCCACGACCTAAACTGCAGATGCCAGTATACTCTTGCTTTAGGCTCAATCACTGAACAGCACAATTTGCCAAATTAGCTGTTAGTAAAGATGTCTTAAGCAAAATCCACAAGGTACAGGTGTAAGGAACAAATAGATGATAACTACCTGATTTCAGTATTATAAAACTGGGAACATAGAGATAAATTAGCATTTAAATTGTATTAAAAATATATTAGCTTATTTAAAATAAAATGTAAAAATTAATAATGGAAAAGGAATAATTTTGATTAAATAATTCTTAAGAAAGCATATTCAGTATGATTAATGAAATAACATGCCTTCAAAAACCTTCACACCTTTCTCCCCAAGTAATTTGATGACAGTACTTTGAAAAGACATTAATTCTTTGAATGTGACTATGCAAAATTCTCCAGTACTGCTTAAACATAAGTTTGAGTTCAGAGACCACACCTCTATGCACATATCCACTTTACTTACAGTATTTATATTTTTTAAAAAACAAGTAGTGTTTCTAAATTTTCTTTGTGAATGTCCTCATTAATGGCAACATATAAATGACCATTATTAAAACTACACACATTTCTAAGTGTCTGGTACAGTAACAACCCTTAGAGTCTAAAGCTTATCATATGACAGGTAAAGGAAACAAGAAAAAAAGTGTTAGATCAAGGATAAACATATTTATAGTTTTCTATAAGTATTACCTTTTAAGACACCCTGAAAAACTAAAAGATGGAAATGCAGTCTAAAACTCTAAAGGTGATAGTATTCTTTTCAACATCCAACTATTTTCCAAAAACTCATTATGTACTTAAAACTATGATTTGGTTGACAGATTTTGGCAAAAAGCAAATAGAATATTAACATAGTAATTCAACTTATACCTAATTATTACTATTCTGATAACTAGTTCTTTCCAAATAAATTCTCTAAAGTTTTTGAGATCTGGACAATAATTTGGAAACATATATAGTACTGAGATGGCTTGTTGTTGAAAATATTGCAGAAGCTCAATCTTAATGTCCACTGGGTGATCTTGATACAATAGCTTATATAGTTAACATGAATTTTTCCTGTAAATATATTTAAACTCTATCCTGCAAATATCACTATTGTATTGGGAATATGTCCATTTTTAAAAAGAAGATTCAAATGTAAGAGTAAAAGTTGTATAGGCATTAATGAGAAAATAAGTGATAAACTCTTTCTAGATGAGTTTTTGACAATTGAGAAAAAAACAGCTAAAAATAACTTAGACAAAGTAAAACATCACAGCATGAAACTGTAGTAACTGATAATTAAAAAAGAGCAAACATTTTTAGCTTTTCTGAAATATTAACAATACTCAAAATTATTAATTTTATATGAATTTTGTCTTAAGCATTTGGTCTTTGTATTTAATTTCCTAACATGTGTGCATAATATTTAATAAAAAGTTAATCATTTTTTCCATTTAAATACACTCATAATTAATATATTTTCATGTGTGTTGCTGAGACTTATTCCTAGGAGAGAAGAATGATAAATATATATACTAAATATGTAGCATACATTTTAATTTTACATTCACTCTTGTTTCTACACATTTTTCCCCAAATATCTCTACTGCTGGGCTATGCTTCTTTAGTGCAACCAAAATTTAAATTTCTCTAACATTGTCATAAATTTGAGACATTTTAAATCCTTGCTTTTATGGAGCCCAGAATTTTTTTTAATTTTTCTAATTTAAATTTATGTTGTAACAAACCTGAATATAAAAGTATACATATTAATGGGGCAATATGCAATGTTCCATTAATTGTACATATTGTACAGTATTAAAAGTTACGATAAAGATATCTACCTCATCAAACATTTATCATTTCTTTATGAAAACAAAAGTTCACAATTCCTTGTATTATTTTTTTGAAAGTAGAGTATTTAATATTGCCTATGCTCTTGCTAATATGTGATAGAACAACAGAGCTCCTCACTCCTATATATTACAACTCAGTACTCGTTCATCATCCTCTGTTGGTGCTCGATCCTTGCTCCTCCCCTCGTCTCTGTTACCCACATTTGACTTATATTTTGCTCTATCACCCTTCTGTATTCCTGTATGTATTTGAGATCATGCAGCTTTTGCCTTTGTATACCTGGTTTATATCACTTAATACAACTTTCTTCAGGTTGATCTATGATGCCACAAATGATTCAAATACGAGTTTACTTTCTATCTCCTTTTCTGGTTTTCACAGAGCCATTTGTATTCACAGTTCTGCCCTTTTCAGGACACTTTTTCTCTTCACTCTTACAACATGAGTAAACTCTTGCTTCGCCTACAGTCTGTTTATTGCTGTGTTATACATCTTGATCTCTCTGCTGAAGATAAAACCCTTCCTCCATATATTTGTTAGAATTCTCTAGAAAAATAAACCCAGTGGAATATACTGTGGAATACCGTATTAACATGCCAGAGGTTTATTACATACCTTACATGATCAGCAGCAGTAGGAGGGCCACAGTGGATAGATGAACAGACAGAAGTTTGAGGAGCAACTAAGATCAAGTAGTTTTAAACCTTAGAATAAGAGGATCAGAGATTCAGTGCCAGTCTGATGCTAAAGACCTAGAAACTCCCTGGAGAGTAGTTGATATTAGAAATCTGTGTTCAATGATTGAAGGAATTGGAGTCTGTTGTTGTTTTAGGCACCTTTGTCATGATTGACCCACATTACCCAATCCTCACAAAGTAAACACGGACAGGTGTATTTTGATCTACAATTTTAGTGTAAATCAATGAATATTCCCAGGTCACCTAACTCCACAGCAAAATTGGCATCGTGGAAGGACCCTGAGGAGGAAAGCTTTTGATTCCATGGCAACCAGAAGGAAAGAGGAAAAGGAGGTATCAAAATCCAGAATAAAGTCTCCAAGGTTATAGCGTGACCCACCACCAACCAGGTCCAGCATCCTAATAGCAAAGCAGCTGTAGTTTCCCAATTATCTAGTCATTTCCCAAAAGCCCCATTCTGAACATCTGAGGATTTAGGAGGGTATTCTCGGTGTAAACTGTAACAGATATCTACCCCAACACCAAAGGCAGCAGCAAGGAGACCACGCACTGGAGCAGACTGCAGCTTTACAAAGGCCGTCAAACTTCGTCTGGACTTCAGGTCAACTGGGTGCACTGCCACATTCAGGGTAGAACTTGTCATCCTGATGTGCTATGTACATGTCAGCTATTTCTGGAAACACCCTTACAGGCACACCTAGCACATCGAGAAATGTGCTTCACTAATCCTCCAAGGATCTCTTAATCTAGGAAAGTTGACAGTCATAATAATTGATCACACCCACTCCCAACAGGTTTTCTTCACCTGGATTTTACAAAAAATATCTCAGTGTGGTTTATTGAAACTCCGCAGGCCTGGGCTTTAGCTCAGCCCCTCAAGCACTTGTGAGGTCAGGGAAACTCTGCTTCACCTTTTCCTCCAGAAAATTCTCTTTTCTAGGCATTATTATTCCAAGACAGACAAATTGTGCTCTATCCTTGACCTTACCATTTCACATATGTACTATTAATAAGTAACAAGAACTATATTTTCCATTTTTTAATTTTCTAATCTACTTTTTCTCACTTCAGCATGATTATAAGAGAACAGATTAACAGTATCTTTCTATCAGATCACATCATTTTATATAGTCTGTTGATAATAACTTCTCATCCTCTGGTCTTTCCCTATTCCTCTTTTTGCATGCATTATGATAGAGTGATCTTTTAAAATTCTCTTTCTCTCTCTTTTTTCTTGACTTCTTTCCTTCTTTTTTTTTTTTTGCTATATGTATAGAAGTATGTATATACTTACAGACAAGGTCTAGCTAAATTGCTAGTCTGCCAGACTAGACTCAAACTTGCAATTTTCCTGTCTCATCCTGGTAAACAGTTATGATTATAGGCATGTGCCAACTTGCTCTGATGGGCTTAATTTATAATCAGATCATACCTTTACAATTTAAACTATAACTTTATTTAGTTAAGCACACAAAAATTTAATATTCCAAAATTCTCCAGTGAAGTATGCTCCATATTTTTGAAGTATAGATATTACTACTACACAGCTTTAAATTTGTAATAATTAGATGACCTCTCTTTCCTGATTACTCAGCCCTTTAAGAATAAGAGACCCCTAAAAATTAAATGAACCTTGTAATTATTATATCAGGGATGGTTTCTATGCATACTTAAAAATCAATAATAGCTTCTTTATGTTCTTCCTCCCTGTCCACTGTCACTGACTAAGGGTTTTGTAATTACCTGACCACAGTGTAAATATATCAGATAGGATCGCTAATGTTCAGGGATAAGTAGCCCTTAATGTAATTACTGACAGCTACTAGAATACAAAATGTGAAAAGATGATCATGTCTCTTGACAGAATGAACTTTAAAATCATATTCGATTTTACCATACATTGCTAGATTACAGGCAGTAAATAAGTAGGGGCATACTAATGGCAAACACAGTAGATATTTCACCCTAATTCTCCTTAACACTCAATAACATATATAATGTTAATACTATCAGGAAATCATACTTACTTTTTAAAGGTATTTCTGATATGCAACATACTGCTGTATTTACACAGAAGTAAAACAATGTATTACTTTTCATTCAGTGCTACAAGAGTTACCATTTTGTGGCTTGAAACAACACAAATTTACTGTCTTACAGTGATTTAAGTTAAAAGCCCCAAAAAGGTGGCACTGGGAAACCGACATGCCTGAAGGTTGTTATTTGGTTTTCAGGAAGTCCTACAGGAAATTCTTGTTTTTATTAGCTTTTAGAAAGAGACTTGTATTCCTTAAGTTTTGCAGTCCTCTTGTTTCCAAACCCACAAAGGTTAGAGCAATTCTTTTTCACACTACGTCTTGATGAATCACCTGGACTTCCACTTACTTTGGTTTTCCGTTCGTTTATTTGTTTTTGTCTTGTTTTGCTTGGTGCTGGGAGTCAGACACAAGACCTCACATAGCCAGGCGTGCACAGTGCCACTGAGCTTTGTATTCTTGGCCTTTTCCACTTCCTTATAACTTTCACTCCTTTCATTTTTAAACTTGGATAATTTATAATAATTTGCTTGTTTTCAAAATAAAGTGATTAGTGTATTACTTTGGTTTACCAAATAAACATAACAAATAGAATATTTGTATACATGGAGAAGAATTAAGTTTAAGAAATTAGTCCATATTAGTCAGATATTAAGAAATCTGAAAACTTCAGTGAAGGCCAACAGTCTAAAAACCTATGGCTGAGCTGATGTTGCTCCATTCTGAAAACATTTTAAGAGAAAATTTCCCTATTTTTCAGCAAAATATATGTGTCTTTCTAAGTAAGGCTCTAAATTGATTTGATACGTATCACTTATATTATAAGAAGTTACCAATGTCCTCGATATGTGCAGATATAATCACATCTAAAAAACATGCCTTCACTGTGCTCCATGGACCTAGATGTTGATAGGATCATTGCACTGCAACCCTCCTTGACCCCATGGACCTAGGGGTCAGTAAGATCTTGACCTTGCCCTTCTTTCTCACTCCATAGACTTAGGGGTCAGCTGGGTCCTTGACCTTGCCCCCCTCTTTGCCCCACAGACCTAGGGTTTGGTGGGAGCATTGGCCATGCCCCCTTCCTCACTCCACTGACCTATGGGCCAGCAGGAATGTCACTCATTGTCTCCCTAACCTAAAAAACACAGGAGACCTTGGACAAATATTGACCTCTTTCATCACCTGGAGAATCTTTGTGGGCTGGTGGGAGCCTCAACAACCCCTCTACCATACAGAAGACCTCAGCAGGATTATGACAGTATGGTGAGTTTCCTCCTCAAAAAGAAGAGCTAGTGAACACACAGGAACAACAGTATACTTCCTCCCAGCTGTAGGATCTTGAAAATTCTGGCAAGAGAGTGAGTCCTTGTTCTATACAGAAAACACGAGGTGAGTTGAGATTGCTGACAAGGTCTTCCCCAACCTAGAGATAATCTAAGGGTCTACATGACATCCAGTGACACAGCAGGGTCTAAGTTGAGGTGCACACTATAGCCAGGTATATCTGGCTGCATGGAACAGCCTGAAGCCATAGACATAGTAGGAACTAACAATTGACTTATATCAATACTGCTAGGCCGGTCAGCCTAGAAAGTATTTAGGACTCACCCAACAGGCTCTGCAGGAAGAATTCAGGTGACAGCCCTCCCCTTCTTGTGGGACCCAGCAATTGGAAAAACATCAACCACACAGTAGGACCCTAAAATATTGATGATGGACAGTGGAGACCAGTGTGATTGAAAAGAGCAAAATATTAATCCATGAAGTGAAAATGACAAAATGAAAAGCAAAATGCAATCTCAAATGTCTAGTCCATAAGCAAATAGAGGACATTAGAAGTTATACATCTGAAATTTCTGAAAATATAGCAAGTGAAATAATTTAAAACTTCTATGAGGCTTTAGAGGAAGTACAATTAGAAATAATCTCTCATAGTGATAAATGTAAACTTAATAAAGAAATTGCTAAGCATAGTTAGAGAAGACATAGATGAAAAGTACAGAAGCATAGAAAAATGATGGAAACTTTGTATGAACAATACGGAATATAAATACAATGCATGAAACAAATTCAAAGAGAAATCCAGGAAATAAAAATTTCTACGGAAAGCAGGTGAAACCCTTTGAATGAAGCTGAGGAGTCTGAAATTGAAGAAAGGATCAGAGCTAGAGACCATAAAAGGAAAGTCATTTAAAAATAACAAAACAACATGAAATGACAAATAGCTTCAAGATGATGCAAAGAGAAACAATATAAGACTAATAAACATCAATGAAGGCATCAACACAAATGACACTCATAAACTATTCACAGAATTTATAGCAGAAATTTCCCAAGAATGTGAAACGAATAAGATATACAAAAAAGTGAGAAATGTAAAAGGCCAAACAGTCACAACCAAAATAAATCTACACACAGAAATATGGTAACTATGACCACAGAAACTCAGCATAAAATCAGAACGCTAAAAGCTATTAGAGAAAAGACACAACTCACCTCTGAAGGAAAGCATATTAGAATCATAGCAAACTTCTCAGCACAAATGCTCAAGTCAACACAAACTTGGAGTGAAGTGTTTCAAGCCCTGAAAGAAAAGTTTTCAACCCAGACTGATGTACCCTGAAAAACTTTCTTTAAAAATTAATGGAAAAATAAGATACTTCCATTGCAAAGAACAACTTAAGAAATCCATGTCCACCACATCAGCTCTAGAAAGAGTATTGAAAGACATACTAGATTGAGATAAAATTGACTATAATTTCCAGAACAACAACAAAGAAACCACCAGACAGGGCAAGCAGTTAAAAAAGGGAGAAAATCAAGAAACCAACAAAAGGAAAATAACATGACAAAGTTGAGCAAGTACACATCAGCTATATCCATCAATCTAAATGCCCTCAATTAACCAATTAAAAGAAATAACTTGAAAGAATAGATTAAAAGAAACAAAATCCAACAACATGCTATGTACAGCAAACATATTTGGCTCAAAAGGAAACTCATAAACTAAAGGTCAAAGGATGTAAAACAACATTCCATGCAATAGGAATCCAGAAAAAAGCAGGGGTAGCTATTCTGTATGCATACAATGTATACTTCAAACCAAAAGTAACCAAAAGAGATAAAGAAGATTATTCCATATTTGTTAGTGGAATAAGTGAAGAAGAAGAGCTAAAATCGTAAACACATATGCACCAAATAAAGGAGCACCCAACTATATAAGACAAATACTAATAGACATGAAAAACCAAATACACAATAAGGGTATCACCCTGTTGTTATAAACACTAGATCAATGAGACAAAAAGTCATCAAAGAAATAACAGAACTGACTCAAACCTGTGAACAAATGAACATAGTAGATATTTACAATGTTCCACTCCAATCACCTCAGAATACACATACTTGTCAGCTGTGCCTGACACATTTTCTTAAACAGACCATACATTAGCCCATAAGACATCATTAAGTAAATTCAAAGAGATTGAAATTATCCTATGCATATTATCTGGACATAGTGCACTTATAATAGAAAATAATGGCAAAATAAACTCTAAAACTTACACAAACACAAAGGATTTAAATAACAACCTCTTCAACAACCAATGAGTTAAGGTGAAATTAAAGAAGAAATTAAGCAATACCTACAATTCAATAAAAATGCAGTTACAATATACTGAAACCTGTGGAACACAATGAAAGTGGTTCTAAGAGGGAAATATATATGAATTGTCACATGAAGAAAATAAAACAATCACAATGCAACAACCTGCTGCTACACCTAAAGCTTCCAGAAAAAGAAGAACAAGTCAAGCACAAAGCTCACAGAAGTGAAGAAATTATAAAGATCAGAGCAGAAATTAACATAGTTGAGACTAAGAAAACAATTAATGAATCAAAAAGCTGGTTTTTATAGGTACCGGGGATTAAACTCATGACTGCATGCTTGCAAGGCAGGTGCTTATGCTGCTGAGCTAAATCACCAACCCCTAAAGAGCTGTGTCATTGAGAGAATAAACAAAATCGATAAACCTCTAGCCGCCCTTATCAAGAAAAAGAAACAAAATTTCAAATTCATGCAATAAGGAATGAAAAGGGTGAAATTACTACAGATCCCATGGAAATTGAGAAGATCATGAATACCTGCTTTGAAAATCTTTACTCAAATGTGATATAACACACAGAGGAAATGGGCAAATTTCAAGAAAAATGAATTATCAAACCTGAATGAAGAAGATATAATAATTTTGAATAGCCCAATATTAGCTACTGAAAATGAAAATGTAACTGAAAACTTACCAACAAAGAAATGCCCCGGTCCTGATGGCTTTATAGCTGAAATCGGTAAGAAATTATAGAAAACTTAATGCCAATACTCTTCAAACTTTTCCAAGAAATTCAAAGGGAAGCAATTCTTTTTTTTTTTTTTTTTTTTTTTTTTTTGTCTTTTTCCTTTTTATCGGTACCAGAGATCGAACTCACGACTGCCGCTGAGCTAAATCCCCAGTCCCCAGGGAAGCAATTCTTCCTAACTCATTCCTGGAGACAAGTATTACTATAATACCAAAAGAAAAGGCACAATCAGAAAGGAAAACTATAGACCAATCACCCTAAAGAACACCAATGCAAAAAACAAAACAAAACAAAACCTCAATAAAATACTGGCAAATAGATTGCAGCAAGTCATCAGAAAGATAATATATCAAGAATATGTGGGATTTATCCCAAAAATGCAAGGTTGGTTTAACATATGCAAATCCATAAATGTAATACACCACATCAACACAGTCATAAACAAAAAGCACATCATCATCTCAATAGACACAGAAAAAGCCTTTGAGAATACACAACATTTGTTCATGATAAAAAAAAAAAAAAAAAACCTTACAGAAACTTGGAATAGATGGTAATTACCTCAATCTGACAAACTAACAAATAACAATATACAATATGGTAAATGCTCAAAATTTTCAACCTAAAATCAGGAAAAGACAAAGATATTCACTATCACCACTCCTATTCAGTATAGTTCTGGAATCATTAGCCAGAGAAATTAGTCAAGAAAGAGAAATAAAAGGAACAAGGTTAGGGAAAGAAGTCAAATTATCACTATTTGCAGATGATATGATATTATATATACAAAATCCCAAAAAACTCTATTAAAAGTATAATAAAATTTATAAGTAAATTCAGCAGTGTAGCTGGATACAAAGTCAGTACTCAAATGTCAGTAGTATTCCTGCACACAAACAATAAACTCACTAAGAGAGAAATTATGGAAATGACATCTATCACAAGACCACGCAAAAACTTAAATACGTACTAATTGACCTTGTAAAGGATATAAAAGGCTTAAATGCTGAAAACTATAATACACAAAAAAAGAGATTAAAGAGGATGTCAGAAAATGGAAAGATATGCATTGCTATTGATTCAGAAGAACCAACAATGTGAAAATGGCCGTACTTCCAAAGCAGTTATATAGATTTAATGAAACTCCAACCAAAATGCCAGTAACATATCTTATAGATCTAGGGAAAACACCCCTAAAATCATTTCAAAACACAAAAGAAGTAGAATAGCAAAGCAAAACTGAACAACAAAGGCAAGGCAGGATGCATCACAATCCCTGACTAGAAATTATACTACAAAGACACAGTGATAAAACAAGCATGATACTGGCAAAGAAGTCATACCTGCCTGAATATCAATGGAACAAATTAGAATATGCAGACACAACTGTAAAGTCAGTTAGACACTTTATCTTTGACAAAGGATTAGACATGTTCACTGGAAGAAGGGTAGCCTCTCTAATAAATGGTGTTGGAAAAACTGGCTTTCCAAATGCTAAAGTCTGAAACTAGACCCATGTCTATCTTCATACACTAAAGTCAAAATGAATCAAAGATCTAAATGTTGAAACAGAAAAACTAACACTAAATCTACTGGAAGACAATGCAGGTAGAAATCTTGAAGTCATAGCCAGAGGCTTCATGTATAAAACGTAAACTGCATTTTCAGAGTCAAAAACCGGGATCTCTTCTTATTAAAAAAAGCTTTGTACTTTCAAAGAAATTATCACAAAGTGAAGAGAAAACCCCTAGAATGGGAAAAAAATTTAGCCAGCTATCCTTCAGACTAAGGATTTATCTAGAAAATATAAAGAACTGAAAAACATCAGGCCCAAAATTCAAAGACCCGATACAAAAATGGGCATCTAAAATGAACACATACTTCTCAGATGAAGAAATGCAAATGGCAAATAAATTCACGAAGACATGTTCAGCATCACTGCTCATTTGAAAAATACAAATTAAAACAACATTTAGATTCCATCTCACTCCAGAAAGAATGGCTGCCATCAAGAATTCAACAGATGTCAAATACTGGCAGGGCTATGGGAAAAAAGAAATATGTCTTCACTGCTGATGGGCATGTAGAATTGTGTGACCACTGTAGATAATCAGTGTGGAGATTCCTCAAAAAATTAGGCTTGAAAGTTCCATTTAATCCAGCTATTCCTATTCTGAATATATTCCCAGAAAAACTGAAAATATCATGCCACAGCAATCTATGTATACCCATGTTCATAGCAGCACAATTTGTAACAGTTAAATCTTGGAAACAACCAAAATTCCCATTAACTGCATAATGGATAAAAAGATGTGGTATTTTTATGCAATGGAATATTACTCAGCTATAAAAATGATAATCTTGAGCTTTTATAGGTAAAAGGAGGCAACTCAAGACTATACTCATAAGTGAAATAAAGTAAAGTCAGATTTATAAATACTGCAGTCTCCTTAGTACAAAAACAATAAAAAAATAAGAATCTGGAAGAGTAATAATATCCTAAGTATACTACAGATATTGTGCTAATGAAAGGGGAAAAAGGTGCTCAGAAGATCAGAACAACTAGAATAGGGGAAAGGAAAAAAGGAAGAAATGAAAAGATTATATGAATATTTTAATCATATACATTTCTATATGTATATGTACACTAGACAGATAACTATAAAACTAATCTTTGTTAGTTTATCAAAAAGAACAATTTGTGCTACTATTGCTTGATTGATCACTTTTGTGCCTAAATTTTATGACCTAAACAACTAATTCTTAGATAACAATATGCAATATATTAGCTTGTGTTAATTCCCTACTTTTTTTCTTTTTTTGAAATTCTGTATCATTTCTTTTTTTTCTGTTCTGTTTTTTTTTTTAAATAAAAAACGCCTTCAGTGAACACTCAGACTGATTCTTGACTAAATGTCTAAGTTTATCCTTGGTTAAATTGTCTATAAAATTAACCATAAAAGTAGCAATCATAATTTAATGGAAAGATTAAGAGTTTATCTTGAAATCTAATAAACCTGTAGGTTTAATGGTTTCAAATACTGACACTGATTGTTATTATTGTGGTGGACTAACTAATGGGCAACTTGTAATGCCCAGTTGAATTGAATCAGTCTGTGCTGTGTGTTGAAGGCCCACGAGGATTGTTGCCAATATCATAAAATGAGAACTGAAGGGAAGATGGTGTGCTATTGATTCTCCTGAAGAAGCTTCTCATGCTGGTTTTCCTGACATGAACTCGGCTGTTCTCATCATTGAGGATTTCAGGCTCTTGCTATATCTGAGAATGACTGAGGTTCTCTTCTAGGGAGCTCTGGTCTTCACTTTGATCATCTCTTCCAGGCTCCAATGAAGATCCTTCAGCCTAATGCCACAAATCCTTTACCCCACTGCCACAGACTTTCTCCATCCCAACACTGACCTTTGGGCCATTACTTCACAGATCTATGAAACAGACATACAGAGTTTTTGTGGGCTTGAGGCCTCTAACAGGTCTCCTGGAGGACAATACCTTGGGATCTAGGCCCTCAACTGAATTATTTGGGTGTCTGGTGTGCGGATATATCTCCTGCATTTGAGTCTTGGGGTGAATATATAATAATAAAATTAGGTGTCCTGTAATCCTTTCCCTTGTAAACCCTGGCTACAACAATTACTATATTGTATACAATGTTATGCAAGACCGCCATATATGTTCCTGTTATTTGTACTAACTACTCTGAGTGAAGATTTATGCACAGAAGCCTAAGGCATAAATAGATAAGTATAACTTTTTCCTCATGCATAGGCCCTAAGGAGTGTGAAAGCCCATGGATAGAAGCAGTTTGAGTTTCAGAATGATTGTACTGAAGAAAGAACCCTGACGAGCACTATAAAGAGGAATAAGTGAGTGAAGGAAACCAATCACAAAGAAAAAGCAGTTTTTGTTTGAAGCCACCAAGGGAGTTGTTATAGTAACCAGGCTGTGTTGACTTCCAATAATTCTTCTTCTATTTCCATCTTCTAAATCCTAGAGAACATTTAGATTGAGTTGCCGTGCACAGGAAGGTGAAGGGTAAAATTGAGGATTTTATTACTGATTCAAGTGCAATGTGCACTTAATTAATGTGATAGTATATGTATAATTTTATGAAAGTACTTGTAATTAACCATCATGCTTACTTCTTAATAGTTCATATACATGGTACATGTAAGCAATTTGCCAAACCTACTAATAGTATTTTAGATTAAATACTCTGTTCACATTGAATATGGTTTAAAATAAACAAAAAATCTCAGCACACATGCAAATAAACTTCTTGTAGAAATGTCCCAGTTTTTTTTTTTTTTTGTTTGTTTTGTTTTGTTTTGTTTTGTTTTTGGTGAGGCTGCATTTGAATTGAGCTCATTGCCCAAAAATGAAAAATTCGGAAGCTTTCAATGCTAAATAGACCAGAAAATCCTATTCATAACTGAGCTATTTATTCTTAATCCCTTGATCAACTAACTTCCTTTTCTCTATTCATTAGGTAAATACATCTTGATTTATCTGAGTGTTATGTTGAACACCCCAACAGAATCTGCATATCATTCCTCTACCAGTTAGCCTGAGCATAAGACTTATCTGTATATCAATGCATGTAGCACACTGACTTAATGTAGTTAAATTTTATTTTGGTGTTTGGAACAAAGCAATAACCTAAGTTGATATAAGAGTCCTCAATTTTTCCAGATGATTGTGAAAATTAAACTGTATTCCTTTTATATTTGACAATTCTTAGATAAAGATTGTCTTCAGATGGATAGAATTGATGCATTTTCTGGTTTGCAAAACAATTAGGTTTTTTCAGTTTCAGTTAGGAATAGTTCTCAGTTGAAAACAAGAGTGATATTATAAAATTACACACAAATCTTTACTTTTTTTTTTCCAATAGCGTCTACTGTTGTGCTGCTTCTAAGATCTTACATGAAGTAAATTATGGTCATTACTTTTGGCTTAGCACATGTTGACGGGGCAACATAGCATATTATCAAGCTTAATCATAGCATCAAGATCTTGTATCCAAATAGAATAAAACCTTAGATTGAAAGTAACTTGTTCTGTGAGTGTTTGTGCAAGACAAGAAAATATTTCTAATAACCTTGAACTTGATAAACAGGTGATATCTTGCACTAGGAGTAGTACCACATGTGATCACAACTAGGCCAATGTTTCTCTTTTTTCTCTAGCTGGACAGCTCTGGTGATCCTTCCCAACAGCAAAAGGTTATGAATGAAATCTTACCTGCAGAAATGAAGTAGAAAAAAATAGAGGAATCCCTCACTTCATATGCGATTAGGGAGAACCATGAAATGTGGGAAACTTCATAATTTTGTAGAAAAGCACCAATCTAGTAAGGCAATAGTAATGTGAGGAATGAATCTATTTGATGACAATGCAATCTCGTAATTTTTGTGAAATCTTTAAAAGAAGGCAAAAGCAACATTCACAAGTTAATTGTTAAAATCACACAAAAAGATAGATTGCAGTAAGTCAACAGATAGCAGTGCGTCAGCGATAATCAATGTTCCCCTAGACAATAATCTTTCTCTCTCTTTTCTCGCTCATACCAGTCAAACTTTTCAAAACAAATGCAGGTTAGTTAATTTTTTCTTTATGTTTTGTATTTTCTTTATTATTTTGCATTGTTTTATAGTATTATAATCACTTTCTATGTATATTTTTGTGTTGTGACACAAATAATCTGTGTTTGCATTATTCTTTATTGGGAAATTTGCTTTTGTGTCTGAGTTCCTTGGATTACAAGCATAATTCTAGGAGAATTACGCTTGCAAAACAAGACATTATTGTATATGCCTAATGAAATTCTAGTCCTCAGTCAAAAATAAATCTTGTCAATTGTGATAACGTGGAAAAACTCGAGAACATTTATGTATGGAAATAATTGAGGCACAGCAAGACAAATACTGCATGGTTACTATTATATGTAGACTCTGAACTTGCTAGGCTTATATACTGTGAGAGGAGAGAAATAACTACCAGATGGGAGGAGGAGAATAAGGTTGAGAAAGGAGAGATAATGGCTACAATCTCAAGGATTAATCGGAGAAACAAATTCCAGCATATTATTCTACATAAGACACACAACTGTTAACAATAATGTATTACATAGCAAGATAGATAGGAAAGAAGATTTTGAATGTTCTTTACTGCAAAGAAATGGTAACTGAGATAATGGGGGCACTACATACCTTAATCTGATCATCAAATTTTATACATGTATAATGAAACATTGATTCACACCCCCATACACATGTAACTCCTTGGCAATTAAGAAAATATTGAGTAGTTGGCAGAGAAACATTTTGTAGCTGTCAAGATGTTACAGATTTAAAATGTTATCTAGAAAGGCACAGAGAAAATGCAACTGGTTTTTTCTTCTCAAATGAGAATTGTAGAATGGAATCATACTTACAGATCACCCTAGAAGTAAATGACATTCACCTAAAGTCTACACAAAACAGGAGATTCATTTAACCTCTTTACAAATTTTACATAAAGAAGCACATGATGCAATATCTGCCAACCTATGAGAATGGAAATTACTTTTGTTATTGAATAGAAAAAAGTCAATGCTATTAATTTATTGATTTCTAGAAGAGACACAAGATTCAAATATGTGAATATAAAGTTTAAAAGTTCTCAAGCCTTCCCCTAAAACACTTGAACTTAAATAGATTAAAGAAGCTACTCCACATTATTAAAATTTGACATTATCACCATTGTGACAAAAATCTATAACTGGGATATATGCATATTTATTTTTTACATTCACATAAATTTTGAAAAGAAACAGAGTAGAATCAAATTGACCCCAATCCAAACATGTGTTGTCCAACTTTGAAATGTTAGCACACCTCCTATTTATTTCTTTTTATTTTGTAACTGCATTGCTCATGCTTTAGACTGCTTACTGGTTTGAGACGGTGTAACATCTTAGTGAGCCACTGGAGAATGTTATACCACTTTTGTACTCAGTGATACACAAGATGACTGGTAGTGTGTAGTTTGGAGAAAGGTACAACAAAATGGGAAAAACAGGAGCTATAATGTGTTCTGGGTTAAGGTGTTGAGATTCTTTCTCAACTCAGTTAACTGCTATGGTTAGCTTCTCTTTTAGAAGTAAGAAGCTCTTCTTAGATGTCTCTCATTTTTTCATGTATAACTAGCTGCCCACAATAAGTGTTCCACTAGCATATTTAATGCTGCTATTATGGATAAAGTTATTTTATCGTTTGTTTTGTACCCAAGGTACAATAATTTAATGAGAAATTTAACCATTTTAATGCTCGAATTATCCAATTTCATTTTTACTACTACATGTTTATAGCACATAATGATTACATTCCTTGTAGGGAGTTGGTACATGTACAAAAAAAAAATCTTCATTATTTCTTTGTCCCTCTCCTGTCTACTATCTCTCCCTTCCCCCATCTTTTGTCACCATCCCTTTTGAAAAAGGATCTATTTTACCTTTTAATAAGGTGCTTTGCTTTGATATAAATGGTGTTTCTGTTATCTTTACATGTAATCAATAATCTTAACTTTACATTTTTGTCCTTTTTATGTGGATGGAAAAATTCTAGATGAACTGATGCTATCTCTGTCTAAAATTTTGTAACGGTTATCACTCCCATGTCCCACTCAAGAAGGTCTCTAGGTGACCTAGACAATGGAGTAAATGGAGCAGTTTACCTGTCAACCACTGGCCTTTACATATTCTGTGGTGCTAAATCTCCCTGACCTTTAAATGAGCACAGTTATTAGCCTTGAATCGGATATACACTGCTATTAAGACTTGACATTTTTTCTTTTTATAGCTAACCTTCCTTCTGTAATTTATTTCTCCTCCATTTGTATAATAATTCTATTAAAGTACTCCTATTTTTATCTTTTACATATCACAAATTGAATTTGAGTGAAGAGAATTTTGATTTCTCAAGTCTATTCCCTAAATACTTTTTTTTTAATAGTCTGGCAACTGTTTAGCAGGGTTAAAAAGTCAACTTTGATCTCAACTGTAATATATAGTTTCTACAAAAGAATCTTCATTGTCTCAACAGGAAATTTTTTCACACTGGCATCTTATAGTGGGCAGGTACTTACTTTCAAGTGATCTCATTAGATCATGCCCTGCTGGTAGATGTTACATAAAAATTCAAAGTAATATACTCCTCCTAATTTACATACCCCTTTACGTGAAGTGACAGCAAATAATTATTTAACTCTGATCTAATAATGATCAGCAGAGTTCTACATGTTTGATTATTGAGGGAAAAATAGTTCTTAAAATGAAGCCTTTTATTAGAGTAATATTTACAAAAATGTGTTCTACAGAAACACATATTTTGAAAATATCTCATGGAAAATCGTTTTCCAGGGCAAATTCGTTTTGAAAATCTCATTTATTATGTTCTACTGTACAAAATAATTTAGTATATTAAAGTCCCTGAAAATACAAATTTATTTGTTCTGGAATTTAAAGTATTAATCATTTGAGAGGTAATTATTAAATATGTACTTAAAACATGCCAAAATATTTGAATTTATTGTTTCATAGGCTAATTTGAAGATTTATTAAAAAATACAATGTGAGCAAAAGTACATACAAATTATGTGTTCTACCCATATTTTGTAAGGAAACTGATTCACTGATTGCTTGGGTTACAGTTTTGTAAAAGTTGGACTTTGACCATCAGCATTGTAGAGTTATATAGAAGTATAAAGATAATCAGAAATTTATTTTAAAAATTCATGTTATCATAAGAAATAATACAAAAACAGCGTTTCATAGGTATTGAGTAATAAGCACAATTTAATATGTATGAGTGACTCATGTAGAGTAAAGCTTTAGAGGAAAATAGTTGTTTGCAATTTCTGGAAAGCATAAATATATATTGTTAATCTTTCAGAGTTTCAAAAAGTTCACTTTTTATCTTCATCAAAGATCTAGAGGAAAGAAATCCCTGAACAGATGAAGACTGATGTTCTAATTCAAAGTGTAGCTTAAGAATCTTGAAAAGTGTATCACTTGTAAATAGCTCAAGTAAGTATTAATTATATGTTATTTGTAAAGTGCCAGTTATAAAAAGATTATGATGAGGCACTGAATTTAGCTTTTAGAAACTAGCAAAAACATTAAATGTTCAGGACATGAAATAGCACAGATAAACACTTTCGCAGATGATAGAGAAAAAGACTATCAGAACTAGTGCTAGAGTAGTTTGAATGAAAGATTAAAAGAAAGCATCTCAAGCCAACGGATAACATGTTTGCATATAATTCATATGTTATCATATCATTAAAATTATTAGATCATCTGCATTAACCAGATTAGAGTCTTCAAAAAGACATAAAATATGTAAATTTCATAGTCTTTGGGTAGTTACTATTTCATTTAAAGAATACAACATATTATCAGGAAAGATTAAAGTTTTTCATCATTTTGACAATGTTTAATTGTAACATTCATTGGCACTATAATTCCAGATGATGAAATAATTTTGTTCTATGATGTCTTATATCCAATTGCAGTCACGTTGTACTATGTAGGATGTCTTGCAAAAAGTATATTGAATGTTGTTTGGCTGAAAGCTTAATTCCAAGTGAAGACCAATTCTGTCATTGTCTTTATTTAATGTTCCAGGAAAATAAGTGTAGTCTCTAAAATGCCTGAAACATTAGGACCCAAGTATACTGTTTCTTTTCCTTGTAAATGTATCTAGTCAACTTTTGGGAATTAAGCTAACAGGAAAGGTTAAGATTTAGAGCCTAAGTCAGCAGCAAGGAAATGAATGGTTTTGGGCAGAGAAATGAGGATAGTGCTGGGGCTTGGGAACCAGAAGAATCTTGAGTGTTACAATTTTGTTTATGTTGTGGATATGTTAGACCAACCACTAACACTTTTCATTAGTTTCTCTATCCTCGTCTTTACTTCAAATATAAATTGATCTTTACAAAGACAAGAAATTTCTATAAGAAATCTCTTGTCAAGGAGTCTTTGAAATACTGGATAAAATTATAATAAATAATAATTAACTCAAGGTTTAAGGGATACTTAATTCTGCTAGGGAGAAAAACACTAGAGTTTATATCTATCCTAAACCTGAAGATGCTATGCTATTTTTTACTGTACCACATATGTCTCACTCCTCTAAGTCAAAGTGAGGCAGAAATATGGATCAGCATTTTCTAAATATTAGGATTTTCTGAGTTTGTGGAGCTAAAAGAAGGGTAAGAAATTGAGGTGATGTTAGAAAGCTTCCGGAGGACAAAGACAAGAATAAAAACAGTTGTTCCTAAGTTTTCATCATTACTTATATTTACAGTTAAATTCTGTAATATATATTATGTTTCTACTTTCATCACTGTCCTGATGCTTTAATAAATAATTTTATGGCATCATTTATGTTTTTGTTTTTTATTTTTATTTGTTTATTGTGGTAAGTGGATTTGAAATCATGACCTCAAGCTTTCCAGGCAAGTGCTGTACCACTGAGTTATATCCCTAGTCCCTTCCATATATTTTATATGAATTTGAATTCTGATATAAGATGATGATAGAAAATAAGTAAAAATTTTGTAAACTTGAGTACTAACATGAGCGCTGTGATAAAATATTAAAGAGGATGCACATTGTGTTAACTTTTTCTAACTAAAATAAAATGGTCAACACATTCCTTGTTGCACATACACAATTCCCAGAACTCTTGTGATTTCTATAAATGAAATTAAATGAGTGGAAATATTGACTATTCCTGTGTTATAGATTTATCAAACATAAAAATAATAATTCAGCTCCCAATCTGTTTTTCTTCGCAAGTTACAAATTGCCTCAGCATTATCTTGTAAGCCATGAGATTATTGATCGTATTTATTAAACACCACATATCGGACATGCTTTGCAAATCCCTAGTATTTCAATGATAGAGAATTAACCAAAGTATCCTTTGGTTTAAATGTTTTGGCAGGAAAACAAGGATCATGAATCCCATTGTTTCGATGTTAAAAAGCTAAAGAATAAATCACTTTGGAGATGGTATTTATGTCCACATTTAGACAATTTAATGATCAGTAAGACTCCTATTTCATCTGCATACATTTAGTTCTTCTTTCTTATAGTTTAAATTTGCTCATAGAATAACAGGTTTTTTTGTTTTTTGTTTTTACTTACTAAATTGTCTTAATTTTGTAATATAGGTCTTCTACAATAATTAGTAATTCAAAAACACTTAATAGATACTTTTTTATTTTTTAAATTTTATTTTAGATGATAATATGTAATCTATTAACTGGTGATTTCTTACTGTTTTTTGTTTTGTTTTGTTTTGTTTTTTGTTTTTTTTGTAGTTCTGTATTACTTGTACCTTTACACCGCTTTGTTTTGTTTTGTTTTTTTCCTCTTTTTCCTTTTAAATAAAATAAAAAAATACTTTAAAGAAGTTAAAATTAAACATAGCAAAAAGTAATAGAACAGAAGAAAACAATGTAAGAGACAGATTTCAAAGCAAGACAACAGGACATCCTCATGTCTATCATATTTCTCAAGTTTTCTTCTAAATAATTGTCCATATATTCACACGCAGTGAGTTCATACAAAAAATAGTATTAGACTGATCAGAATAGGATGATAAAGGCAAACTAAAACTAAATGAAGTTTTATTTCTTAAAATTAAGCCATTTCCTATCTTATCTATCTTGAGTTACTGGTAGTAATAACTGAACAGATTCGTGGTTCCCACTGCCTGTCATTTTGATTGAGTGCACACACACATACACAAACACAAAACAGCAAAATATGACACCTTATTTGGGAATTCACTAAGAATAAGGAGTTTTATTCTTCTACCACTTGTGGTATTGGAAATACTGAACACTAGTGTACAGAAGTCCCTTATAACTAGTAAGTGACAAAGATGCAGTTAGTGATCTGGCAGCTTTGAATACAAATATTTTTCAAACTTTAAAGTTCCTGGAAAAAGGTATTTCATTATCTTCTAATTTAGTCCATTAAGATGCCTCATAGCACAATCAATTCTCCAAAGTATCAGGTTTTAATAATGTTTTATTCTTTCTTAAAGATACATATATCCTTTCTCAGATATGCTCAAGATAATTCTTCTAAAGAGTATAAGTCAAAACTCTGCTTCAGAGTTCTAACTAATTTTAGAAAGTCCTCCTTTTTACTTCCTTGAAATCTATATTTCAAGTAACCTAGATTTCCCATGATCCCTGAAAAACAATAAAAACATTTAAATTGCTTTTAATTAACCATTTTGCACTACCTGAACTTATTATGCCTCTCAATAGGATATAATATTTCCATGTAGCTTGATTTGAATCTAGTTGTATCTAAAAGTTTTAACTCTGTTATCTTTTTATCATGAATATAACACGGAAGATAGATTCCAAAAATATACCTATTGTGATTGGAAAATAAAATTGTACTTTTTGTGTGTACAATAAAAAGCTTTTTCAAAAAAATATCACATTATAATCTATTGCCCCTTTGGTAATTTAATTAGTTTGCATAAGTCTTTCTACAGTTTATTTCAAGTTGAAATTAATGCAACAGCATATCGTACTTCTTAGTTCTAAGAATCAATGTATTTTAAAAATATTTTTCAAAAGAAGAAATTAAACATAATTGTGTGCAACACATTACATTTGCCAACATATTGAAATAAATCTTTTTATTATGACAAGCAAAAATATTTAAGGAACATGTTTTACATATACATGCAAAATAACACTCATAAAACAGGACTCCACACTAATAAAATTTCTTCTAAGCCATATTTTCAGTTGCATCTGTAAATATTAATGTAAAAGAATGTAACTTTGGTCATCATAACTTTTTGAAAATATCTGAGATAGAACATTTGAAAGCATACATGAATGCCAATTTTCAATTCTTTGTTTTGTACTTTATACACTTATTGAATATAATAACAAAAAATAATAAAATGAGAAGAAATCTGCACACAACTTCTTTCCACTTCCTCATTTCTTCCCTTTCTTTCTACATCCCAGATAAATACAGCAAATAGATTGCTAAATAAGTGTCTGTGTAGTGATTTGACCCTATGCAAGTTAGCTGGACTAACTGATCTCCTCTTACCTCCTTTTTGCTTATCAGTAAAATGAGGTAAAGAATAAAATGTTATCTGTTAGTTTGTGATAAAAAGTTAATTCACTGATTAAAAGCTTATTTAAAAGATTAAATTAGCTGATTGAAATCAGATCAGGCATATAGTTTTAAAAATCAAAACTATCTTGGTCATCATGGCTTGATAAGCTATAAGATCTCAAATCAGTGTGACTTAGCTGTTTCTCCCTGAAAAATTATGTTCTAAAAGGTAAAACCAGTAACCAGTAAATAACTTCACTAGTTTAGAAATTCTTACAGAGTAAGTTATCAAAGACTCTAACAAATACATCAAACAGTACATTTCAAAAAGCAGTTCAGTCATTGACATTCACATATGCATCCTTGTTTTACCCTATTTAATCCTAATATTCTCACTAATAATACAATCAAATGTCAAATAAGTATATACTTCTTTACCTTGAAAGATCAACCTGAGAATATTAACTCAGACCATTAGGTCCTACCTTGTCCTATCTTTGACTGTGTTTTCTGAGATCCTGCTAAATATGCAATAGATTTTGTTTTTGTTGGTAAAGTTAGTTTAGTTTTGTTCCAGGCGTTATTCTGGAGAGATCAGTGGATAAGAAAAAGATTGTGAATTAAACTACCAATAGATTGAAATATTTAAAAATTCATTTTACATAATTCTAAACATACTTTTAATAACATTTCTGAAAATTCAGCAAAATTATCCAACTGTGTAATTTACTGGTCACCTTCAATAACTCTATTTTTTAAGATTTTTCAGACAAAGTTCTCACTATTTAGTTCAGGATGGTCTTGAACATTATGAACCATAGGTTATCCTTGAGCTCACAGTGGTCCTCCTGTCATAGCTATCTTGGTGCTCAAATTATATGACTGCATGAAATTTTTAATTAATTTTAATTGATAAAAGACTGTTTTGATTTTATTTTTATCTAACTTTAGTTATTTTAGCCTATTCTGATTATTTTAATCCATCAAATTATTTATTCCTCTATGAAATAATGAAAATATTTTACCACCCTATATATTATAGATTACCAAATAATGCAGCAATATTGTATTCCCTTTACCATTAAGTGTTTTCAGTGGAAATAGTCTTCCCTTTTATAATTTATATGTTAAAATTACATATATTTTGAGGCAAGTTTATTTACTTACTATTGACCAAATATATTATTTTATTGTATTATTTCTTTATGGATAAACTATGATTTCTAAATTTTTGTCATAAAGAAAAATTTTCAAATTGAATGAATAGGTGCATTTATGTAGTTTATAGTAATTGGAAATATTCCTTTCACTTCTCTCAGACTTAATTAGGAAATACATCAAGAACTTTAGTAACTTTAATTAGCCAGTTATTGGACATGTATTTTTTCATAATTAAACAGTTCTGTTGCTACCACTTTCATCACAGTTATAATGAGCAAATAAATTACCTTTTAGAAATTGACTAACTTTAATAAACAATTCAGAGAGAATGAGGTTTATCTTGACTCTAGTAGTCAATGGTTATGACCACCTCATCACTTCAGATTTATGGTATTCAGAGCTTTCCTAAATTGCACATAAAGTACATCAGCCATAATATAATAATGAATTTCTAATCTGCCAATTTGAGTCTCATTTGAAGTTTAATAAATTCTATTGAATTAGACAGTGTAAAAAACTAATTTTTATTCAAATAATACAATATTTTTCTATGTTTGTATTCCAAATATAAACTCAAAATAAAATAGGCCTTGGTAATTACTGATGCAATTTCAGAAAAGAAAACTAGTGGGACACATTGCAATTAAGGGATTCAGTGATCTCAAATAAATGAATGAGTAAATACAGTTCTGGCTAGCTTATAATTGTTAATAACTTTGAAATAAATGATGACATATGAATCATATGATTTCAATATTAATATAATTAAAATACATAACACTGTCCTTTACCAGAAAAAAATGATATCTAATTCCCCTCTAATGCCCCATTAGAGGGGGCAGCTCATTAACTGCATTGAACTTATATCAGTCCAGGCAGAGCAGATGATTATTTTTTCTTCACCCTAGCTTTATGCCTGGATTGGTGTCCAGAGTTAGTTTTGCACAAGGAACAAAATATCTTATCCTTGGCCTCTGTTCTCTTCTTCAGTCTTAAAGGGAAATGAATCAAACACTAGACCTATAGATTATTTATTGAGGAACAAAGGAGAAATTCTTAAACATTCTACAGCAGGTGAAGTTATTATTATCCTGATGTGAACTTTGGGGCACAAAGAATGTTAACAAAAAGAACATCCTATTTTGATAATAGGATATATATCTTGCTGTTTATAGTTAGAATGGAAACTGAAAAATTGCTCAGGATTTATTATAAATCATTGTGTACTCTGGAAAGAGAATGAATTCAAATCCTGTAGTCACTCTAGGCAGTGTGATCTAAAGGACAGAATTATTGACTTATTCTTTCATGAAATGTGAGTCCCTTAGCAGTGCATATCCTAAGATTGTTGGACACAGAGGAGGCATTCAGATTAAGAATAGGGAGTTGGTGCGGTCAGAGGTAGATGAGTACCTTGAACTCTCTGTTGAGACAAAAACGTAGTCATAACACAAGGTTGCCTGGGCTCATGCTTGCATTGGGTGAATCGATGTGCACGCTGAGGAACTGAAGCTGCAGATGGGAGGTCTTTATTATCATGAGAGCGTCTGGCCACATGGTTATTAAGCGTATCTAGAGATATTTATTTCTCAAATACATTAAGATATTTGTACTAGATGAATCTGATGGAATGTTGAGGCATGAATTCAAAGATTAGATTTATGACATATTACAAAATCTCAACTACAACACACAGGTGGTTTTTGTCAGCCTCAATGCCTTTTGATGTGCTTTATATAACCAATGAGTTCATAAAGGATCCCACTGGAATTTTTGTCAAGAGGGAAAAGTTGATGTGAAAGTGTATCCACTAATTCTGCCTAAATGTGGAATGAGAGGAATAGAAGCTCCAAACACTGTATGAAACCCTGACCATCACCCAGATAGTCATCTTCATTGATGAAGTAAGATTAATGGGTTCACTGAGAAGATGCTTCCCTGTGAACTTCACTGTCTGTACCACGTGTGGAGATGTGTACTAAAAGGAATGAGATGTGATCATGGAGAAGTTCTGGTCTGGCCCTAGCACAGTAATAATTACCACTGACTTGCTGGCCAGAGGCATTGATGTACAGCAGGTTTCATTAGTTATCAACTATGATCTTCACACCAAAGGGAAAACCACATCCACAGAATTGGTCCAGTGATCTTTTGGCCTCAAGTACGTGGCTAGTAATATGACCCAAAAAGACAAGAGGACTCTTGGAAACATTGAGACATTTTTCAACAACTCCACTGAAGAGATGATCCTTGATGTTGCTGACTGCATCTGAGAAGGATTGTCCTGACACTAACTCAACAAGAGTTCAAATTTGGGGCTGAGCAGCATCTGGAGGGGTGTAGAGAAAAGAGCCAAAGTGTAGACGCCTTGTCCATATTTTCTATTTCTTTTTTCCTTTCCTCCCTATATGTCACTTTTTGAGAATAAACACATATATAAAATATATACTAATAAAGATCTCTGCAAGCACATTTATTCATTTATGATTTGAAAGATTAATTATGAGGGAAATCCAATAAGTTATATTTTTCTGAAAATTGTTATAGTATGTGTATTATAATTATTATTAATAGTATGGGTGGTGTCAAAATAAAATTAATTATTCTGTTAGTGGTACTAAAATAATCTAATTATCTGATAATATATCTTTTAATACATATTTTACATGTAATATGTTAGAGTGTATAAAACCTAATGATAATCAAATAAAATTATCATAGAGAACAGTGAGCTTAGCCACAGATAAAACTGTTAAACTTGCTTTTAAATTCTAGTAATAGGTACTAATTTGTCATGATACAAACAAAATGTTATGTAGAAATTAGAGCTATAGACATATACATTTATATTTAACCCATTTTATTTCAAGAAAGATTGAAATGATTTATAAAATAGAAGCAGTCTCATCAACCTCAATGTATTTAAATATTTTATCTTTTAGTATCCATCTTTGTTCCGTGTTTAGAAATACTAAATATTTTCTTTGTAGTCAATAACTCAAATATGGAATACATGCTATCAATAAAACGGACAAATAAATCAGTAATTAATGCTTTTGTTTTGAGTGCTGTAATGCATTTAACATGCTATGAGGGGTGAGAGCAGAGTCTTGGTTAATGTAGTTCTGTAATTAATAACCTACGAGTTGGCAACCAGGGCTCAGAGCATCTCAGCTCTCTTTCTCTTCTTTTCTTTGCAATGCATGGCTCTAAAATTCAATCACCATGGCTCAGTGGGTTGGCCTACATTCCACAGATTGTGAATCCCTAAGATTTCTTTTGCAGTCATGTGGTCAATTTTAATTTTTTTCTCACTATATATGTCAAAGTTTTAGTTTTGTCATCCTTAACTAAGACCTTTATTTAGGAATTTGGTTCTTAACTAATAGTTTCTAGTGGTTCCCTTACAGCTCATACCTGAGACTAAATGACTTCAAAATAGATCATTATTATTTTGGACAATTAACTAAAGAATGTAAAGGGTTTTTTTTTCCTTCCTTTCACTACATCCTATTGATTGGCAATAGTTTTACATTGGTTGAGGGAACACTTCAGAAATAGATACCAGGCATATTATGAGTGCCTATGAACTCATCTTCTCATGAAGCAGCTAGAAAAATCATTATGAATTGCTAGGCCTACTGAAATCCCAGGAGTCATCGTAATACCCTTACGATGTCTCTAAAAAGTAAGTCTCCAAAAAGTCTCTTGAAGTATTAGGTCTCATTTAAGTGCTCTGTCACTATTATTGGACATTTTTTATTGCATTAACCTGTGCCCTGTAGGGAAGATCTGCCTTCACATGGCCATTGGAAACTTCCTGGTACTCTACCTGCATTTTTCATGCAATGGCCAACCAGAGAAGTTGTGTGCACATTTAAACCACAGAAACTGACAAAAAACCTGCAGCTTACCAGTGTTTCCCATGCCCAGAGCCACTAGCAATCCTGTTCCACATAAGATAACTTCATTTTGTTTTAGAGAGCAATTCCACAAATTTCAAAGCCTAATCAACTGAGATAGATAGGCATTCCCAGTGCTGCTTATACTTAAAGAAGCTACATAGGCACTGCACTGTCCAAGTGAAAATTATCTACTGAAATAATACTATAGCTCACAACTCCAGAAAAAAAAATTGTTGACTATGAAAAAATATTTTAAAACTTATAAAATTGGTAAAGATTGAAGATTGTTGCCAATAGCATAAAAGCAGAACTAGAGGAGGAGATGGCATGCTGTTGATTCTGCATGGCTTGTCACGTTGATTTTCCTGATATGAACTGGGCTATTTCCAGAATTAGAACAGCTCTGGTCCATCCCATCATGGAGGGCAGCTGAAGTTCTTTTCGAAGGTGTGCTGGTTCTTACCTTGAGCATCACTTCCTGGCTCCAGTGCAGATCCCTCAGCCTGGTAGTGCAAATATTTTATCCTACTGGCGCATACATTCTAGCTTTCCCAGTAAGCATGGGCCTTCCCAGTGCAGATCTTTAAAAACAGATTTGTATCAGACATCGTTGTGGGCTCTAGGCCTGTACCTAGACTCATGAAGGACACGGCCTGGGACCCAGTTCTTCAGCTGGATTCTTTGGGTCTCTACTGTATGGACAGATAGCCTGCAGTCACTGGTGAATATTATAAAATAGCTCTAAAGATTTTATGTCATGTAGTAAATCTATTTCCTTATAGATTCTTACTACAATGTAAAACGTGTACACCTGCAAGACCTGGAGTTTAAAAATATCCTAAGTATATTTAACATGAAAGTACTTTCACAGAATATATTTGTCACAGGTGTATGACTGGTAAAATGAAAATATGTAAAATTCTAAAAGTCACTAATACATATGATATGTAAATGAGAGAAAAAGAATCAATCCCTATCACTAAACAACAACAACAACAACAACAACAAAAAATCTCAAAGACTAACACAAGAGAGGAAGAGAACAAAGGTTATATAAAAACAAAATTTAAAAACTGATAGGATTATAATCTTAGTTAATACTAAACTTTAATATAAATAATTCTTCAATTAAATATTTAGCCCAGCTAAATGACTAACAGAACTCCAAAGATGTGCTGCCTACAACACACTAACTTAACCCCTAAAGACATATGTTGATTAAAAATGAAAGATTGGAAAAATAGATTTGCAAATAGAAACTATATTTGAGCAAGTATACTTTTATCACTTTTAAGCAAAAATTGCAAAAAGAGACAAAGAAGATCTCCTTTATAGATAAAGGATGCAATTCAGCAGCAGAGCATCAAATTATATGAGGCATAATTTATTCATTCTAACTGGAGAGATATACATACTGAGTCATATAGAATAGTTATGGACACCAACATATAAATTTGAACAATGAATAAATTATCTAAACCAACATAAGAAAGAAACATCAAACTTCAACTGTACTATAGACAAAAAGAACCTAATGGGCAGAGCACTTTTTTCAGTAGTGCAGAGTACATATTATTCTCATCAACACAGAGTACTTTTACTTAAATTGTATCATGTCTTTGATCGAAAAGGAATAATGCTAGAACTCAAAGCAAGAGTAATCATAGAAATGGTACTAATGGATGGAAATTAAGGAACATATTTCCAGATAAAAAGAAAGTAAGTCAAAGTAGGATTTTATTAGACTCTTGAAATAAAATGAAAATTAGGACACAACAGACTAGCATTTATAGTATAGCTCAGAAGTAGTACTAAGAGAAAGTGTACAATACTGTGCCTTAAAAGATAGCTTTCAAATAATTAGCTTAGACATTCTACTCAAGAATTATTAAATAACAAACCCAAGTTAAATACACACACACACACACACACACACACACACACACACACACACACACACACTAATGATCAGAGCTGGAAGAAAACGAAAATTAAAAACAAAGAGAATGTAAAAAAAAATGCTGCATAGAATTAATTTTTGAAAGCATAAAATATACAAACATTTAACTGGACTAGCCAAGAGATAAAAGGTAGAAAACCAAATTGAAATTAGAGATAAAAGACGCTTTAAGGTCTTCCTACTTCCCGTGTCTGGCTTCCATTTTGCTCTTTCTTTCATTTCGGGTTTCTCACACAAGAGAAACAATGGGATAATTTGTGAATAAGATTTCACTGAAAATTCATCTCAAAATGCATTAATTTACCTAAAAATGTCTCCAGTGTATCCTTCTTTATGACACAGTAGTACTCTATTGTATATAAACATCACATTTTCTTTATACATTCCTCCATTGATGAGCATAAGGGCTATTTCTAAGAATTAGCTGTTATAAATTGTACTGATATAAAAAGGGTATGCAACTATTACATAAACTGCTATAAACTCTTTTGGAAATGTACTAAAAGGAGAATTGCATAATCAAATGGAACCTCTATATTGGCAAGTAGGAAAAACTTACTCAAATGGGAAGGGGAACAAGGTAGGGAGAAGAGAAGGAAGGTAAAAGGGATTTTTAAAAAGAGAATGGATGAAACAAAAATTGAAATGAAGTTTTGGTAAATGGGGAGAGAGACAATGGAGGAAGAGAACAAGGATTCACCAAGAAGTAAGCTATTCCTGCAAACCACCGCCATGCACAGGTCACTGCTGATGGACACAGCCAGACCCCAACCCCTTTGGCACATGGGCTGGCAAACAAAAAAATCCAGTCCCCCCACTCCCCGGTAAGCAATCCAGTGATCTGGAGAAACACAGGCTGCAATGATAAGCTATTGAAGTGAGATGTAACTTGATGCCTGTGGTGTTTTGGTTTTTCACCAACCTGCAGATCATGGTCAGTGGTCTGATCATCTGTTCAGACCATAGCAGTACACAGTGTGGCACCTAGGGGGATCTTCTGAGGGTAGTAGCCATTGTTGGTTCCCTGGGGCCCTGTTTTGAAGTCCTGTATCATTTTCATTGTTTTGTTGTGTCTGGGTTTGTCCTGGTTTTTTTGTTTTTTTTGCTTGATTTTGTCATATCCGGGGACATGAGCAGCTATTATAAAGATCTCAAAATTATGGTAGCCATTTTGGATTTACTGTTGCCTTGGTTTGAAGTCCTTTTTGCATTCATTATTTTGTTTTTACTGGTTCTATTCTGTCCTGTTCTATTTGATTTATACTATGTCTGAAGGTTTCTGCAACTATTTTGAAGACAACAGGCGGCATTATGCTAACAGTTATTGATTTTGCATTGTTTTGAAGTCTTGTATTACTTACACTGGCTTTTTTGATTGATTTTATTGTGTTTCATTTTTCTTGGTTTTATCCTCTTTAAAATAAAAAATAAAAATGTAAATGGGGAAGAGGAGGGGGAGAAGAGTTTAATGGTGGGGACGGGAATAGGAAAAAAATTAGAGTTAAATTATATTATGTACAGGTACAAGTGTCCTGTGATGAATGTGATCATTATGTATGGAAACATGCTCATAAAAATTTTAATTTAATTTAAAATATATTATAATAAATGTTACATTAATGTAATTGATTGTTGAAAGTATTATAAACAAATTAGTACCAATGAAATGGAAAACCTAGAAAAACTAGATAAATTTCTGTATAAATAGATACTACCAGTATATAAACAAAAGGCCATAGAATATCATAAAAAACCAAAAAAAAAAAAAAGATTGAATCAGAAATAGAGAGTCTCACAATGAATATAAGCCAGAATTAAATGGCCACCCTGCTGCATTTTACACAATTCTCAAACGGCTGTCAAAAACTGAAAAGGAGAAATCCCTTCCTAACTCATTCTATGTGGCCAACTTACTCGAATGTTAATACTAGAAACAGATGCATTAAAAAAGAAATCCACAGGACAGTATTCCTCATGAACATGAAACTGTTACAAAATTGTTAATAAAATACTAGAAAATGTAATTTCCTGTATAAAAATCAATAAATGTATCAATTGTCAACAGGCACCATAAAATTATCAATAGACACCATAAAATTATTTGGTAAATGTTTTCTCTTTTCTTTTCTCTTTCTGTATTTCTTTGTTTTTCTTTTTTGAGACAGGGTCTCCCCATGTAGTGCAGGCTAGCCTTGAGTTGACAGAGTAGCCAAATTCAAACTGGCTTTGAATTTATAGTAATTTTCCTGCTGCTGCCTCTTGAGTGTTGGGATTACAGACATGGACCACTATATCCAGGGACAGTGGTGTACATTGAATCCCTATTGATATAAGGGAATGGAACTCCCAACCAAATATACGTTCAATACGAGTTCATGTTCTCTAAAATAGAGAATGAATTTTAGGAAAAATGGACGTTAAGAGCAGAAATACTTATTGAGAAAAAGAAAGCTTCTGTCTGAGAGAGGGACAGACATGGACCACTATACCCAGGGATACATATATCTCCCTTTATTATAAAACCTCTCAATGAATTCAATATAGAAGGACTTTACCTCAGTACAATGAAGACATGTATAATAACCTCACAACAAAGACCATATCAAATAGAATAGGAAGTTGAAAATGATCCCTCTTATATGCAACATGGACCAAGAAAGCAATAAGATGCAAATAGGAAAAGAAGAAGCCAGGCACTCCTTTTTGCAGATGACATGATCTTGCAGATATAAAACACAACTCTAGAAGACTTGATCACACTCCATGTTTTTGCAGCACTATTCACAGTAGCCAAGTTACAGAATAAACTGGTTTGCATTGATGAATGAATGGACGGAGAAAATGCAACATATACGCACAATGAGCAATTATTCATCCACAGCAAAGGAATAGAATTCTGTCATTTGCAGAAGGGAATTTCATTTAGTGAAATAAATCAGGCAGTGATAGATAAATGGTATGTGGTCTTGCTTTTATATGAAAGTTGTTGAAAGAGTAGAATAGAAGATATTAGTTCAGAAGGCTAAGAAATGGGGCAATGAGGGAAGCTTGTAACAGGCACCAAAATACAGAAACAAAAGAAAAATAAATCTAGTGTCCTAAGTAACAGAAAAGTAAATTTTAAAATGATTTATTATATTCCATGAAGGAGTACAAAGAGACCAAATTTTCTCAACACAAACAACGAAAAACTACTTAAGGAGATAGGAATATTAATTACCATTTTATGCAGTCATTTTCCCATCACTCTGATGAAAAACCTGAGAAATAAAAATTAAGGGTAAGTTTATTTTGGCTTACAATTTCACTGAATTTAGTGAATTTGTAGTCAGCTTGTTATAGGCAGCTGAGCTACTTAGAAATATTATAGGCAGTCAGACAGAGCGAGGTCCTCAAGGAATCTGCCTAGAGGAATAGACGTGTGATGACCTTGGAGGAGACACATACTTCTTGCTGTGGGCCAAATCTTGTCACAGAAGACAAAACAAATGCAACCACACCATAGTATAATCCTTAGGGATTAAATCTGGATCACCTTGAGAAGCGTGGAGTCACCATCCCAACCCCCTACAGGAAAAGAATGCTCACTTGCTACATGACTCACTTCCACATTTGTCCGTGATTTGGTTTTTACCTGAACAATTAACCTTATTGGCTAAACATAGCTCTGCCCCACAGCTTGCCCATCTATATCATGAGTTCCCAGTTTTCCCCAGTGTTAGACCTGCCTTACCTTATCGTTCTACTCTATAAAAATCCCAAGAAAATACAGAATCTTTGGCAACCCACTCGGGACCCCTTCTGTCTGTCTCTCTCTCAGACAGAAGCTTTATTTCTCTCAATAAGTATTTCCTCTCTTAACCTCCATTGTTCCTAAAATTCATTCATTTTTTTAACCTTTATTGCTGGAAGTATGACTTTCATACTAAAACAAAATACCCAGAGTCAAAGCAGTTTGAACTCTCTCAAAAACTGTGCCACATCCAGGGCAGCAAAATTTAAGAGTATTAGTAACTACAATAATTGCATGGCACTAAGTAACTAAGATTGAAAAATTTTAGATAACTGAAATACATGAGTAATGATAAAGATTGCTCTAGTTTTATAGAAAAGAGCTATCTTCAAGGATCTATGCAACTATTATTAGCAATAGATGTGATATATTATATTTATTTGCCATGCTTTGCTTGCCTAGATTCTCAATAAATTCTTAATAAAGTAATGAAAGTAATTTTCTTCCCACAAGTGGAATACAGATAAATGAAAAGTAAATACAAAGATATAGACTCAAATTAAATACAAAAAGCTGAAAATTAAACACATAAAGCTGTAAATGAGCAAAAAATATTATTAATAGCTATTTTATTTATATTACAAATGATTGCACATACAATGTATAAAAAAGCAGGACACATCACCATATTCTTCAAGATAGAACAGTGTAAGTTGAAAAGACATGCATGTGTAGACTTTTTTGTATTGTATTTCAAATTTCAAAATTAAAAATGAATTCTAAATTTTATTACATTGTTTTGATTTAGTGTAATGTAAAAGCCTCCACCACCCATTACACTTTATTTTCTTACTGCTTTAATGTAGCAATTAGAAGTCGATTAGAAATGTCCAGGAACAATAATACTTAAAGATCAATTAGGAAACCATGCTGCTAAGAAGATTAAATATTTACTAAAATAACAACAGCCTTGAAACTAATGGCTCCAACTTCATTACTTGAATACATTTTTTGAACTGCTATTTTCTGCCTCACTTCACTGTAATTGCAAGATGTAATAGTAGCAGTAAATGTTTCAGACTAAAGTACATAAAAGGCACAAAGCTTTTAGGTCATAATGACACTTGTTTAGGTATTATACAAAGAATCACAAGCAGTTTTTGATACAAAGATGTGAAGGTGTAATTTAACAAGAAAGCTTCATAATTATATTATTTAAGACTAATTATATTTAATTTAATTGATGAAAATAAACATCAAATTTATTTCTTATGGGGAAAAAACACAAAATGAAATTGTGTTGGACTGCACATTATACTGTGGTGATTTACATAGTAATGATAAAGCCAAAGCTTTATGAAAATTTAGCCAAATGCTTCTAAGGAAGTTGTTTCCAATTATTCACCGCTTAAATGAAGTAGCTTTAAAATGTGTTATCTAAGAAGTTTGTGCACATTGCTATGAATTGGGGCACAGATAATGAGGAGACATCAAATAGTACCTCATAACGTCTGAAACTGACTTTATGATTAAACTTCCGAGGATGAGTTTTGTCCAGTATCAGCAGAACAGTTCCGTAAGTACTCTTAGTGTAAGGAGAATAAGATCTTGATGCATTCAATCTGATTAAACATTGTCTTCATGAAATGACCTCTGGGATACAAAAGTGGATTCCTTAAAAATAAATGAAAGAAATGAAGATTAGGAACACTAGGAAGGCTGAAAAACAAGGCAGCAGGCAGGGAAGAAAAATGGACAGAAAAAATAAAGAACAAATATTAAGAATTTAGTATCAAAAAGATTTTTGAGGAAGGTTGCATCTGAGAAGGCGTATGTTAGCCAGTTTGATGACTGAAGATGAATGGAAAGATTCAAAAAGAGCCCAAATAAAAAGGGTGGAACAAAACTCATTTTGATTAAAAAAAAAAAAAAAAAAAAAAAAAAAAACAAAAAAAACCTTATGGAAGTTATACGTCCCTAAAGAACTACTTGCAGTACACACACACACACACACACACACACACACACACACACACACACACATACAATTATATATAGGTATGATTCTCTACAAACAATTTTTTTTGTATTTTTCTCTTTGAGACAAGGTCTTGCTATGTGGTCCAAGCTGGCTTTGGACTCACATTGAAAACCCAGACTGGCGTCTAACCTGGAACAATCGTCCTGCCTCAGCATCCCAAGCACTGGAATTATAGGAGTGTACTTCCATGTCTAGCCCTTCAAGTATATTTCAAATGTAACAATTTTAATAAAATGTATTTAGAATAACATTAATTAAGAAAAAGAACATTGTGGCATGATATTTTTTCTACTTCTCTAATGCTGAAGAAAATAATTCAATGTAACATTTTTCAATAAATAAAAAATAGGAAAAACAATATATGCATCACTAATTTAGATAAAATTTAGCCAAATGCTTCTAAGGAAGTTGTTTCCAATTATTCACCGCTTAAAAGAAGTAGCTCTAAAATGTGTTATCTAAGAAGTTTGTGCACATTGCTATGAATTGGGGCACAGATAATGTATCAAACATTTCAATATGTATTTATGCTACAAAGAATTCAATACCCAGTTAACATAATGCTTTTATAAAGTATTATTAATCTGTAATACTATGTGAATACATGTAACAAACAAGCCTACTTCTGAAATGAGTATATTGGACTCATTTATAAAACCATCTCAAGTATTTGTAAATCTATAACATTTTATCTAAAAAAATATACTGGATGCTATCAGACAAGAGTTGTAGATTCCTCAAAATGTAAATGAATCTATCATTGTATGTTGTATTTATATACAATTACCATGTAAGTGAAAAAATTACCTGAACAAAAATAAAATAATAATTATTAATACTTGCCATAATCAAGGATCTGCAGAAATACAGAGTTAGAGATAGTGGTAGAGATTATATATATATATATATATATATATATATATATAATAAATATGTATTTTATATATTATATATAATATAGAGTGGTAAATATTATATATAGAGAGATTATATAGAGAGTGGTAGAGATTATAGATAGAGAGAGAGTGGTAGAGATTATATATAGAAAGTGGTAGAGATTTTACATATATATATATATATATATATATATAGAGAGAGAGAGAGAGAGAGAGAGAGAGAGAGAAAGAGAGAGGGAGAGAGAGAGAGAGAGAGGAAACAGAGACACAGAAACACAGAGACAAAAGGAGAGAGGGGGAAAGAGAGATTTTATATATGTTGTGTGTGTGTGTGTGTGTGTGTGTGTGTTTGTGTGTATACACACAAAGACAGAGAGATTTGTTTTGACATATGGCTCATAGGGTTCACATGATGATGGGACTCAAGGTTGGCAAGAAACTGTAAAGACACTCAAAAGAATATATACTCACCTTACAAAAGACACACAATCAAATGAAAGCAGCAAGGAAATAATCCATGAAAAGTGTTTTTCTTTGGAAGATTCATAGTGAGGGAGCACTGAGGAAATACTGATCACCAGGTCCTAAGGTACAGGTAGTGGTGTCCGAGAACACAACAGGATGAGTATACACGAGCACGTACAGCATATTTTCACCTCTCGACTATAATAACCAGAGTATTCTCCAAAACTAGAAGAAACAATGTTTGACTTCTCCATCACTTAAAGCTCAACAGAGTGTATTTTAGAGAGTGGATTCAAACAAAGCACAATACCTGAAGCTAAATAAATAGAGGAAACACATCAATCTGTACAATGAATGAGGTAATACCTGTAAGAATAACCATAAAGGAGGAAATAAATATTTATAATTTGATTTCAACATTATCTAATGTATGTGTGTATTAATATATCACAGGGTACTTGATAAATATTTCCATCTTTATAAATCAATAGAAAATAAATTTAAAACAGGATTATATTTTTAACATCATTCTAGATTCAAGAGTTTGATTTTCATCTTTCAAATGATCATCAAAATCTCCTCTTTGGTATTCAATTTTAGAGTAATAAAATTCACTTTTTAGATATTCTGTAAATTGAAAATGTCTACAACAATTGCCCAATATATTCATTTCCTCAAAGTCAAACATCAGGGAATCCTGTATCCCATCCTATTCTTAATACACAAATGCAAAAAATCTCCAATTGTATGACATCTTCCCATCGCTGTAATGTCCTCGTTGAACTAAGCCATTTCAGATTTCTGTCTCTCTTGCACCCCAACAGTCTCAAGTATAAATTGTTGAATTAATGTTTGGAATTCCAATCTCTTCTCAAGAAGAAACTGCCAGAATGATGTTTTTAAAATGCAAATCAGAGACATAAAGGATTGAATTTGGGCAGAAATGACAAAACTATGTTAAATACAGTTCTGGCAAAGTTTTAATTGAAAAAAATCTGTGTTTTAAAAGTATGAATGAATATAATGGAAATACTTTGAAATCTATAGAAGAAAATGGATTATTCCATCCTTATATCTCAGATACGCTCTAGAATTTTTTTATAATTTTTTTTTTCTTCTTGGGCACCTGCGTTTTGAACCACTCTTGACAAGGAATGTGAATAACTATATATAAAGACAATTTAAAATACTTTCATTCTTCTATTCTTCTCAAGTGAAAAGATTTACATTTCTATAATAAAACCGTGATGTAGACTTGTTAATTTGGAAATACTGATAGGTAGATGATATTAGAAAAAATAGGAATAGTAATTCAAATTCAAATGATGAGCCTTTTTTGTATTTTTTATGCTAAATTTTTAGTTTACAGAGAGAAAGTGACAGTGGCAGAGATGAGGAAATACTGAGAAGGAAATAAAATTTAGGAAGTAAATTCATAAAAATTGTGTCATTATGGGTTTAATCAAAGACTATAAATAATAAAACTTTTCCTAAGAATCTTGTAATACTTCCCAAATAAGATAACATGAAGGTGTGCATTTCCTAACTTTATTGTACAGTGGGACACTTAAAATGAAATAAAGCTTTTAAATTGCAGATTTTTAAATATGATTTTCCTGTGATAGCACGTTGATATGGGTTTAACTCTGGTCCAGTCTCCACAATTTCAATTCATATAATTATCTTTAATTCTTTAGAAATGTTTACATATTAACATAATTTATATTTTTTCCTGCTGACAAGTTTGCAAATACTAATTTGAAATACATTCTGTGTAGTTTATTTTTACTTGAAAAATTTATAAAAATATTTTTATTCCAATTGTTTTAATGTGATCAGAAATGCTCATAGATGAAAAAAAAAACAACTTGATAATAAGATTTTAATAAATTCCTATTTATTTGAGCTTATTTTCTCATTTTTCTTTCATGTCTATTTTTGAGCTGATATGGTTAGTTTATGTGTGAAAATCTTTTTTAAAATATCTATTAATGTATATTTTGATTTCCAAATTTCAAACTTTTATGTTTGTCTAAAATGGTATTTTAATTGTCAACAAGTAGAGAACAAATCTGAAGTTAATGGGCATCCTTCAGGGACAATTCATGGTTTTTTTAAGCAACCACTTTTTGATATAATGAACATCTCATATTACTTTTCCAAACTGGATACTGAAGCACTGTGAATGAAGTTCAGCTTTAGTCCATTGAAAATTTGAGAAGTGTATATATCACCTTTCATCCTAATGACTGCACCTCCAAATTCCATTCAATAGTTTGGAAATATTACAGTCTTCATTATGAAAAAAATCTTCAGAAATCCCAGGAAACAAGAGAAACCTGTGCTCAGGTTTTCACGTTATTGATCCTGTTTCCTTTTTGAATCTGTGTCATTTCAAAGAAACAGAAGTCTCAAATTTCATAAATGCAACTCTGTTTTTTTCTCCTATTAAAGTTTCCAGTAACTTAAAATTTTCACTCTTTTGGGGGGCTCTCATTCACATACATTTTCTGTCTGTATACTGAGAAGATTATAAGATCATTCTACAAGATTTAAAATGATTCTCAGCAGAGGAGTTGATCCAATATTACAAAATATTCCCAGAAGGAGAAATCATCAAAGATAAGACCAATAACTTTACAACATTTTTTATAAAGTAGTTGAGACTTTTGGGACTACTAGTACATTATGTAGTTCACAGTGTCAAAATCGTTCAGTTATTTACTTACCGAGTATTTTCTAAATATAAATACACGTATTTTAGATGTTTATTCATTTTATTTATTTATTGTATATGACTTTAATATGTAATTGGCAAAGCCTAGACTTTTGGCCTACTAGTTTTCATGGAGTAAGATCTTTGATTTGGAATCGAATGAGTTGTTCTTGTAAAATAAATCTAAAACTCAGAATATATGCTCAGCTTACATTTTGAAATGTTTAGTAGATGAGACTGGATGATTACATAAAAGATATTCAAAGAAAATTATGTAATAACAAGGCTATCTTCAAATTAAAGGACATTTTCTCCAGAATTTGAAGAAAATGTCTAAAAAAATCAATAACGATAGCATTAGCATTCACTCAATACGCACTGAATCATAAGTAATTCATTTCCAGATCTCATGTATATTTCACGGACATGACCAAATAGAAATATATGGTTTATAATAAATAAATCATAAACATCCTTTATGTTTAATATATATAACCTTGATTTGATGTAATTTCTTAAAGATTCAATAATGCTGACTTTTATGGTTTACAGCTATTCTCTAACTTTTTTGGGGTGAAAAGAAAATTCTGACCACTGTCAAATAAATGTTCTACAATAGAATCCAAGCTACAAACTTGTGATTAAATTTGTAAGCAATTTATATTCAATATGTCAATATATTTTTTTCCAGATGAAAGATAATTCTTTTTGATATCTTTATTATACAGCATTCTTTGGTTGTTTCTCTATTACTATCTAAAGAAATGAAGCTATCCAATTTAACTCTGAAAGTTAAGTGCTAAGTAGCACTAATTTTCAAGGCATAACTTTTCATTGTTATTATTTTTAGTTAACTGAAAACAGCTGTAGGAAAAAATTAAGGTAAGTGAAAGAGAATCAGAAACAGTAAAGAGATAAAAATAGTGAGACAAAGATACTTTAAGGATTTTAAGTGATAAAGTAGAGGTATATTTAAACTAATAAGAAGGTAAATTATACTTATGTTTTGAAATCTCACATTTTGTCTTTCAATTTTTATATACAATTAATTTGTATTCTGCTCTCATTTTGATTTTCCTTTATTGGTAACATAGTTTTATAAGTTGTAAGGAAAGAGTACTGGGGACCTGGCTAAGATTCCCAGTATCCCAAAAAAGTGTATGGCGAGGTCTTAAATAAATGAGCAAGTGTTATGATATTAGGGCCCCAGGGCAATCAAAACCCTCTATAGAGTTTGAGACTCTGAAGGCTAAGACAAGGAATTTCTCTAGGCAACCCATATATATTTAGTTTCCAAATAAAAAAGGGGTTAGAGTGCAAATTGCAGGAAACTGAGGAGGACCTTGGAAGTGGCTGAAGGACTTTTCTAAGTAACAGGTTATGGTAATTTAGGAAAACGATCTTATATTAATTTAGGCGAGGTATCTTTTATTAATTTAGGAGAACTATATTAGGAGACAGTCTCCACAGTGATTTTCACTACAAGAGTGAAATGCCTGTGACTACAATCTCTATCTTGTTTATTGGTTTTGGAGTCAGATGTTCTCACCTCATCTGTGGCCTTATCTTGCCTTTATGTTAATTTGGTGATAAAAATATTTACAAAAACAAAGCTTTTGAAAATACCTATGAAACTAATAATATTAAAACCACATCAGGAATTTCAGTGCTAAATGTTGACTCCTGATTTTGGTTACTTGCACAAATTTTAATATTCCAAAATACATTTTGTTTAATCATTTAATTATATTATTTTACAAAATATGTATGAATTTATGCAATATTATATTTCTATATCAAGTGTTTTGTCTATGATATATACTAATTAGATATATGAATAAAATGTTTTCTGTATAGGAATGTTAAAATTGTCAATTATTATTCTCTTGGTACAGTAAAATTAACTGAAGGGAAGAGAATACCGAGCATTATGTTGTAGATATAATCTTGTTAAATATTCAGTGCCCTGTTTATTGAGTGTCTTCAGTTGCAATATTTTGCTTTCCTCAATGTCCTGAATTCATTAAAAGTATTTAAGGCAATTTCCATCTAGAAAAATCTTATGGAGTGTCCTTATCCGCTTAATTGGCTGGGTCAGACTCAAAGGGACTTGTAGTTCTTCTCTAAAGTCAGATAAATATGAAAGGCAAATGTTTTGAATCTCTTCAGGACATCATATAGAGGGAGTGAGGACTGCAAAACTAATGGCACTTAGGCAGGAGGACTTTCAGGACTTCTTCCAAAAGTGACAAGAATGGTGGAGAAAGTACTCTATGTTCAAAATGAGGAGAAAGATTTTGAGGATTAGTGACAAGAGTTCTTTTGCTGTATTTAAAAATGTAAAACATTCACTATATTTTAGAACACTTTCTATAATATTTTATCTAGCTGTATTCATTTGGTCACTTAATATTATAATCTGTTGCTTTCTCTATAAACTAGATAGTATGCTATCTAATTATCTAGGTTGTTAAGCTGCAATGAATAAATAAAATATATCTATTAGGTAAAATTGACTTTGTGAAATTGGTTATATACGTGAGGTATAGTTTTCTCATACTTCTCAGGAACATGTACAGTATTTATATTTTGGCATATTAAAACATCATGTGAAAACCATACTATAGAGGTATAAAAAACGGTCAACATTACATTAACCATCCGTTTCTACTATTGTAATTTATATTGATGATTTACATTATTTTGATATTGAATCACTTTTCAGTTAATGACAAATTTCCCCGTTCCAGCCATGAATTCTGAAGAAATAATATTTGAAACACAGAAGACTATAAAATAAATCAGTCTTCTTCTAAGTAATATTTAGAGGATCAGAGTTTGCTCTTCTAAAAACTATGTTTGTGATTTATACAACAATCCTTATTTCTAGCACGCACAAAAAATGCTTTTTCTGAAGGACTAAACTTTCTCCACACTACAAAAATAGGATTTCATTTTAAATTCATTATAAAACCACCTATAACTTTTAGATTAGTGCTTTTGCAGAGTATTAAACAGAAAACCTTATTATTTAAAATAAAACATTTTAAACATGTGTCTAATTTTAAAATTCAAACTTGTATCCCTAACAATAAATACCAGTTGTAAAAATTATCTTTGTACCCTGTGATGTTATACGTATTTCATATTTTCTTAAACTTAGAGAATTAATTCAACTAGCTAGTATAACACACAATAAAATTACTAGATACAATTTATTTATAAGGAGAAGAACGAACAATACATACATATATTCTGAAATGCATATAAGAAATCAAATTTATAAAATACATAAAACCTTTCTCAAGCTTTTCAAGTTCAAAAATACTTGATGCTTTCCTACACCTTGGTTGATATTGAAATACCTATGTGATGACATATTGAGGTCAGAATTCTCAGTGAAGCAGCATTGTGTATCTGAAAGCATATGTATTGATTTAATCATAAGTTAGTTGCTGTGTGACAATTGAGGATTATAACCTCAGTTCCTTTCCACTAGATGCCTTTTATTAGTTGATTTTTAAAATATCCATGTTTTTTTCTGAATATTTGAAACTTATTCAAAAGCACACTTTATGTGATCAATATAATTTATATTCAACAAACCAATATTAAATATACATTGTACACACATACAATGTGTACACACATAAATATACATTGTACACACATATATATTTATATCTATATCTATAATTTTTACTAAAACAGTAAAAGAATATATGTTAATTTCATTAAAGATACAATGGAAGTAATAATATATTTTGCAGTCTTTTGTATTGATAAATCAATTTATTTATTTATAGTATTGTTAGATAAGGTGTAGTGTTGATTTATATGAAATTTTCAAGTTTCAGAAGACCAGTGTGTTCACAATGTCATTTGAAATGTCTTTTTAACAAAAGAAAAATCTTTTAAGTAAACATACTTTAGGAAAGAAACGGAAATACCTGAAGACATGAAGTTATATTTTACAACTACCATGATTTAGAGAATTTGAAATTTTTAAATGTTAATAATTCCAGGAGGTTATATGCTAACTACTATTTTGGATAGTTAATATTTTGAAATGTCATTTTATATTAAACAGACTTGATAATGAATTTTATAGTCTAAAGATCTTAAGTGAGACTCTAGCACTATCATTTACTGTGTGAATTTTTGTATACATTTATGCATCTCAGTTTTGATATATACCAAATAAGAATAATATTCACCAAATAAGAAGAATGTTTGATACATTCTGACAAGGCACAGATCAGGTTTTAAGTAAATGAAGCTTATATCTGATATAACATATAAAAACTCATTTGTATATATGGTATAAATAAGTTTCAAAATTGAAAATGGAAAAATAAATTGTTGAACATGTACAATAGGAAACAAGTAGAATTTTGAAAGTTCCAAAAAGAATTAGAACAGCTCTCAGATCTCTGCTAAATCATAGATACATCTGATTGTATAACACAAAAATCACTTAAAAATTAGAGGTGCTGTTATTCTTTGTAATCTATAAACTATGAGATTTTATAAACTTATTAATTGGGAAGATGACTTTGATGATTAAATGAACACTAGAGTGATTAATCAGATGTACTTTTCTATTTGTAATAGGGTAAATTTCAATATACACAAAAATATCTTTTTAATACTAATTTTGATATTAAAATGTCAAATAACACATTATTTAAAGATAGAATTTTTGTCGTGTTCATTACTACTATTTGTAAGCAGAAAAAACACAACTAAATTCATATGAAAAATCAAGCCACTCATACAAAAAATTAAAATATAATTTCATTTTTAATTGAAGAAAGATATACAATCAATGAAATTTACAGATTTTTTTACAATGAATACTAGGCAATTTGATGGCAAACAAGAAAAATCTTTAGGTCAAGGTTATTTTTGTTACAGAAAAACTGAAAGTTAACATGGAGGTTGTGGGATATTTTCCACAAATGCTTCCTGATCATTAAAGGCCACATCTTGCATTAAACATGAAGGGCCAGGGATTTAGCTCAATGGTATAAGCACCTGCTTGGCAAGTGCAAGGTCATAAGTTTGATCTACAGTACAAAAATAAAAAAGAAAGTAACATTATAATAATTAGAAAGTAATTCTAATTATTAATTGACAGTAATAAAATTCTTATTCATTATCAAGAATCTAAGAAGATAATCCCTATTTTGAAGAAAATGGGACTCATTACAATTATAAGAATTTTCATATTCAAAGACATTAAAGAAATGCATATGGAAAACTGTGAGTTGTGTCTTTATTTCTAATGTAATACAGTTAATATGAGTTATTGCTTACTAAGAGAAAAATAGGAAAGAAAAAATATTTGATGTATTTGTGATAGTAGTGTCTATAGAACTACCACATTGAACTTGCCCCAAGTTGTCTGTAACGTTGAAAAGCTACAAAGATTTTGTATAACAATAATGGGTTACAATTTTGGGTTTTTTTTCCCAGTAACTCTTGGTTACTCGCTCAATAAAATATTTTCAGATATATGTGGTGTATATTATTGCCGTGTGACATGTTTAACCAGAACCAAAATATTTACCACACCTACATTATCTAAATTCCTTGTAGATATAGAGACATTTTTAATGTTATGCTTCAAGTGAAAAAAAGTGAATGCTGAAGGCATGATAGTTCATTTTATTATTCATTAATTTTATGGCGCATCTGACATTTTCTTTCTACATGAATTTGGTCTCTTTTGCAAAATGACACTAACGTTCAAATGATTACATATGTGAGTTTATATATATATATATATATATATATATATATATGTCATCTTTTATGAAGTATAAGTGAAACTACAATGTGTACTGCTTTTATGTTATACTGATTATATTATACTTATATGTTATAATGATTTTTTTCAAATACTCTTCCCGTTGACATTACTAAAATTTTTAAATGCATTATTCTATTTAGAAAATATAATTACCAACTGAACATTAATGTTTCTTGAAGTTCATTCTATCAACTTTATTTTCAAGTAATTTAGAGAGAAAATAACTAAAGAGAGATTACAATGGAAAGAAAAGAAATGAAGGGAATTATTCTTAGTGATTCAATTCAATATGGTTGATTTAGCAGCAGCACAGTGTAGGGGCTTCTTCATTGGAGAAGAGAGACTTGCTGCAAGTTTGCAACAGGAAGATAAAACTATAAGAATCTACATTCATAGATGTGTGAAAAAATAAAAAAAGTATTACATATTGTATGTAGAGTAAGAAAATGCTGTTTCCTCTGCTTAAATTTTATTATCAATAAATATTAATACTTTCAAAAATTTGAATTTTTGAACTGACATAATCTTCATACAGGGAAGTTTAACAGCGTATTTCCTGATAAAAATCTTTTTTAAGGAAAGGAAATGTTAATGAAAATGAGGCAAATGTTGTATTGCAAATGGTGCTAAAGTTTAAACAGCTGGTTTAATAGAGAGCTGTCTATGAGCTCATAAAATACAACCCATATTCTTACCCATCTTTGTAGTGGATAGAACAGAGAACTTTAAAGAAATGTACTAATGTTCTTGCCAATATTCCATGTACAATAAATGTTACAGATACAGAAGCATTTTCACTCATACTTTTAAATCCTTATTACAAAAAAGAAAAAAAAAAAAAAAACATTTCCCAGAGTTATTTTTTCAGAAGGAATGAAAATACTTGCTCACTGCCTACAAACATAGGCTTGAGGTTTGGGAAGAAATTCTCAACCTTCTACTTATCCTATCAATATTAATATTTCTTTAACCTTTTGTTTTGGTTGCTTTTTTCTCACTGCTGAGGTAAAATATCTGATGTCCACAATGAAGAAAGGAAAGATTTATTTAGCTTACAGTTTGTGGAGGTTTCAGCCCATATTCAGCTGGCTCCAAAGCAGGGTGGGATGGCTAAAAAGTAACAATTCATGGCAGCTTCAGCAGATACCAAATGTGAATAGAACAAAAGAGCAAACGGAGGGGTAAGTCTATCCCCTCCCTTATTCTTGGGGTGGGTAGAGCACTCTCACTGCCAATTCCAATACTAGACAATTAAACAATGACAAAGTGTAGATTTAGTTGCCTTTGAAAGGCCTGCCTCCCATGATTGTACTTTGGGGAGACATCTAGACACAAATCATGACATTTTACGAGTGGCCCCCTAAGAAACACATGCAAGTCCCTTAATGGGAAGAAAATTTAGTCCATCTGCAAGAGCTACCAAAACCCTAACAGTTTCAGCACTGCTAAAAAGTCCAAGTCCAAAATTTCTTCTGAGATTTAAGAAAACTCTTAGCTACAAACCCCTATATAAATGAAAACAAAGTTAAACACTTCCACCAATTAATGACACAAGATAAATATTTTCATTCCAAAATTTATAAGAAAGAGAATACAAATAATTTGGATCAAAGCAAGTCCAAAATCCATCAAGGCAAACGTTAAAACAATTTAATACAGAACACATAATTCATAGTATTATTTTATAGTAGTCACCCAAATAGTCTAATGTAAGAAGTGCAGGAAATCTGTGCACACACTAAGACTCAAAGAATCCAGCTGAGGGCCTGGATTCCCTAGCAATGTCATGCATGAGTCCAGCTGAAGACCTAGAGTCCATGACAATATACCCCAGAGGTCCAACTGGAAGCCTAGAACCCACTACAATGTATTATGCAAGTCTGTTTCAAGGATCTGCTCTGGGAAGGCCCAGAGGTCAGAAGTGGAAGTTAGAAAGTCTATGCAGCAAGATGAAGGATCTGTATCAGTAGGCTAACCAATCTTCACTGGAGTCAAGAAGCAATGCTCAAATTAGGACCAGAGGTCCCCCAAAAAGCCCCACAGCCATCCTCAGCAAAAATGAGGATCTGAGTTCCTCTGATGGTGAGAACAGCTGAAGTCAGATCCTTAGCTCCTCTATCAATGAGAACAGCCAAGTTCATATCAGGAAAAAACTTTAACAAGCTCCTGCAAGAGAACCAATGGCAACGGGAGAACTAGTAACACCCAGTAGAATGAACAACGCTTATTTCTTCCATCTTTTTAATGTTGGCAACAATCCTCAAGTGGGCCATCCACACACAGAGGCATGATGAAGAAGTACAGTTGATGTTATAAGTTTAACAACCAGTTGTCAGTCCACCACACTTGTCATCCAGTAACGCTGAGGGCCCAAGAGTGGTAGCACTTGTCTTGCATTAGATAACCCTTTGTTTTCCTTTTATCACTTCCCACATTCAGACTATCATTATCTCTCACCAGTATGGAGACTGACCTCCTTACATGGTCTCCTGGCTTTCAAATGTCTCAGGTTGAGCACAAATAAAATCATATTTGTAACTTGAAGACTCAAATTTACCAATCATTTTCAATCATGCAGAAATTATGCAAATCTTTTATAATGACAGTTCTGTTCCTGTATGACATATTTTCTATGATCATTAATTACATAAATTATTTTTAACCTAGAACTAGTCCATGGCTGCCAAATTTAGTAACAAACAACACTAAAATAAGGACCATATTTAATTTATCTTTCTAGTAATTATCATAATGAAAAACATAAAATCTCATGTTTAGACCTTCAATTATTTAAACTATTAATTATCTAATATTAAAAATATTAGGAAATAGAACTATATAGGAAATAGAAGGAATTAAACTTAGTAAAAGGACAATAGATTTAATAAATGTGTATGATGTTAAGAAATTCTGCAAATACCATTTTGCACATAGAAGCACAAAATATAAAAGTAATTTTTAAATCCTTGAAACAACAAAACTGACAGAAGATTAGACATGTTGAAAATGTATATGTGACTAAAATTTTGGTTTAAGTGACCTACTGAAATGAAGCTTAGAGAAATTTAAATATAAAAAGAGCCAATATATATTATAGACATGGTTGATGGAAATAACAGACACAATGTTGGTTAATCAGAGTATCTGAAAAAGAAAATAAATACTAGGACAAATAAAATATTTGAAATGATAAATATAAATTTAATACAAACAATAAAAATTACTCAGAGTTATCAGAACCCAAATCCATAGAGATGTTTTCATCTGGAGAAAGAGTGACTGCTTTTAGTTTACTTCCTGCTTATATTCTGTGGGTTGAACAGCTTGAAGTTTTGCAGGTCAGAATGTTCTTTTCTTTTCTTGGTAATACAGTTCTTGACAATACAATTCTTCAGGTATATAAACCAATAATCTATTTGCTTCTAGTCATTGCTCTGTACAAGCAACTATATCACTCATCTAGCATAATTTTTAAGCACAAGGCACTGTGTCAATCCCTTTCCACTGCTCACCCCTCTCTGCCTATCAATTTACCTGCCTGTGACACAACGTGTGAATGGGACCTTAAGTCCCTTCCTACACGGACTCACACAGTGCTGGCTCCCAACACAGGGTGGAAAATATGTAGCACATGAGGCTAAAATAGTCTTCAGCAAAATATTTATCTTTTCATAACACTTAAATTTTTAGAACTCAAGTTTCAAATTATCCATAAAAAATTTTGTAAGCCATGAACAGCTTTAGTACATTTAGTCTCTATTGGTACATTTTATAAACAGTTGAAAAAATATACTTTATTTTAAAATTTACTTCAGTTTCACCACCAACATTACAGTGTTGAGTGTTTTTGCTTTTCCAAACATGATCAACAAGAGCACATCAAATGTTTGCCAGCGTAGTTTTATATTGTAAATTTAACTAATTCTCTGAAGTCATTCTTTGATTTTGTATCTTTTTTTACTTTTACTTTAATTTTTAAAAATTAAAAATTAAAAATGACTCAATATTCCCAAGGAATTTCAAGAATATACTGAGATATCTAACACTGCTAGTTAATATTTACTACAAAAATATCGTATTTGACATTATGTTTCATATTTTATGGGGTAAATATTTGTCTTCATGTTTTATTTTCCCATAAAACATGGATCATTATTTGAAAAAACCTCAGAAAGAAACCAACAAATATAGTGGACAGTCCTGAGTAAACAATGCAATCCTTGCTAATATTTAAAATAATTTAAAACAATTGTTTAGACATTTAGAAAAGAATAACAATGAACTAGGATTATTACAATATACTACTTTTAAAAATTAAATTTTATTCTTACCCTTTCAGTAAGCAATGTGACACCTATTTAGTTATATACATTTAAAAAGAAGAAGCATATTTCTGTTTTTGTCTTTACTGCCCCAAATCTGAACAAATTGGTAAAAACCAGGTGCTCATCACTTTGAACCTGGAAAAACTTCAAATCATACTGGTTCTTATCTGTGTGCACAGACAGATGCTCTAACTCCACTTCTTATCCATCATAAAGCTGTAACACCAGTATCCTTTCCCTTCTCTCCTAAGTCATTTTATGATCTGTTTGAGTCCTTGCTTTGCTTATTCCAAAATGTTTCATCACGTGAAGCATAGGCACCTTCACACTCCTTTGCTAAACATATAGCAGTGTCAGTAATGCAATCAGAACAAAATTCCGAGAGTGATCTATGGATTAGATCTTTCACCATGAAGTATTAATATTTAAAAATAATAAAAATAAAGTATTAATGTATTCTCCTTTCCTCTCCTCTTCCATCCTCTCCTCGCCTCTTCTACTCTGTTCTCTAGTATTAATAGTTTTATTCTATGTATTTGTTCACTTTCAGTGTCTATAATCACCCAACTATATAAGAGTACACCAGGACTTCCTACTCCTTTCTGAATATTACTTAGTGCCACAAATTAATCAGCTTCTCGCCATCCTCTCTGAAGCCTGCTCTTTTCATCCTCTGGTAACCACCTTTGTACTCTCAACTTCTACTAGATCAATGTTCTGTTATTCCACAAAGAAGTAGTATCATGTCATTTTTGTATTGTTGTACCTGGCTTATTTTCCATAATATGATTTCATTTCTGTCCATGCCATAGCCAAAACCAAAGTTCTAGTTTTTAAAAGAAAAAATAATATCCCATTATATCCTTACACAATTAGGTTTTTTTTTTTTTTTGTTGTTTCTTTGCTATTTTTTCTTTAAATCATTTCTTCCCTGATGGATATTTAGGTTGCTTCAGTACCTTGGATACTACAAATGAAGATGCAGTGATCATGAAGTGCAGGTATGTTTGTGAGATGCCAATTTTGTATTCTGTGAGTATAGTATTAAAAGAGGCACTTTTGGGCAAATACCAGTTTGTTTTTAATTTATTTAGAGACTTGTGAAATTTTCTCCTTTATGAGTATATCAATCTATATTTGCACCAACAGTGTAGTAGTGCCTCTTCATCCACATTCTTGTGAACATTTGTCATTTAATATTATTTTTGATAATGATCATCCTTATCTGTGTTAAGTGATCTAACCATTTTGATTTACATTCTTGGGATGCTTGATGATGTTATATATCCTTTCATAAAACTTGTGAACTACTTTTTCACAAAAGATTGATGGAAAACATGATGAATATGTAAATTTAAAAAAATATTAGTGTAGAAGATACATTGCCATTTACTCCTTAAAATTATCTCATCTCCCTCTGAGCACACTTACCCTACTATTCTTGGCACTTTCTATAGCAATTCTAAAGAGCAATTTTCAAGTATGTCTTTAAGAGGTGTGATAAAAAAAATCCAGAGAACGCTGCTGTTGAATGCCATCAAAGGAAAAAGTCAGACTTGTAAAAATGTTATACCATAGACTCATATGTCTTATTTTCAGATTTGGCATCATACAACTCCTGGGTCTTTTCCAAAGTCAAATAGGCCATGAAATTTAAACATTTAGATTCCATAGAGCACATCAAGCAGACATACACCATAACTAAAGACATTCAGCAAAACAGGACTTCTTGAAATGCTTCAGGAAATGGCAAGAGTGGTGAAACGAGTATCTTCTGAAGAAAAGGGAGTATGTTAAGGGAGTTTAGTGGAATGTTTCTTTTAGAGTAATATTCTTAACATATGCACGCACCATATTTTAGATCACGCCTCCAATCTTCTTTAGAGAATTTTCTGTTTTGGAGCTGTTTTGTCCATTCTAATTTTAAGTTTAATTTTAATAAATAATTAAAAACTTAGAACATATTTCCTACTGAATTCAAAAAGAGAAGTATAAACAACATCATGAATGAAGCTTACAAACGGAATGCTGAGAAAGCGTAGACAGGCAAAAAATATGAGTAATTGATTCCTGGACCTGGTTATCCTTTTCAGGAATGGGGAAACAATGTAAGATAACATAACGATTGCAAAGAGGCTGCTAAATGGCTTCTAATGATCTGTTTCTTAATCACAGTTCTGACTGAACAAATAGATTCAAATTATGAAATGTCAATTGTCATTTGTACAGTTCTGAAAATTCTATTTCAATAGTTTTCTTTTATAATAGAAACATACAATTATATTCTTATATAAAACATATGGATCCTTAATTTGACAGTAACTAATAAATAGGAGAGAATGTGAAAATCAAGATTTGGGAATGTGTTACTATGATGTTATAAAATATTTCTTTTTCTTTTTTTTTTTTTTTTTTTTTTTTTTTTTTTTTTTGTCTTTTTCCTTGTTTCCTTTTTTATCGGTACCAGGGATCGAACTCATGACTGCCTGCTTGCAAGGCAGGCGCTTATGCCGCTGAGCTAAATCCCCAGCCCTGATAAGTTATAAAATATTTCTGTGAAAATTTTATATCAGTATACGGATAAAACTATAGAGTAATATGAATATATTTTAATTTTGGTACAACCTAACAAATTAATTTAGAGAGTAAGATTTGGGCAATCATAAATAATTTTAGACATTGGAGAGCTGATAAAACACAGAAAATAATAGTTTATGTTGCAATACTTTATTATGAGAGAAAGGGAAATACCTGACAACCCAGACATTTATGTTCTAGCCTATTCTGCAATTTAGTAATTTTAGAAAAATAAGAGTTCTGTAAAGCCATTAAATATTCTAGATAACAGTTCTTCAGATATTAATGTAAGAAATGTAAATCTTCTAAGTGATAAAATATAGCACTACTAGCTTGTGATTGAACCCTGCTGTTGTCTGTAGTTTAGGAGAGGGAGAAAATTGACACTGCTCTTTGTTTGGAAAAAAGTTCAATTAGAACAATGTTTCCTTTGGGGAAAATAAGCCATTCAGTGTATGGTGTTTGGACTCTATTTCAAAATAGCCTAGAGGTGTTATAGAAAGTGATAATTAGGCTTATCAAAATGATTTGTATAGACTTTTGCCTGCATCTTTCTGTTTCAATAAACTCACTGATAGGTTAAACTTTACTAATTTTTCTGTAGAACAGTCTTTTAACCATAATACAGCCTGGCATGAGAGGAGCCTCATTCTTTAAACCTCATTCCATACAGAGAACGAGTGTGTGATTTAAGCAAATCTTATGTAGTAATAGGATGTTAACTATGTTTCAAATTGGCATACTTCCTGGGTGTAGGAAGCTATCACAGGAAAATATGTCTTCTTGGTAGTGACAGGGGAAGGTATACTGGCCAAATTTTTATGATTGCAAAAACTAGAATGTATTCTTTATTACTCTTGGTATTTCCTCTTGGGTATATTTCAAATGTCTAAAATATTTTGGGGGGTAGTATTATCTATGATGGTGCTCTGCATGCTTTGTCACTTTTAATAAAGCAGCTTCCTGGGCCGGGGGTGAGTTCAGCACCACTGATCTCTGATCCCTGATACAAAAGCAAAAACAAAAACAAAACCAAGCACCTTGCAAATCAAAGTCAGACTGTGACGTTCCCTCAAGAAACTAGACCAGTTTTACAACACTACATACCCATCTTCTATGACTAGCTAGCCATTTTCTAGGTCCCTGTATCACAATGAGATGTGCCCATTTTCCTGTCAGTTACTTATCTGTGTATGATCCAGTTCCAATACATAATTTCCTTTAATGGGTATCATTTTGGGTGGAAGTCTTTCTCCATGTTTTTGTTTCACTTTCTATATATGAACACTATATATAGTCTTAGAATAATTCCAGTTTTCTGAATCATGATACATGATGCCCTTGTGTTGTAGTGACTGACAAAAACAATCGTGAAATGATGGAAACATAATGCCTCAAAGAAGATATTTTTAGAGGGAATGTAATTTAGACATGTTAGTAAGAGCAACTTCCTAAGGAGTATCTGTCTATCCGCTTACACCCACCATATGCATCACCCCGCTCCTCAAAAGCTTGTGTTTATATGGATATATTAACACTTGAAAAAAGTATATATATATATATATATATATATATATATATATACCTACACCCTTGTACATGTATAGTTATATATATAAATGAGTTACATTTTATAAGCCATATTTTTATCAAATTTTTTTCAATTTCTAAGTAATATATTAATATTGAACACAAATGCATGCATTCACCAAGATCTGTTGGGCATTATAATAAATGTTAAAGCTATCAACATTAACATTTAATTGTTCTTATAGCAGTCATGCTGATAAATTTTGGTTACTCTGGTAAGATCTAACCAAAATTTTATCACATCAATAAATTTATGTATTATATCATAGTCTGATTATCATGCTTAATGGACAGCATTCAAAATATGTTTCTGTCTTGTCTTCTTCCAAAATGCAGCAGCACAATTTCTACGATTTGTGTTCTCTAATATCATAGCTATTAAACACATGTGGCTCTTTAAATTTACTAAAAATTAAAATTAAATATTAAGTGTTACAGATGAATTAGTGACATTTCAAGCTTTTAACACACATATACATATATACATATATATGCAATATACATATACATATATACATATATATGTAATGCTGTTATCACATTGGAAAGTTCAGAACACATTTTTTAACTCACGCTCTCTCTCTCTCTCTCTCTCTCTCTCTCTCACACACACACACACATATATACACACACATACATACATGTGGATGTCTATATACATACATGTACATAAGTGTGTACACATTTATATAAATACATACACAGATGTATGTGTGTGATTAAATATCTGTATCTATGCATAATGAAAGAACGCAAAATCAGAATATTTGGGATTTAGAATTGAAATGATCTAGCTAACATTTTATTTTTGACTGATTAGAAATAGAACCTGCACCCCACATAAAAGCAAGAAAAATTGGAAGTATATTATTTTACCACAGTGAAGAAAGTTAAAAACACTCAAGCAATGAGTATCTTCATCCTTTCCAGTTTTTACATTTTAAGTCACAAAGCATGTATTTCATTTCATTTTAATGGAAAAATTTGACTTACACACTTGTTCCTCAAGAGAGATATACCAAAGACTGATGTAGTTTCCACTTACACCTGAAAGTCCTTATGATGTCATCATAAGGACAAGTCTCATATTAGGAATGACAACCTATTGACTGCATTAACTGAGAATTTTTTTTTGAAACAGGGTTTCGCTATGCAGTTCAATGTGACCTTCAGCTCACTTTGTAGTCTGACCTGTGCTCAAATTCACATTCCTCCTGCCTCAGCCTCCCGAGTGTTGAGATTACAGAGATACACCACCAAGCCCAGTGAATTTTTGAGAGTGTTTTTAAATCTCAAAATTGTGTGACTCAATAGTGCCTAGAGAGAAAATTATACAACACAATGAAAATGAAATTGATACTCTTATTTAGTAAAAGATGAATAAAGATTTTATACAAATTTTAAGGTTTGATTTTATATACAGCAGGAGATATTGCATATTGATTAACATGGTCATTTTCCCCTTAAATTAAATATTGTACTTTTGCATATAATGGTTACATGTAACAAGCAAGCATACAAAGAGATTGCAATACCTTGTTAGGTTAACTAAATAAATTGTTGCACAGTGACGATTATATTATCTTTCAACACCGATCTCCACATCTGCCTTTAAAGACAAAAAGTCAGATTGTACATGTATTACTATACATGTCTTTCATTTATTACAATAAATGCATTACATTATTATAAATTAAATGGAAGAAAACAGTATAGCTAGTGGCAAAAATTCAAATTGTTGATTTTATAGTTGATACTAAGTAGAATAAAAACATAATTGTAATTGAAATACTTATATGAGGGACTATCACAGAAAAATTAGGTAATTACTAAGCAACAAGAAAATTGCAAAGATGACTCATGTTTGTTATAGCTCACAGCTGCTTTTGCTCATCCTGGAAAATAAACGGTTTCAATTACAAACCTAGCACAAAGAATAATGTTTGTGAGTTATAATTAATGTAACTTACATTAGCTGCTTTTCTCTGCTTTATGACCAGCAACCTAGAAAAGAATATTCTACAGTTAATATATAGTTCACAACTTAGATCTGATTAACATTTAACACATGGTGTTAATTAGTGTTAAATTGAAATATGAAAATGCTCTTCAGGAAATTGGAAAATTTATAAAGAAAAAAATATTTTAAGGAAACATATTAAGTAATTGCTAATTTAGTTTCATTTTTCGATATTAATCCCATAATTATTTTGTATATTACCAATGTAAAGTAATCTTCCAGAAAAATATTATTTGTATGAAAGTATAATCTCTTTCTTCAGTTGGCTATTATTAAACTGTATCTAGATATTAATGATAAAATGAATAATTTTTATTCAAGATGTCTTTTACCTTAACAAATAATTTGAATGTAAAAGAAGTATACAGGAATTGTTATATTTAAGAACAAAATTATGCACCTCTAAGATTCAAACTTAAATTTACAATTGAGGTAAATGTATATTACTTAGATTTCAGTATTTGTATACTTTCTTATTGATCAAAACATACAAACAAGCATGTAGGAAATATTTTGAATATCTGCGTAAAATATGGAACATTATATATAGTTTTGTCATAATAGAATGCTTCCTTCAGCTTGTACATGTTAAGAATCAATGTGACCCCAAGAGTATACATGACTTACAACATTTAATCTTTTACTTAAAAAGACAAGAAAAAATTCCACCTATATATGCATTGAAATGATACATACCTCGCATTATTACCAAGAAACGTTTTCTCTGTCAGTTAAAGAAATTTCTCATTTAAGAAAATTACTTCTTCATGTATACTGAGTACATGGAATGCATTACTCTGTAGCACTGTCTGATAACGTATTATATTCTGTGTATGAATAAGAAGTATCAGGTAAAATGGAATATGAGGTATGCAAGCTCTACAGTACAGTTTTCCAGTTGCTGTGGTTTACTGGTTAAAATCCTCATACAAGCCTTTGATTCCATTAGCATAAATTTAAACCAATGCACATTTTTTGGTAACTCCCAATTCTCTTGCTTTATTATTATATCAGAGATAAAATAAGGCAAACATTATAAGACTTTCCTTTTAAAATAGCCTTTTAAGTAATCTGTGTTGAAATATAAAGTATTGCATGAAAACTGTGACATAAAAGGTAGCATGAAAGACTGGACAGATTCACCAGTTTTGCTATGAAAACTGATTCTAGTGAGGGTAACAGGCATGAGATAGGAAAAGATTGGTTTCTAATTTTTAAAATACAGTTCAATGAGTATTGGGTGTTTGGGGTTGATTGTCATTTAAATACTCATGGTTTTCTGTGGAGTACCCAGAAAAAGAAGAAAGTGAACTTCACCCTAAGTATATAACTTTTGGGGGAACAATATTACTTAATTAAATGCCTGCTAGATAGATTCAATTGATCAAAATAATGTGCCTTGATGAAACACAGAAAAACTCAAAAACAAAGTACTTTATAATACAACATCTCAAATTTAGTATCTTTATTTATTTTAGCCATGGAAACTACTACCTCAAGTTTTCTTAGGAAAGATGGTCACAGCAAACCCTGAATCTATAGTGAAATGGGCCTAAATTCTATCCAATAGGGTGGGAGCAGGAGTGATTTGTGCTACTTCCATGTACAATTTTGAAAAGGAGATAACACCCTTTTCACTATGGTTTTCCACCAGTGCTGTCAAGGCCTAGGTGTCATCATTGTGAAACTATTTTGACAAAATATAGACAGTATCAATATCTTCCAGGTTTATGGGGAAAAAGACAAGAAAAATCTCATTTAGTCCCTGAATAATGACATGAAAAAGATCTTATGTCATTTTTCTAAAGTACCTATAATTTGTGTTTGACTCCTTAATTTACATTTCTGTGTCTCTGGCTTCTTGTCTCCTGAGAGTTCAGAGGAGACTACAAAAGGAAACATAGCCCACCTCCAAGGAACAACTGTAGGACAAATAAAGAGAGCAAACTCAGATTCTTCCAGGAGGGCCAAAGAAGGAAAAATTTGTAATTCATGGGGGAAATAAACACTTGTGATCATTTGTATTGATGAAAACCTCAGAGAATTAAACAAGCATTTCAAAATGAACAAGAAAGACATTCAACATGAGGTTTTTGCTTATTAATTATGGGAGGGATTGGTATTAGAAAGACATATAGTAAAACTCATTAACTCTGAAGCTAATTTATACATTCATTGATTATATAGCTATTTGAAATTGTAATAAAGTTTAACTTATAATAGAAATTTAACTAATGTTACCTCCCATGGAAAAGATTTGATAGTCTTAACAAATTCGTGTTTGGGGTTCTAAGAAAATCCTAGTGTTGTACAATTCTTTCAACATCATACTTACTCCTAGTTATGGGTAATTGTCAGAAGTTAAAATATACTTTAAATTACTGTAGGATAAATTGCCTTATATCTCGCCTTCAGTGATACTTAAATTACAAAATTCAATCTCTTTCATCCCATAGAGTGAATTTAACACTCAGTTCTTAATTGTAGCATGTACTTGAGCCTTTTTCTTTAAAGCTTATTCATATCAATTTTTAGAAGTAATCGTAATTGACTCAAATCTCTTGGCTCCTCTGAAGTTCTGCTTCATGTTATAGTAACAGAAGTGTGGCTTCAATTTTCTTTTCTGAATTGAGAAATAATTGAGGACAGTTTTGAAAAGAAGTCAAGTGCTTGTTTTCCCTGAATAATTCTATAATTTTGATTTTTGAGTGTAACATCATAGATGATGTGTTTAATGCTGGTGAGCAAACTGCATTTAAGCCAGAAATGTAAGAAGAGTTTGCAGATCAAAGAAATGCAGTGGATGGAAATAGATAGAGCTAATTAATATGGATTCATTCCAATGGAAAAAAATGTGGTTTTGAGAGTTATAAATGGAAATATAGATGGTACAGGACTCAAAGGCTCAAACGTCAGAGACGAATCAAGGTATGAAAATACACAGAACCTATAAAGATAGGTGTGTGTTAAGCTGTATAGAAGTTGACATTTTTCTATGCATTCTATGAAAATTGGCATCTGGCTCCATGTCATAAGTAAAATATAGGTTTATGCTGTGTTACTCAAATGGAGAGGCATATATATTTAAAATACAATTGAACAAATTTCAAATATGTTACTTCTTTGTGAGGCTATAATGTGCAATATATTTTTATTTCTTAAGTTACTCTAAACAATAAGTAAATGTAATTTAATCTCCTAAAAGATGTTTACTAATATCTTTATACATGAAATAAAACTCTTTAAATTATAAAATTAATGAATATAAATAAAACAAAAAAGGCAGAACCTGATACTTACCTATAATTATTTGTTTTATTTTTCTTTAGGAAAAAAAATATTTTTGAAATACAAAACACTAATTTGGAAAACATAATTTTAAGTTAATTTAGTTGATTTGCACAATATTAGGCAAACAAAAGAAAAAAATGAGTGAAGAAAAACCAAAGTTAAAAGTATGAATGAATGAAAAGAAAATAATACAACAATCTGATGAGTCTAATTTCCTTACTATTTTCATACTGATATTTATTGAAAGTTTTTAATCCTTTTCATTTTAAAATATTTATGATCAGATACAAAGAGCATAATTAAATTCATGTTTTCTCTCCCTAATATTTTTTTTATTTCAGCTTTTCTTTTATTAATAAATACTTGTAGTACACAATGATTATATTCACTGTAGAGAATTAGTACATATACTCAAAAAACTTCAATTCATTATTTTTCCTCCTTTCCTTCATCTTTTATTTTTCCTTTTCCAGCCTCAGATTCATTTATATACCTTATAAGATCTTATAAGTTGATTACCACTTATACAGATTAAAAAACAGACTAACTGACCAAAAAACATACAAAAAACATGGGAGACAATTGTTTAATAAATCAGGGTATATTTTTAGGTTACATCATCCTTTGTGCTTTCCCAATTATGAACATCTGGGAAAAGGACAGAGTTTATTAACTAAAGGAGACAAAAATGGCTGAACTTTACTGTCAACTGGTTGAGTATTTATATGAATTAAACATTTAAATATGGTTAATTAAATCATTAACCTTTACATTAGAAATTCTATTTCACACTGTGTATTACACAGTTCAGCTGTATTTTAGGTAATAATTAAATTTAAGATCTTCATATTTATTATCTAGTAATCAATTTATTAGGAGATTAAAAACATTCAGTATTATCTTAATATTAAGTTAGTTTTACCTAATGATATATTTTATAATCTTAAAAATCACATATCATTGTTTATTAATTAAAAGTAATAATTATAATTGCAACTATAGAAGTAGAGTATGAACTATTTATATTTGTTAAATTTTTATTTCAGTATTATACCTTTTTTATAATTATTTATAATAAAATTTAGAGAATTATAATTGAAACAATGACATTTTTATAAAAATAATTTTTAAATTGGAATTCTTAAATTGAAAATTATATATAATATTGCATCTACTCTATAATATATTAAGTGAAAGTTATTATTGTGTAAATTTAAAAATAATAATGTTAGATTAATACTTTGCATTAAAAAGCCACCAAGTTTAAAAGTCAGCATTCATTCTAATACCCTTAATGATCTTTCAGTTCCAGGCATTTAATTTTTGCTCAGAACATTTGACTGTATCACAAAAAAAGAGCTGTACAAGAGGCATTACAGGATTTAACTTCAAAATACACAACCAAGTCACAGTAAATACCATCACACAAAAAAGCATGATGCTATCTCAAAAAATGCACGTGTGCCAGTGTACTTGTCCCAGAATATGGGACACAGAGGCAAATGCACATATTTACAGCCTCTAATTCTTGAAAATGAGGTCAGAAACACATGGGAGAAAAGACTGCCTCTTTAACCAATGGGACTGAGAAAACCATAAGTAGAATATTAAAATAGGGCCCCTATGTTTCATACTATAAAAATGTCAATTTAAAATTAACTAGAGACCTAGGACTAAGACTTCGAAATTTGAAAATGCTAGAAGTAGTCAAAGGAAAAGCAGGACTTGAACGTAGAGACAATTTCATGAATCAGAATTCAGTAGAGCACTATACTGTGCCTTGACCTGATGAAGAGATGGTTTCTCTTCTGCAGACCTCAGCACACAAGGTGCCACAGCTGTTTCTCTTTAGGATTTATGGGAACCTTGCTGTCCACTTCCACTCAGCTTGTCTCTCTCATAGGAACAAACTCCAGCAAGGACCAACTCTGGAGAATGAACTTGGTCTCCTGTAGATATATATCAAATTATTATGATAATTGGTTATAATTATCTTGTTAAAATTTTATCAAATATTGAATATATTGCTAATTTAAAATGAAAAATTCTATAAAAAAGCAATTTTTCACCATTGTTTTGTTTGCAATTAAGGTCTACTATTTCTATAAGGTTACTGGATATTTGCATTATTATTCTGCTTATTTCTTTATAGTTTTGTTAACTTATAAAAGGTTTACTTGTGTGATTGCAATAGTGGCCTCTCTGGTTTCTCCTTAGCTGGCAGTGAGTCTTTTTCTCTGGTAACAGCCCACAGGAGTTCTTAGCTGTGTGCATACTGATGCAAAGCTGACATCTGGAGCCACAGGAGAGGAATGAGGGGCAGCTTCTGCACGTGGCTGGAACCTAGGACCATGAGGTCAGAAGCAGTTAGGCCTGTCAAGAAGGTGAAAGACAGCCTGAAAAGAGAAGGGAGTAACCATGTGGACCAAGAAATCAGGGACAAGAGACCCTGCGGTCCCAGGTCGGCTCTGAGAGTGGCCTGTTAGTCCTTTTATTATCAGCCCTGGCTCCCACTTACCTCTCTGGCGCCTCAGCAGAGCTTCCATCCTAAAACTTGAGCAGCTCTGATTTCTCCTTTTTACTCTTCTACATTGTCACATACCAGCTTCTGTGTGTTACTGGCAACTAAAAAGAAATTTGAGTAAGTTTTCACATGCCCTTTTCAGTTTTGTTTGCCTTGTTTAGCACTTCAATTCTGTTAAAAATTGCTGCCTGGGAGCATAGCGTAAGGTCATAGTTTCCATATCCAGCACTAAAAAAATACAATAATAATGTCTAATTTAATTTCCAATTTCTTTATGAATAAAACCAATTTGGAGCATTGGTTTTACTCTTTAAATAGCCTTTTGTACTTCAAGATCTGGTGAGTGATAGGGGTTAGTAAATAAGCAGGGTCAACACAAATGAACCTAAAAGGCTGTTTACAGAAGTAATAGAAGAAAATTTTCTAAACATGGTTTGGGAAAAGATCTGGCATGCAAATAAGTCGTGCACACAGGACTCTAACTAACCATAACCAAATTAAATCTACACTCACACATATAATAATCAAAATCCCAGAAATTCAGCACAAGAATAGAATATTAAAAGCTGTTAGAGAAAAGAAAAATCACTATAAAGGAAAACCAGTCAGAATCACAGCAGACTTGTAAATATCAACCATTAAGTCAAGAAGAGTTTGCAGTGAAGTGTTTCAAACCTTGAAAGGAGACAACTTCCAACCCAGATTGATTTGCTCTGCAAAACTCTCTTTCAAAAGTGATGGAAAAATATGATACTTCCATGATAAAAAACCACGGAAGGAATTTATGACTACAAAACCAACCCTACAGAGAATGCTAAAGGATATTCTGGAAAGAGATAAAGATGACCATGGTTCCAGCAAAAGTGGCAGCGGAGGATCACCAAAGAAGACAGACAATTGAATGAAGGAGAAAAGTGAAGGGCCAACAACAGGAGAAATGCATGGCAGAGACAAACCAATGTATGTTGGCTGTAACCATTAATGTAGATGGCCTCAGGTCAGCAATAAAAAGAAACACAGGGAGAGTGGATCAAGAAACAAAATCCATCAATATACTGTATACAAGAAACACATTTAACTGGAAAGGAAATTCTTAGGATGGAAATCAAAAGAGGAAAAAAAAAAAATTGTTCCAAGTGACAGGAGACCAGAAAAAAAAAGCAAGAGTAACTTGCCCGTTAACCACAGAATGGATAAGAAAGATATGGTATTTTCATGCAGTGGAAAGCTAACCAGCTATAAAGTAGAATAATCTCAAGGCTCCTGTAGGTAAATAGACCCAACTAGAGATCATGTTCATGGCTGAAACAGCTCAAATGCATATGCATGAACTCTAGCATAAGAAACAGAAGGAGTTAATATGATCCAAAAGCAAACTAGTTATCGTAAGAGTGATGGGGAGGAAACACATGGGAGGGGAAAGATGGTAACTACTGCTAATTTCTTATTGTCTTGTCTTGAACTCTTGTATTATGTTCACAATTTTGTTAGGTTTGGCTTTGTTCCGTCTTGTTTTGTTAGATTTTACTCTGTCTGATGATAGGGGCAGCTATTTTGAATACAATGGGATATATTAGTGTAATCTTGTTTTCCTATTACTTTGCTTTAAAGTCTTATAATGCTTTCATTTGTTTAACTGGTTTTATTCTGTTTTGATTTTGTTATGTTTGATGAACAACTTTTTTGAGAAAAATGAGATATTATAGTAGCCATTGTTCATTTCCTGTTATCTAGTTTTGAAGTCCTGTAATGATTTCATTCTTTTGAATGCTATTATATTATTTTGTTACGTTTGCTATTATTGTGTGTGAAGATATGCTCAACTATTTTGAAGGAAACAAGAGAAATTATGGTAGCCACCGTTGATGTGCTGTCATCTTGTTGTAAGTGTTGTGTTCCTTGCATCATTCTTTTCTGATTTGCTTTGTTCTGTTTTGTTTTGTTCCTTCTGTTCTTTGTTTTATTGTCCTTAAAATAAAAAAATACTAAATGAAAATTTTAAAAAAGAATTTAGTAGAGCAGGGTTAATAGCAAAAGTCAACACATGGAACTACATCAATGTAAAAGCTTCTGAACACCAAAGATAGGAGACAAAAATGTAAAAAAAAAAAAAAAAAAAAAAAAAAAAGCAATCTACATATTGGAAAAAATCTGTGTCAGCTACACTTTGGATGGGACATTAATCCAAAATATATAAAGTAGTCAATAAACGCTATCAAAATCCACAATTGATAAGTGGGAAATGAACTGAACAGACACTTTTCAAAAGAATAAGTGCATGTGGCTAAAAGTGTGTAAAAAAAGGTTCAACTTCTTAGCCACCAGGGAAAGGCATAGCAAAACTGCATTGAGATTCTGTGTCAGCCCCTCAGAATTGCTGTCATTAGGGAGGAAAAAAAAATAAAAACAATAAATGCTGACGAGGATGTGGGGAAAATGTAGCTCTTTTACACTGCAGGAAGGATGTAAATTAGAACCACCATTATGGAAATCAATATAGATGTTCCTCAATAAACTAAAAATAGAGCTAATGTTTTATTCCTATAGCACTCTTCAGTATATTTCTGAGAGAATTAAAGTCAGCAGACTATAGAGATCTGTGCACACTCACATTGCACTTTGCAGCACAATTTACAATAGCTAAGGTATGAAAAGAACTAACTTTTTAAACAGTATATCCATATCCATTGCTCAAACCATAAATCTTGATGTCGGAAACAGTAACTCTTGAGGAGCCATTCCTCACAGTTTTTCATTTGGAAGGTTTTGAATTCCAGGAATACTTTATTGAATATTGAATTTTGCTTCACTCTTTGAATAGTTAGTAAAATTTAGTTTTGACACATCAGCTTTTTATGGTAGCACAGCTTAGTAGCAATATCAGAACTGATTTCCAGACTCAGGGATCACTTTTTGCTTGAGAAAGGCTGGAAAATATGATGTAAATTGTATTTAAGAATGAATTCCTGGAGAAAATAGGTAGAAATTTGAAATACATAGGTGTAGGCAAAGACTTCATCAACAAAACCCAAACTACAAGAGAACTATTATAAAGAATCAATTAACGAGATGTTACCTTATTAAAAGATTTTACACAACAACAAAAAAAATGATCAACAAGGTGGGAAAAATTATCAACAGTTTTTCCTCAGACAAAAGGCTTATATCTAGAACATACAAATAACTGAAAAAGTCAAAATCCCCAAATCAAAAACGGGCATCTGAGACAAATACATACCTCTCAGACAAATAAATACAAATGACAAATAAATACATGAAAAATTCTTCAACATTATTGGTCATTTGAGAGATGCAAATTAAAACCACAATGAGATTCTGCTCACCTCAGAAAGAATGGCTGTCATCAAGAAATTAACCAGTAATAAATGCAGGAGGAACTGTGGGAAAAAAGGAAACCTACTCCACTATTGGTAGAATAGACTAATGCAACTACTGTGGAAATCAGTATAGTTATTACTTTAAAAAAATCATTAGAATTAGGGGTAACATTTGACCCCATTTGGATATTTTCCAAGAAGAATTGAAAATATTATACTATAGTGATCTATGTGCATCCACATTTGTATCAGCACAATTTATAACAGCTAAATTTTGGAAACAGCTCAAATTCTGATCAATCAAGGACTAGATAAAAAGTGTGTTTCTTATATAAGGGAGTACTACTCAGCCATAAAGAAGAATATATTGGAGAATTTTATAGGTAAATGGATGCAACTTGTGACCATGCTCCTAAATCAAATAAATTGGGCTTATATGTGTAAACATTTCATTGTTTCACCCCTGTGCAAAATTGAACAAGTAAATAAGATCCAAAATGTGCACTAGATTATGTGAATTTGGAAGAAACTGTTCAAAAGAATAGACAAATTGTGATGGAGAAAGGGAAAATGAAGGATAGAATATATATATATATATATGTACAAGGTAGTTAATACAGTGACATAGTGGGTTTCTTTTAATTCATTGATAAGAAAGATTTCTGTTAACATTGTTTGGATAAGTTATCATGCTTATATATTGTATTCTAAATAACTACTAAGACGATAACAACACTCAATGTATTAATTCTTATAACTCTCCTACTAATGTATTTTGAAACACTTTTTTATTGTTATTCATTTTTTCTATTAAAATAATAATGGTTTCCAGGGAACTTTAGAATCATATAGTCAAATCCCCAAAGAACCTGGTAGGACAAGGTTAAAGATATAAATGTAGACCCATGAGATCTTGCCAAAGAGAAAGAAAGAATAAAATTCATTAACAAATGAATAAAATCAGTTATTTTTATTACAGTTGCTCTTTGCTTGCTGATATGAATATTCTTAGTGAAAATTTAATTTATGAAGAGAGAAAACAGAACAATAGATATGTAAACCAGTTTTATTTTGGTTATTGAGTTACTTTTATATTTCCTAGATGCCTAAGAAACTTAGTGAAAGCTATACACGTGCCTGAGAGTTGTAACCAGGTGTGCATGGAATGCAGAGGGCATTCTCAGAAAGACCAAAGCTTCCATGTACTATGATTCTCATGCATAATAGATCATTTTAAAGGGCATAAACTGAAAAATTCTGAGATTAATAAAGCCTCTGATAGTGGTTATGCCACATACTAAACAATGATTAAATTATCTAGTTCTATCTTATTGCATAAATATATATGCATTATATCTGAGTAGAAATTTGTGGTTTGCTGTTAACATGTGACATTTCCACTAGATCCCCCCTTCACCAGCTTGAATTATTAAGTTAAATGAGAACTTCAGAGATTGCTTAAGCCTTTCTTTATTACGCACTATATTACTCCCTCAAGGAAAAAGTATGCATGAAACAGGATTATTTCTCCTTTCATGCATTTTAAGACTCATATTTGATTAGTATAAAAGCAAGATGGCTAGTGGAAACAGATATGAATCTTTATGGATTACATAAATTTTATGCAAGCATTTAGTTGTACAGACACATAGTTTATACAAGAAGCACCACAGCCCAAAGAAGATTAGTACACCATTAATGGATTTGCCAAACATTTTCTCACCATATATAAAAGTAGAGACAGGCACAAAATTTTAATTAAATATGTTGAAATTTACAAAAAAGATTCAGGTGGAATATTTAAATTCTGTTTTAAATAGCTCATATAGTATCAATAAATGTATATTTTCTAGAATTTTTCAACATTTTTAAAAATTTTGTTTTGTTTTAAAGTGAGTAAAACCAAGAAAAGCAAAACAGAAAAAAGCCAATCAAAACAAACCAGTGTAAGTGACACGGGACTTTACAACAACTGTCTCCTGCTGTCTTCAGAATAGCTGTAGACACCTTCAGACACAGTAAAAAGCACTCAAAACAGAACAGAATATAACCAATAAAAACAAAACAATGAATGTAAAAAGGGTCTTTAAAGCTTTCTTGCTATTATCTTATAGTAAATCTAAAATGGCTACCATAATATATCTTGTTATCTTTGATATAGTTGCCCATACCATCAGATACAATAAAATCAAACAAACAAAACAGAACAAAAAACCCAACAAAAAATGAAAATGATACAGAACTTTAAAACAAGACAATAGGGAAACAACAATGGCCACCACCCTCAGAAGGAGACGCTCCATAGATGCTATACTGTGTATTGCCATCCTCTGAATAGATGATGAGATCATTGGCTTTAGACCTGCAAAGTCAGTGAAACACAGTGAACACTACAAGCATTGTATTCTACCTCAGTAGCCTTCATCCTAGCCTGCGTTTCTCTATACTGGCCTGTTGCTTATGCTGGTAGTGGTTGAGTGTTCATTCATCTTGTTCCCCAACCCCTTCGCTGGAAGGAGTTATTATCTGGATTCCCACAGCAACCCACACATGGCGCCTATTTGCAAAGAGGCCTTGCTTCTTGTTGACTTCTTGTTCTCTTCCTTGCAGTCCACAAATGACCACATGTTTTTGATAGGAGTGTGATATGAGCTTTAAATAATTTAGAAAACATTTTGAATATTTTGTGCATGTGCTGAAAATGAGCTCACAATTAGCCACAGTCATACAACGAATTCTAATTTTCATATCTGGACATTATCTCTACCAAGCATGTGGCCTTGTTTTCATTTTCTTGAGTCTTTTTATGATGCTTCATATTTGCTGTGATTTAACTTTCATTTTTTTGTGCTACAGTGAATGTGCTACCTTTTTTCTGTCAAAACCTTTTGCATTTTTCTTTCTCTTGCAAAGATAATTTTCTGTCTTTCAGAAATATCAGACCATGGAACTGAATTCATCAACACCTTTAAATCTTTATGGAACAAACTCTCAACAAACTATTAGCTATCATACAATTAATACAATTATATAAATTTAATATATTCATATAATTATATTCATTTAATATGCTAATATATATAATTAATATATTTCATTTTATATAAATTAAAATAAATATTGATTTGATTTATTTATTGATTTTGGTATATATTATGACTTGTGTCTAGATATCTGCTACCCTTCCCCAAAATCTCATGTAGTCATGGGGCCTGCCTTTTTCAGAGGTGACTGAATCTAAAGTTCGTAATTAATTCATGTTTCAATACTGGGATTAAGTTTGTAGAGGTTAAGGCTGGATGGTTACTATATCACTTCACTGGCACCGTCCTAATCCCAGCAGTCTGAATAAAATAAAAGGGACAGTAATTTATCCACTTTTTTCTGTTGTTGCTCTTACTGCTGCTGCCATGAACTATTAACCTGTCTCATGTCACCTTGGCTAGTAGACAGCTCACTATGGATTTAAACCTCTACAAACTGTGAGCTAAATAAAACCTTCTTTCTTTATCTTTGAGTGTTGGGTATTTTGTCCCAGCAATGAGAAAAGTAACTATGACAGATAAAATGCATGGATTATTTTTATTCTACTGGTCATTTGCAAATGGAAGTTTGAGAATTTAAAATGAGATTTGGGCAAAGACATTTTTCTAATTCGCATTTTCTGTTTGGTGTCAAGCAAGGCCATATTCTTCTGGATTTTTTGAACAAACACTGTGACAAATATAAATTCATGATATGTAAGATTGCATGATTTTGATTTCTCTTTTATTCAACTATTTTAATGTTTTTCAAATACATCAACTCCTTTTAAATTATAAATATTATATAATTGCATATCAGAGTACATTTATAATTGGTATTCTTATGAAGTCAAGTCTTTAACTCACATATGGATTAAGAAGTATTAGAAAAATAATGTCTAGAACATATATGAATGGGAAAAATACAAGTATTTAAATCTAAAATGGAACTTGTGAAAGTGTGTTGTGAACTATGGCATCAGAGTCACCTGGCTGTTGGTTCATGGTTACTGTCAAATTTCTTTCTGCAGTAGAAAGCTATTGATCAATAAAAGTCATGAGTAAACAGTTTGAGTTTTTAGTCTTTGTTTATTTGTTTGTTTGTGTCACGGTGTTCTGTAGTGGTTTGGGCTATATTAAAGTTTTTTGCCCCAGCAGAGACGTAGGCTGATGTTTTCCTCTACTGCACATGGTACTTAAAGCACATTAATAGCTGGATTCACATCCACCTTCTTTGTCTCACATCACAGCATAAAGATGCTGCCATACGCCTTCATTTTTTACAGTTTCATAAGAATCATACTGCCAGTGTCTGACTGGAGCTCATTCAGACTGGAAAAAATTATACGCCATAATACACGACATGCTTCTTCAGATTAAATTAACATTTTTAATGCTAATAAATATGCAGTATCAGGAGTCTCACTAGTTCCCAGATCAATTTTTAAAAATCTTTTTGAACGACCTGTATACAAACACACACAAACACACACACACATATATATGCTCAGAAAAAAGTATTTATAATATAGTTTCACTAATTTTAACCATCTGAATATACCATAATAACAAATATTCAGATACAGAGAGATATCATGCTCATCACCAGCACGCTATTCAAGTCATTATGACCCTGAGTTTCTGATAGGTTCATATAAACAATTTACAAGTATCTCTTCATAGTTTATTCTACAAGAGGGAATTTAACAGCATTGATATCAATTCTTATTTAACCTTTTCAAGAAACCAGCTAGTGAGCAACATTGGACTGACATGCTTTTTAAACAGTAGATCATATTCCCTTAATTGATGTGAGAATAGCTAAATTTTATTTTTATATGCTATTTAAAAAGTTGTATTTTTGAAGACTTTGTTAATTTTATCTCAAGTTAAGAAATTATGAAAGTGAAACTGTGCAAATAGAACTTTAGGTCAATAACTTAGTGATAGAGTGAAATTTACCTACTTATTCTTTACTTTTTTTCTGGAACTGATGATTTATGATATCTTTGTTACGTTCTTGTTCATATAAACTAAGGATTTTTTCAGTTTACTGTTTTTTCTTATACATATTAACTGTAGTTATTGTGAAGCCATTGACCACTATGACAATATGTACAAAATTTAAAGATTTGATTTATTTTTTTTTCTGGTACCAGGGATCGAACTCATGACCACCTGCTTGCAAGGCTGGTGCTTATGCTGCTGAGCTAGATCCCCAGCCCCCAGATTTGATTTAATTTATAGTTTAATATTTCTTTTGTCAGGAAAATGATTTTGCCTGTTTTATGTTCCTTGTTTTTTGGTTGATTGAATTTTCTTGATGGTATGATATTATGCCAGAATTTTTACAAAAGAACTGCAGAGGGTCCAGATAATTTTGTCATTTATTTGTCAAGAAGGAGACACAACTCGCTTTGTTAGAGACCCAGGGTGGTATGAAATTTTCCTTGCTATAATATCACTTAGAGAGGTCAGATTATTTCTTTGTTGTAGGGTTTTTTTTAATCTAAATTATGAGCTAATGCATCTATATCCTCAACTCTGAAATACTAAAAAAAATTTTCCATTCACTCAAAATTTGTGCATGGTTGTATGTGTGAAACACGCTATCATTTCGATAGTATGACCCTTAAAGGTCGTTTAACCTATGTGATAGTCTCATAAATCTATAGCAATTTAAGAATAATGTTAAAAATTTGGAAGGATTTCAATAGGTGGAGGTTTCATGACATCTGATTACTCTTTGAAATCGTCAATCATCAAAAAACAGTCTGAGAAAATGTCACAAGCTAGCAGATACTGAGCAAACAGAAGGTCTACATGCATAATAATATCTGGGAAGAAAATTCTCTAATGGAAACAAAAGATTAGGCCAAAATCATGTAAATTTTAAAATGATGAACTTTTATCATCATTATAATGTGTCAACATCATTTCTGAGATACAGAAGATTCTTCCAAGCTGCCTCCTACCCTGATTATCTATAGAGAATGAGTAGCACTATGTTTTACCCTTGTTGTTCTATATTTAAAAAGCAACTGTTTTTAACAACATTCTTAAACCACAATTTAACTACCTCTGTTTCAAATGAACGTACCTCCTCAAAGAGAGTCCTGACATTTCTTTCCTAGGAATGAATGGTTCCTCCTCGTGAGTAAAAACTCCAGATCTTTATTTAGGGGTGAAGTGTACTGAGAAGCACAAGTAAACTGCAGACCCAATATAGATGCTCCCAACTTGACTTAGCTTTACAAATTTATAACTGTACAAACACTACATAAACAGTAGAAACTGCACTTCGAATTTTGAATTTCCTTTTTTTACTGAGCTCCAATTCGTGTGCTACCATCTCCTTTCTAGTTCCTGGCTATTTCTAATCTCCCTTTTTGTTCATATGGCACATGTTTTTAGTGCATAATGAATTCATTGTTTGAGTGGTTGTTACTTGCCACACATCTTGATGCTTTTACATCCCTTTTACCTACCTTTTCTCCCCCTCAGCATCTTGGTCTCATTTTCAAAATATCTATCTCCCTATTTCCTATTGTTTCTTTTACGTTGCTATTTTATTTATTTATTTATATGTTGAGTTTCTCATATAAGAGAAACACAAGCGGCACAGACATCCACAGCTGCCGTCATGTGATCAGGAGGGGGACGGCTAATATTCCGTAGTGTACTGTGTGTTGCTAAGCTATTGAGGTTACATACATCAGACGCAATTTTTAAAATTTATTTTCAACACATGAAAGGTTTTTTGAGGAGCAATTCCATCATAGCTTTAAGAGTATTTGTACTTTCACTTGTACACTTTTAGGAAAACCTGAGTTCTTAAAGTAAAAATTGGACAAAAGAAATAAGACTCCTGCCTATGCTTAGTAGAAATTTAGCTTGCTGTGCTTAGAATTGGAAAAGGATGAGAAATGCTGATAATCTGGCTTTCTAGGTGAACTAGATACCCCTAGATTGAGAAATGAAAAAGACGAGGGAGACCTGTGATGGGGAGATGAGGAGGAATGAGGAGATGAGGGAGAAATGGGGGAGATGAAGGAGTGTGGGCACACTGTCACCAGCTGACAAAGGCTGGAGGATTGGAATGAGCAGGTCATGCACCAATACTACCACTGGTTAGAGCGTTTAATAGGCTTTATTTTTTTTTAGAGTGTTATAGACTTTCTTAAATAAATGTTTCTTTGTTTTCTGCTCTTAGAAAACTTATAAGATTTTTTTCTAGTTTGCTTTAAACCAATAAAATAATGTGTGTATATAGTGCCCAATATGTCATTTTGAAGTCTATGTGCTTTCATACAAAAAATTTATGGAATTATCAAATTTAGGTAAATAATATATGCATTAATTCCAACAGTTATCATGTCCACTCTTTGGTATGTATTTTTGAAGCCTAAAATATATCGTGGTTGGGTAACAGCTGAATCCAGTTTCACTGCTTTTATTTAAAAGTGGATACATGAGACTGTTAAATTGCCATTTAAGAAGTAGAAATGATGGGTCCTACATGTTGAATTAAATGAATCTTTATTAAAATTAATAAAGAAGTATCTTGGTGTAAGAGAAGACTAAAAGTAATGAAAAGATTCCATCCAGAACCTGCTTACATGTACATTTTAGTTTCTTTAAAGTAAAAATAGTGCCGGGTGTGGAGGTGCAGGCCTATAATTCTAGCATTCAGAAGACACAGGCAGGAGGATCTCTGTGAGTTTGAGGCCAACATAGGCTATGTAGGAAATTCAAGGACTGTCAAAACTACATAGGGAGACCCTGCCTTAAAGAAAAGGAAAAATAGTGTAGATAAATGTAGATGAACTAATAACATTTGCTTTTTAAATCTACCAAATAAACATGAGTGTATTTTGAGCAGAGCCAACAAATTATCTCTGAACTTCACCAATGTACTAACTCTATCATGACGGATACCTAAATCATTTTCTATAAAGGATACTAAAAAATTCATTTATATGATTAATATTGCAATTAAATTATGTATGGGCACCACAGAAACATTAATAGTTAAAAGTTACTTAGAGGAAAAATTGGGTACCTTTTCATTTTTCATATTTACTATTTACTATTGATACAAATTGAACTGGTTTATTTTTTCTATAGCTGTGACTAAAAAGATCCTTTATACTATATGCAACAGAAACTTTCTGAGTTTGAAATGTTAAAACATTGTCATTTTGATAAATGCATATTTTGTAACTGAAGAATACCAATTATAAGTGGATTTTACTTAGTGTAGGAGAACTAGAATTTTTACTATTTCATGTTTTCTCATGCTCTGGGACTTCAAAGTAATTCAAATTATATTGACCTTTATTTCTTAAATCATCTTCATGATTGTATTTCTTCACCTATGTGTTGTGATGCACCGACTCTGTCTGGTACTAAAACATGATTGAGTTTATTCTTCTAGAACACTTCTATCAGTGTATTTGCAGTTCATTTATTTCTTTGCTAACACTCTTTTGTGATTTGCAAGTCACTGGCCACATATGCAAAACCTGATCAGAATTCTTTCAAATATGCTACCCAAAATTGACTTAGCTTTGGATCTACTTTTCTCTTGTTGGTTCTGATGCTATTATCATGCTTAAATTTTTAACATAAAGAAAAATGCAGTAGAAATAATTTGATTATTTCTGTAAAAAACACTTTTGCATGATTAAAATAAGAGAGTCAGGTGTAGATGATAACAACACTCCAAGCGTGAAATTATATATATATATATATATATATATATATATATATATATATATATTATATATACTTGACACAGTCATATGAAATTATAATATTCAGTATCAGATGTAGTATATATCTGATATATATAAAAACATTTAGATTTATGACTAATTTATGTGATATAGACAGTTTAGAACAATAAGTAAATTGAACTAGTAATATCTATTTCAATGCTTTATATTTGTGATTAAAACATTGTTTCATATTACAAAGGTTTTGAGCAAATTTGATTCTTTTCCTCCTTTAAATAAAAGGAAAATAATCTCACAAAAGTTTTGTGGCCTTCTATGAAATAATGTCAATTTACATAACTCTAAAATTGCAGAAATTTAATTATCAGATTTTAGAATTTTAGATACTAATATTTTTACTATCCTTACAAAAGATTTGTTAGACTTACAATCATGTAATGTAATACATTTTGAAATACTAAGTTTTGAAGCACCTGCTATGTTTATGGGTGATGTTTAAAGAAAGTTAACTGTATATAAAAAGGAAATTAACAAACAATTTTTCATATTCAAATGAATCAATTAAAATGGCATTTTTCAGTTATAAAGGAAAGTAAAAAGATGCATCTGATTTCCTTACCATTTAGGACACTGACTTATGGAAGAAATGGGAACTTGCTTATGGTCAGATACTCACATAATGCTAGAGATGACATTGCTATCAAGATCTTTAGTGAAGTACTATTTCAATTTGTTTCATTTTATATAAGTAGAGATTATTTTATGATATAATTACTGTTTTTTTAATTCCCCTACTTTATTATTGCAAAATTACTCTTCAAGGATATTTCAAAACCCAGTTATAATTTTCTTAATCAGAAGATTACTATCAATAAAAGTTTGCATTGAAGAAAATAGGAAATGAATACAAAAGCAATTCAGGTGTTTATGGCACTTCATACAGATTATGATTGCTGATACTTGAAACTGAACAGATTATATTATTTGCATTTAAACAGAAAGTAACTCTTAAGTGAAGCCTTAACTAAAGTACCAATTTACTGACATAGGAACTTACAAAAGTTGGCTTAAGATAAAAACTGGCAAAGTTCCTTGGAAATAGTATAGCCTGATAAGGAGTACTCTAATTTTGCTGCTATTAATGAAGCCCTTTAACTCTGGATCTTGTAGTAAAAAGAAAGATGTCATGGAAAATAAGATTTAAAGGAGATATTATTTGGGATCAACAAAAACGGATATTTTGAAACAGAAAGAACACTATGTATAAAAAGCCAAGGAATCAAGGATTTTAGATAGCAAACCATTTGAGTCTTTTATTTCTGTATTTTTTCTGTGTATATCAAATACAATTGTGATATATCAATCTAAGATTCTAATTGTTTCTATTCCATAATAAATCATGTCAATCAAATATATATTTACTAGGTTAAAAATCTGAGTTTTTCCCAATTTATTATAGAGAAATATTTCTTTAATGATGACTTTAAATTAGAAATTTGAGAAGCATCAGGGTATATAGGCAGTGGTACAGTTAATAAAAATACATAATAGTAACTGTAAACTTTTATACAATTAATCAATCTTTGAATAATTGTGTAGGTCAATTAATTCCAAATTTCAGTTAAGTTTCTGAGAATGAAGATATGATATGGATCATTTGCTTCATTATTCCATTCACAAAATTTAAATTAGGCTTAAATTTACATTGACTTATCTCAATTCATTGAATAATATTTTTGTGGTACATGAATATTTTCTAGTATAATACACGTTTTAAAATTCTATTTGTTCATTTGCAAACAGAATTCAACAATGCTTTTTGTATATATAAGTGATATGCATACACATATACACATCTTCTGATGTAAAATAAACTTCACAATTTTACAAGATTTTGGCTGTGTAAATCTTTGTGCTCAAATGTGCACTAAAGAATTTAATTTTCCATCACTCAGTGTGTTTTTTGGAATAGTGTTAGATTTTTTAAAAAAATATACAAGAAAATTTCCATTTGGTATTTTTGCTAAAACTGCCAGTACTCTAGTAGTTTGCTTTTATTAATGGCATATTAGAAATGCCCATCTTTTAGGTTTAAGGTTCATGTTAAAATACTATTCTTCAAGAACTAATGTATTTTCTAATGCATTTTTTATTTCTATTGTAAATGCTATTCTAAAAAGTTAAATCAATGCTAGTTTTTGGTTGCAGTGACAAAATGATTGATAAAAAAACTCATAAGCAGTAAAGTTTTATTTTGATTTAAATGTTCAGACGTATCCAGTGCGTGATTCTTTGCCCTCAGTTGCTTTGGACGTGTACATGCCACAGTGCATTGCAAGAGCACAGGGCATCAGAGGCCTACTCATCTTTTGACAGCCAAGAAGGAAAAAAAAAAAAAAAGAAAGAAACAGAAAAGGCCAGGGTTTCAATAACTCTTCCAAGGGGATGTCCCTACTGAGCCACAGAGATGATCAACATATCAGTGAATGTTTAAACTCAATGGCATTTGTTGCAACAAAGGATGTATTGCTCTTAAGCGACATCAAAATACTTCTACTACTTAGAACAAATATATATCATTCTTAATCAGTTGCTTAAACAGTTCTGAAAACCTTTCATAAGTGTCTATGAAATGAATGCCACGGACAAATATTAAGGGAAAAGAAGGCCATGAAATAATACGGTTGATCTTTGTCAATGCTCTTCATTGTATTTGGTGCCATGTAACCCCTGTCTCGGCCCCCAAGTTAAAATGACCATGAAAGACACACATTTCACATCGGTTCGTATGGCTGTATGTCTTAGTTGCCATACTAAATATCAGTTGAGTTACTATCACCTTCGGTAACAATCTGCTTTGAATCTGATACTGATGATAATTTTTCTCTTAATAAAGTGAAGAAGATCCACCTCCCTGTCTTTCAAATGTCTCCATTAATAGGCTCAAAAAATAATTTTATTGGGCTTTAAAAGCATTTCCTAAGTTATATTTTACTAGGGTCAGCTATAACCAAACAGGCCAACATAAGAATATTGGAAATAGAAATGAACAAAGAAAAATCACTGCCAAAATGAAAGTGTGGATTTATGGGAGATTAAATATTATTCATTTCAATTTCTGTTTGTTATATTGCAAGAAAAAGCAACATGGGAATATAGCTCAGCAGCACAGTGCTTGCCTGGCAACTGCAATTTTGGAGTTCAATTCCCAATAACAAAAAATTTAAAAATTAAAAGAAACAATCAAACTCTAGAGAGAAGTTTGAATTTCACTGAAAAATATATTTTAAAAGTCAAATATCTAAAGACAAATTTATTTTATATTTAAAATCTATATTCACATAATTTATTGGTAAAAGAAGACAATAGTACTTTTCAAATTTATATAAGTGAATTATGAGTTTAGTTGAAATGAGAGAAAAATAATATTTTTAAACTTGCTGCCTGTGAATTATTTTGCTGTTCCTGGTAACAAGCCTAAATCTTATGGGGGTAAATTATACACATGATTCACTGTGGAGAACATTATTATATCTTTATAACCACAAACTATCTTCCCAAGACACAGGATGTCACTAGACTAGCTGTTGCATCACTTCTTTCATATCTGCACTTGAATTTTAATATGTCAGTTAGATAAAAGCAGAAAAATCTAAAACAAAGAACTTGCTTTAAGCTGTTGACAATTATAAAAGGAAAGTAATTGACCCAGTTTGTGATAGGCAGAAGAAACAAGCCCTGTGTTGATACAAAGGCTACAGATTTTTTTAGATGCAGATGTCCTATCCAATTGATACAATTCTGTCACAGCTTTTAAAAACCATTTTGAAGTAAGAAATAAAAAGAGTTTACATCATTTGTCAAAATACTGTTCCAAATAATGGAGGTTTGTTGCCTTCTCAGTTTTTCCAAAGTCTCTGGAGCTTGTTATAGCAACGTAGTTTGCTTAGTTTTATCATTTAAATGTTGTCATTAGGTTATAATAGATGGAGAGAAGATTTGGTTTGTTTGTTTTATTGGGGTTTTTTTGGTACCAGGGATGGAACTCATGACTTTGCACTTGCCAAACAGGCACTTATGCCCTGAGTTAAATCCCCAGACTGGAGAGAAATCTTCAAATTATGTTCAGGTCCATTTTAATGTTTATGTTACTCAAAATAGTTTTGTATTTACTCCAGATCAGCATATCCTAAGACATCTGTCAAATATATAATTTGGCATACATATGGAAGCAAATAATTGTAATTTTTCCATGGTATTTAGTTTTGTGTATTTCATGAGTGAATGCTTATAGAGCTAGTTCAGTATTCTCTAGACATAGGTTCTGGGGCACCCCAATGATACCAAAATCCTTGAATATTATAAAATGGTGTAGAACTTGTATGTAGCTTTCCACATCCTCCCACATACTTTATCATCTCCAGATTACTTAGAATGCTAAATACAAGTGTTATGATAATAGCTTATACTTATTTTTAAAAAAGTAATAACAGGAAATTTATCTGTGCATACATAATATAGACAATTTTTTTTCAAATACTTTTGAAAAACAGTTGAATCTGCAGATGCACAATTTGTAACTACACAGGTATATAGTACTTGTAAAATGGACTATCAGAAAGCAATCACCATTTTGTACACTTGATTCTAACATAAATTTTATCTATATTGTTGGGGTTGTTAGCTCTGGCAAGTACAAGGTCCTGAGCTGGATTCCCAGTACCAAACAAACAAACAAACTAAACTAAAATGTGTTAAATTTTATTTTTCTTATGAGACACAATGTTGGTTACAACTCATAATGACATGGTTTTAGTACAAACTCTCAGTTCCATTTCTAAAATCTTATTTGTGAAGAATAAAAAATTTATATTAGACATAATCATGACTTAAAAGAAGTAAAAATTAATTTTATATTTGTTTTTTCTTAAAGTGCTTTTGTGTTTTAAAGATTTATTGTTTAATAAATTAAAATAAAGATTTAGATAAATGATGCTTGAACTTTTATTCTACCAACTATTTTGTAAGCCAAAAGAAAGTATTTTAGAGTCCTTTAGAGTACCATTAGCTTATTCCAAATATTTATTTTACTATCTAGAGACAATATGATATAATGCCATGTAAGTACTTTTGAATAAAATGGCCCTATACAAACACGCACATTAAAAATAGCAAAAGCTATGGCAATATGGTTCAAAGTTCAGCAAGCCAGACCAAAACAAAAAATACTTGCTAATGATTTAACTATGATAACAGTAAGAAAAGAGCTTGTGCATCTCATTCAGATGCTAACGTTGTCATCACATTTCAAAATATTGGAATTAATAGAAGACTTCTATTTTATGGTGAAAGTCACAGATGAATACTATATATAGGATACTAGGTTGCTTAGCTACCCAAAGAAGGATAGAATGTATAAATACTGGGACAAGAGTGCAATCAGTATTTCCTTGGCATAATATGTGGCCAAAATGCAAAAGAAGGAAGAATCTGACCCTGAATGAATTATATGCATAGTATTGTTTCCTGGGTCTAATAGTTTTGTGTTTTCCAGTCTATTCTTGCTTTATTGGGAGTACAAAATAAATGTGCTGGGAAAATATCATGGGTTATTACAGATTTGAGGTAGTTTGTTTTTGCCTAAAAACCTGGTGAAATAAAATGCCCTTCATGATTTTGTGGACTTAATGATTCTTCAAATGGAGACTACATTTTTAAGAGGATTTATACCTTTCTCCTTTTTTTTTTTTTTTTCTCTTTTTGAGACAGGGTCTCACTATGCAGTTCAGGTTGGCTTTGAATTCACTTTGTAGCCGAGGGTGGTCTCTCAATGATCCTCCTGCCTCAGCCTCCAGAGTGCTGGGATTACAGTCGTGAGCCACCACACCTGGCTTAATGCCTTTCTCCTTATGGGAGTGAGCTTTTACTCCCCTTGGTCTATATTAGTTACCTGCTCTAGGGAAAAGAGATTGTTCCAAAATAAAGTTGTCCATCCTGCTTTATACATTCAAATATGTTCACTTGCCCCTTTATTTTCTTCTGTGAATTGGAAAAGCAGGAGTCCCTGAATAGTGCCATGATCTTGGGCTCCTTTTCCTTTCAGAACTGTTGCATTTGGGCCTGGGCACTACACCACTGTTCCACAGCCAGCTGGGATCATAAACTCAGCAGCAGTTAGTATACTAACTAACGGAATTGAATTTAGAAAGGAAGATACTTTATTTGGAAAGAGAGAAAAGAGTAAGAAAGGAAGCTGTTCCAATGGAGACTCTCAGGGAAGGGGGCATTGGGAAAAGTGTATACCTGCAGGCCTTTGTCTTCAGCTTGCTTTCATTGTATTTTGGGACCCACGTGTCCAGGAACTTGTCATGACCTGACTGGTTGTCCCAAGCCCAAGACTCCAGTTGGGGCAGCACTGTCTGCCTGCTCATGTGCACCTTTCCAGGTGGGCTCACTTGTCCTTGTCAGAACCTTATCTTTTGAATTTATGGGTTGGTTAGGAAAGACCTTACAGACAAGGCAACTAGAAACCAGTGGTTAAAGGGATGTGTGTTATCTAGGGCATAGAATATTTATTCAAAGGCCTAAATCCCACAGCAATGTCCAACATGAGTCCAGATGAAAACACAGAGTTCATGACAGTGCCTTCCACGAGTCCAACTGGAGGTCCAGAGTCCACAAGAAGGACTCATGCCAGTCTCTTTTATGGATCGGTGCCGGGAACACCCAAGGGTCAGCAGTGGAAGCCAGAAAGTCCATGCCAGAAGGGTGAAGGAACTGTGCTGGTGGGATGAGGGTTCTATGCTAGAACCAAGAAGCCACACTGATTGCAAAGACCAGGCTGAGAAGCACCAGAGCGATCCACAGAGACAAGAAGGTGCTGAGCTCTTCCAATGATAAGCATAGTTGAGTACATGCCGGGTAGCCAGTATGAAGAGTTCATCCTGGAGACCAAGCTGTACATGTCTTCCCCTCCCGAACCAGGAACAATGTTCGATGTGATGACCAGAGCTTCTCCCAGAGAACCAGTGGGCTCAAAGAGCAACACATTGGAGAACCCACAATGCCTCAGTGCTTCAACACAATCACTTCTCCTTCTCCATGTCTCTATGCGGGAAACTTTCTGCAGGTGGAACATCTATTCTCAGCAGCAAGATGATTTACTTAACCCCACTGCGGTAAGTTGACGACCAGTTTTTAATCTATAACAATCAGCTATTTTGTCTCAACAATGAGGAAAAGGTAATCAAGACACTGCCCTTTTCATCTTTGATTTTGTTTAACAAGGTGGGACCTAATTACTTATACTCAATGCTTTTTTTATCAGTCCCCCTCTCTTATCTCAAACTTCTGCCTCCAGTGAAACCTCAACTCTTCCTAGTCAGGATTAGACAATCTAATGAAGGCTTCTTCTGTCTTTAGACCTGATTTTTCTACAGAACTATGATCCAAAATAGAGTTCTTCCCTTTAGGAAGGACTGAGATTCATGTTCTCAGTCAATAGAAAACAGACTGAAACATACACCCACAGAGCTTTCAACTAGTAGCAATGTATTTCCGTTCTCTGCTTATAAACAAGCTAATTTAAAGTACTTACTTGAAACAAAAATGGATATTCCTAAAACTGTTCACTGGATTAAGTAAACTAACATTTATTCCTTGAAACACTTGCTTTGGTGTTTGTGATTTTATATATATTTATTGTTAAAGCCACATATATTTATCATTATTCTCTTTTAATTATTTGAAATGTCCTTCTCTCTTATAAGGCCAAATCGATTTGTGAATGTGAAAATTATGAGCAAAAACAAATAAATAAAATAACAAACCAAAACCAAAGTCAATGCATTTTAAGTGACATTTTGTTCTCCTTGCAAATTTCAGAGACATAACTTCAGAATTTTTACTTTGCTTCTGTTTTATGTTTGTGTTTTTCAAAGATTTGAATCTGAAAGTGTTCCAATGAATCATCTAAACCGTACTAAGTAGGACTAAGATATGTAGAAATTTCTATACTTTCTCCTTTTACTGTTTTATCTTCTTAAACTTCTTCTCTGTCTACAGTAAGCCACAATCTTCAAAGTACTTATTTACACACATCCTTCTTGACTCTGACTTCACTTTTGAGTTATATTCAGTACTTTGATCATTTTTAAAGCCTTCTTTTAACATGACTCATGATCTTGGAAAGGCCACTCAAAATGTTCACTTTGCCTTATTCACTACCAGATTTTTTTAAGATCTTTGAAAAGTTTACCATTATCCTGGGAGCAAAGAAATAGCTTTGGTTACCTTTTAAAGAGTTATCAGCTAAGATTACAGTGTTCCTGCTCATCAATTTGCTTTTCCACTCTTATCTCTGACTTGAAATTTTCAGACTGTCTTGAAGGTCAAGTAACAGAATAGCACTATTCATTATAGGGAACATCACTCCTGCCCTTTCGTGTGGAGGACCCTGCTGTTCCACGGGTATGATGGCAATGGAGGGGCAGGAAGGTTCTCTCTGCCTCTGACCTTTGTAAGCTTCATTGCTGTAGAAGCAAGGATTAATGTAGAGAGAAAGTCTTTTCTTTTAAAAACATCTTGTTAAAATTTCACAACTCAGAAAGGTGTCTTAATGTTCTTTTCAAAAGCCTAAAAATTTTAAAATAAAAGCAAAGTAGATTATACAGTATAAGGCCAATATTGTTAGTAATTTAACAACACTTCTGTCATGGGAACACTTAACGTTTAATATTCTCTTTCATGTACTCTTTTCAAAATAGGCTAAGCATCTGCATTGTGACAGGCATTCTATCAGCATGGAGTCATGTGTAACTATCCTACATTTCCTTTTATAGAAAGATTGATTATGTTTCATAACTTATGAGGGACAGTAATTCTAATGGATTCCTTTCACAGTTCTTTCTTGGTCAGACTCACTGATGTGGCAATTGATGTTCGCCCAATGACACTAAAATCTAACCTATAGGAACCTGACCTGACCTGATAGATGAGCAAAAACTTGACCTAAAATATGAACAAGTTATAAAACTTCATATTATTGGAAACATTATATATTGTGAGTCTTTCATCAAAATATAATTCCCTTTGTTAAATGTCTCTTAAAGTTGGGTCGAAAATGTTTCAGCAGAAAAACTAAAAGTAGTCCTAACTCACATATAGAAGAGAGCTAGTTAAATTGTTGGCAATTTTGCAACTAAATGCTAAAACTCACATTTTCAAGAACAATTTTGATCATTCCACATATGAAATTTTGTTACTAGTCATTCTATTACTATATATAGCATTAATTATCAACAATTTGCTGTAATATGAATCATGAAAAAATGCATTGTATCAATCTAATATTTCATTTCATTGCATTTATTTTATATTTGCTAATTTTTCCAGCACTTTTTTCATATTATTTGAAACTCTCGTCTCTCTGGATTTAGAAATCAAGTTTAGATAGATAATTTTTTGATACAAAACTTAAACAGTTTTAAAGATTGCTTTCTGGTATTTCTCCTGTCATCATTCTTTAATCTACCAATGAGTCAAAAGTATATAACAACATTTTGAGTATAAATAGCACACAATTTATAGTATAATGCTTATTACCTTTCTAAATCTGGAGATGCTCTTCAAGATCAATGATACCAAACTTTTATCCCTGGACTCACATAATTGCTTTCACAACATTCCAGGGCAAAGTCTAACATCAATATCATTCTCACACATTATGCGTTTTGAAAAGAATTTTGTGGTTTCTTGAATTGTCTATGTGTCTAAACAGTGATATTCAAGATATCACAACTATTCAGATATTTGAGACTTAATGTTAATTTTTCTAAAATAGAATAAAAAATATGATTGCAACTGAGATTCACAGGTGAGTTGGAAGTAATCTACTGATTCTTTTATTTTTAATGAAGGTACAATATTCTACAAAAGAATAAATTATATATATATATATATATATATATATATATATATATATATATACTATAGTCAGGGAAATGAATCTAACACACTTATCTATATGTTATAGTGAAGAACCATTTTGTTTTGGCAGGAAAATGACCGGATTTATCATTAATCCACAGCCTATTAGCTAACATGAGAGAAGGAAAGAGATGGGTGAGAAATGTAGATTCCTTGTAGAATGTAAATGAAAAGAAGAAAAAGGAAGTCATTGTTATTTCAAGACACTGTGAGTTGATTTCGGTGGTGCACGCACATACAAATATAAATTAAAGAAATGACACAGCTTGATTATATTTCTTTATATTTCTCAGAGACTTTCTTCTGAGCTTCATACCTAGCCCAATGGTTTTCTTTGTTTTTGTTTTTGTATTTTTTTCTTGTCAAGTTCTTGCTAAGCCACTAATTTTCCCAGGCTGGGGTCAAATTTGCAGTCCTCTAGCCTTAACCTCTCTGAGGCCTGGGGTTATGGATGTGTGCAACTACATCTGGCCTATATTTCTTTACAAATCTATAAATTTTTATTGTCTGTCACCTGTAACACACGGGAAGTTTAGAGAGCATTCTGATGAAAATTATGTAACAAACTTGTAAAACATATAAAAATACAAACTACAGAAATCAGAAAAAGTATATGAAGGATAAAAAATGGAGAAGATGTATAAGGAAAATAAGAAAATATTAAATGTTACCTGATAATGTTATTAAAACAGAAAAAAATAGGAAAGAAGTACAAGTGAATCCTTTCCAGAATGATAAATCAATATTATGCAGGCTGATCTTACACACACACACACACACACACACACACACACACACACACGAATGCACACACTCCTGTGTATAGAACAACCATGAAGTAAAGACTACTTCACTTCTGTTAGAAAAAAGATATGATGTTCACTGTGCTAATTCTTATTAAGTATACTTTTGACTTAATATATTTCTTGATGTTTTAGTATTTTGGGGATCAAATGCCATCCTATGTTGAGGAAAATCTGGATTTAAGCATAGACAAAATTTAGATTTCAGCTATGAGGGTTAATTTGATAAGATTTGAAAAAAAAGTCTACAGTGACTATAATATTTATTTTCTTGTTTTAATATACAGGGAGAGTATATTTTTTGACAATGTAGAGGAAAATCTTTTTTATCTTGATCTTAGATATAAATGAAATATCTACAAAAATTCAAATAAATATACAAGTGTCAAAATCAAGATATATCTGAAATTCTAAGTCCAAAATCTTAGCAGAGGCTGTTTCTAAAGGTTTAACAAGTTAACTAATGAGTCCAGAAAGAATGAACAGACATATGTTTCCCTGTAGATCTTTTAAAATATGTATAACATGGGCTGGAGATTTAGCTCTGTGGCATAAGCACCTGCCTTGCAAGCAGGTGGTCGTGAATTCGATCCCTGGTACCGATAAAAAGTAAAAAAAAAAAAAAAATGTTTAAAAAAACATGCATAACATTTAATTGACCTCAGTAGATGCCACAATCATATAGTTTCCTAACTTCAACAATGGAAATGAGGTGGAAAGATTGACTCCGGGATATGCTTTGGTAGCTTGTCAAGTGGGGCTCATAAGCAAATCACCCTTTAGAGGCCTAGATAGAAATTTCTTATTGTAGTAATGTGAGTAAGAAACACTATAATTGGGAACAGCTTTTTGCTTCTTATCTTGATTCTCTCAGGAGACCTTATGCACACACATATAAACCTAAAACATGACCAAAAGTAGTAATGCTGGTCTAGAACTTATGTCTAGACTTGCCCTCAAAAAGAATGAATCACTTCACAGTGAGGAAATAATAAATTAGAAAAAAAAGCACCTAAGGCACAGTACTCCAAATATGTTATTGTTGATTTGCTTAAATTACCATGGATGTATCATAATTAACCACAAAAGTATTGAAGCAATTATCTCAGTAACATGATTTATAAGGAACAAATGATAAGAAAAAAGTAAAATTTGATCTGTTAAAACTTAGAAAACGAGGCTGAGGATTTAGCTCAGTGGCATAAGTGCCTGTCTTTTAAGTATGAGGTTATGAGTTTGATCCCCGGTTTAAAAAAAAAAAAAAAAAAACACTTAGAAAATAAAAGAAATAATTATAAAAGCTAAATTGGAAGCAACAAAATGTTATAGACAGCTAAGATATGAGAAAGAAAAAGAAACATAGGATATGACTTAAAAATTGAGCAAAATATAATGAAAATAAAAAACAGTGAACTAGATGTACTGTTCTTTTAAACTAGGTTAATAAATTATTAACTATCACCCTAAGTGGCCATATCAAACTAGTATGATGGAAAATATTTATAGATCAAGCTTGAAGAAAACCTTTTGTTCACAAAGAACCCTTCCATCTGTTTCTTTAAAGAGAATATCGCGAAGAATCTGGATTTATAGACAGATAAAACTATCTCATTGTACATTCCAGGACCTGACCTATAATTGTTCACAATAAAAATAAACCCTACCAAGTTAATTGAATTTCAAATTTCATATACGTAAATGCTTTGTGTAGATAGGAAAAAGGTTTCAAAAGATTTAATGCTCCTTTAAGATAAAAAGTTAAACTAACTTTGAACTTCTCTATAACAATATTTATTGTTACAGTGCTAGTGAGAAACTACTTACACAATATTCAAAGAATCAATGTGTGATCCAATATATTCATAGATAACTAAGCCACAGTTCAGACATGAATGCAGTAGGGACAATGGAAAATACTCTGAACTACAGGAAACCAAAGTTCCTGGAACATTCATTTGAACTACAAGCTCACTTTGAAGACCATTTCAGAGAACACATGTAATTGACTATAGGAAAAATGGTAAATGAACAGTCAAGGGACACTAAAGTATTTAAGTGTTTTATTGAATAGACCTAAAAGTAAGCGGGGATTATGATTGCAGAACATACTGTAATTCTAATGAAAACAAGATGGGGAGCTACAAAAGATAAGGAATGTAGCATAAGTGTGCTGAATTCCGAATTATTAATAGAATAAAATATCTATCATTTAAGTGCACCAACTGAGTAGTAAATAGGCACACGTATAAAGCACATGAACAGTAACAATTTTTAACAAAACAAGAAAGTGGAAAGTAAAGATGAAATATAAAATCAAATGGTATGTCTTTCAAATTTTAAAATCATGCAAATACAACTCCCTCAAAAGAACAGAAATAAATTAAAACAACTGAACAAATGAATTAATTGACAAACAATAAACCACTACTTACCTAAAGAAATAAACACAATTCATTATTTTAAATTAACTTTACAAATTGAAAATTCGAAGAGAGGATGCCAATATATAGAAAACACAAATCGTCATCATGCCAGCCAGAAGCAGGGAATCATATACAAGGTCCATTGTGTCCTGGGCTACTGTGTAGTTCAGTATACAGTGATTACCAATGTGACTGAGTACTCAGAAAACTAGTTGTCTTAGCTACTGACTCATTACTATCCTTGGCAGTTCTTTGCTTCCTCAAGAAAGTAAAATTAATGACAAATAACAGGAAAACAGGAAGATAGATTCTTTCAAAAAGGAAGCAGAGATGGAGAGAAGTGGTCATAAGGGGAGGGGAAAGGAATTAGAAAACAATTAAGATGTGTGATTTACGTGTACCAACTCCCCAAAGTGAATGTAAGCATGATGCACTGATAATGAGGACAGAATCTTAAAATGTGTTACCATCGCCAAGAGACTAAAATGATACCTGATCTGTGTTCCATTCCCATACTAGAGTTACTAAAAACTAAAAGCAGTAGACTCTTGCATTGATTCGAGGCCATCTGGACCACTGTCCTGAAGTAATTAATTTGTTATGGGGCACAATACATAATAGAGAAATGTTTCTGTATACTACAATGTGCCTAAGATTTGTGAATGTTGCAATACAGTGTGGCACTTTGGTTTATGAACTTAATTTGTTGTACGATTTTTAAAAAGATGTTGATATTTGTGTTTTGGGTAGGAAAGATTACTGCAGGTTTTTACGTCACTCATTGTATAGTTTGCAAACAAAAACAAAATTTTGCAAAATGCTTCTGTTTGTGAACCAAATTGTTTTCAACACAAAAATGCTCATGAACTGAGGTACCATGGTACTTACATAAAATTCACTTGCTAATAGCAATCTTAAATAAGAATCAATGTATTTCCACAGTTAAATAAAAGTTAATGTAATAGGATAAAGAGAAATGTTTTAGTAGCAATATGTACATGTTTTAAGACAATAGAAACATAGAATGAGAATAATATGACTAGACCATTTTAAAATGTACATAAATACATGTGTATATGCATGCATTTACATATCAATATAATGGTACATATTCTCTAAAATTATGCATTCATGTAAGTACTTTATCAGAATTATCTTTAAATATAAGATATAAGTATATGAACTTGTAGTTTGATTATTATTCATTGGAATTATATTCAGTATCTAATGTCTGATCACATATTTCAGTAATTTTTATATGTTTTCTTGATTTCTGTTTACTAATGTACAGTATACATTCTTATCTTTGCAATTTCATGCTCTATTTAAAGTTGGTAAAATATTACAAAGTGATGTTCATGGCTTCTTACTGCATAGCATTATTCTAAGTGCCACATTTACATAAATAAAGTAACTTTCTTCTAAAACTGCATATTATGACCACTTTCAGTACAATACAATGCATTTAGATTTCTTTTCATACTACAAAATATTTTTGTAAATTTACATATTGATAGAGCAATATTTTATAGGTCATCAATTTTGAAATTATTTCCAGGAAAATATTTTAATTCTATTCTTGTCCACTAGCAAGATAAATTGGAATTCTACTTCTAAAAATCAACTAACTACCATAATAAAACCAAAACTTATGTAAGCATAAAATGAATACAAAAGTAATAAAAATGATTTTTCAAACACATTTTTCACATAAATACTGTGTTCAATCTATATTTGAACTGATCTTTAATACTCATTTTTTCTGTTTTTTTGCTCAGTTTTTTTAAAAATTATGAATGCAATAACTTTTCAAGTAAAAATAACTATTTTTGCTAATTTTCTATTCAATAAAATAACTATTTTATTGCTAATTTTCTCATGGTGAATAGTAGCCAAATGTTTTAATTTTTGGATTGTAGCTCAAATTAGGGTCATCTGTCTTAAAGTTGTCCTGACAAGTAAATTTAAATCAGAGATTAAGCCTATAAGTGGTAAATTTTAAGGAAGTAGACAGAGTATAATTATTTAATAGATAGAATTATTCAAGAATCAAAGTATTAATCTGCAATGACCATAAATGGTCACTGTCAACTTCTGATTTAACATCAGAAAAACTGAATATGTCGTCTTGTCTATATAACATCTGTCTTGGTTACCTTATTGCTAAAACAAAATCCTTATCACCCAAAATGAAGTTAAGAAAGGTTATTTAGCTTACAATTTTTGACGGCTTCAATACATAATTGGATGACACTAAGTCAGTGTGGAATGGCTGAGGGGTAACATGGCAGCCACGGCAGGTAACAGAAGTGACAAGAACGAAAAAATAAAAGAGAAAAGCATGCCTGCTTCCTTCCCTTATGTTGAATATGGACTACTCACCCCTGTGAGTGCAGTCACACTGCAAATCCCATCGCTAGACAACAGACCAATCACAAATGCTAGACTCAGCCACCTTCTAAAGGCCTGCTCCTCATGACATCATGAGGCTTTGTGGGTGACATTTAAACACAAACTGTAACAATGTCTGGTTAAGTATTTACATGTTTAGAATAGTCATGATTAGAAATGATATTATTTCCTTTGATCTTTTTGAAAAATATTGTAAACAGTCTTAAAATGCATGCTTTATGAAATCAAATATAATAAATAGCCTCAATATTTAATGTAAAAATATGGATTCTGTTAGCAAAGGTTACTTGTTTTGTTTATCACTCAGTATTTAACTAATGCCTAATACTTGATGCACAGGAAGGTAATGAATTTTGGCTGAAAAACTGATGAATGAGAAAGACGTGAATTTTTGAAAATTTAGTATCAAAATTTCATGAAGTAATGATCTGATTTTTTAATTTTAATTCAAAAACAAAAATCTGTAAAAGATATTCATGAATAAGAGTCCTGCAAATAATTTAATTTCTTATTTTGAATGGAAAAATATCCTCAAATAAACTTCTGGCAATTTCATTGTATCAAATGTAGTTGAATTTAAAAAAAAAAAAATTTTCATGGCTGTAATCACAGACTTAAAGTTCAGACTATAAGGTTTTATCATTCTCTACTAACTAATATTGAAAAATTAAGATTTTATAACAGTAAATAATACTATTATATGATTACAGCATTGTAGTAATATAGTCCTATTATACAGTCTTTTAAAAAATTAATCTGTATATTCCCCAATGGATGTAATCATGATGTTCTATAAATATGTACTAATGAAAACTAAATATTTTTAAAATATTCACTGTATATTTTATGACAAATGCAAACAGTCAAAACCCATGTGTATAATGAATTAAAAATATCTTGGATAGACGCAAAAACTATTATTCATAAAATTGAGCTAAAACTTGAAACTATGAGGAATTTCAGATGTCTACTGAACAATGCAAAGCAACCTGTCTGGCTATATTTCTTCCATCTCACATAATTCATGAGTATTTTTTTTTATTTATGTCAAAGGATAGGTTTACTGTTTACTTCAATAAATTCATTGAACTATGAGTAGGGAGGCTAACCTATAAGCCAGAATCAACTGCATCAAATGTAATTAATTATTTGTAGCAGAGTGAGCAACCACTGCTGTGTTGTGGTGACAGTGACAAAACTGGAGGCAAATGCAAAAGATTGCCTCTTGTCTCTTTAGAGTACTCATACCCCAGCATTTATTAAGAAGCCAGCATCACAAAATGTTACACAAAAGCATGTGTAAAGTTGAGAGGCAGTTGCTTAATCAACGGAGAAGTGAAAAGCAACTGCTACTTTCTAAGACATGATAGATTCCATTTAATTAATATTTTTCAGAATGGGAAATGAAGCAAAATAATAGTAAAAACTTAAGTCACATCAGGATTGTAGTTTGCATTACCTGGAAGGATATATGACATATATAATTTAATATGCAATATTAAGAGCACTTTTATAACAGAATTAAAAATGGGAGTAGAATAAAGGAGGCAAAGGAAGGGAGAAAGCCATGTGAGACACAGACTCAAACTCCACAGGGTACGGAAAGTAAACAGGTCCTTCTGTGTTGTCTCCGGATGGGTTGTAATGAATGATCACTACCAACCCTCAGCAGTCTGTCCCTGAATGTGATTTCTCCTAAGAAAAGATGTAAGCTTATGTAATCTCTAAAGGGGAAAATATTTATCTACATCATGTAACAGTCCCAACAATGGAGACAACACCTTTGCTGGAGGATCTGGTTAGTATGTTACATTGTCTATCAAAATAAAAATAACTATTGAAACTTTTGTGCAGATACACTACCACGCAAAGACTGTGACACGAAGATGGATTTGTGGCATACATGGCTGCAGTAAAAAACTGCAACTACACCAAATTCTGGTAAGGATGCCGAGAAGCTGGATCCCTCACACATTACTTATTGTCTTTGTTACGTTTCCCTTTGCTAAGAGAAAATGCCCAATCTCCACAAGGGAGAAAAAATTATCTCACAGTTTGTAGAGGTTCCAGTACATAATCGGCTTACTCTAACAAGGATGAGACATGGTAGACATTTCATGGTGATGGAAGACAGCAAAAGCAACTAGGGAAGTAATGAGATGAGACTTTTTCTGTACTTTATGTTGTATCTGATTTACTGGGATTAAAGCAGTGTCAATCCAATCACTGGAGTGATCCAGCAACATCCCTAATCCCAGCACCCTTAATGCCTGCATTGCACTGTGAATCAATCACACACTATAGATTCATTCACCTATGAAAAACCCTATGAACATATGATGCTTTGGCAGGACATCTAGACACAACCGTAACACTTACATGAATGTAAAATGGAACAGACACACTAGAAAACAGCTGAACAGCTTTTATAAAATAGTTCCTTTGCTTGGCAAAACTTCTTTTGAATATTTATTCCACAGTAATGAAATATTTATTTCACAGTAGCAAAAATCTATACTCAAATGAAAAGTGTGCAAGAACTTGTAACACCTTTATTTACAATAGTTAAAAAATAGAATCAGACCAGAAATACTTCAAAAGGTAAGTGGTTAAGCATACTGTGAATCGTGAGGACCACTGACATGTCTTGACAATAAAACAAAGCAATGGATAATAATTACATGTACCATAAGATGTACATTCAGGTTGAGTTAAAAGATGCCAACTTCAAAATTTTCCCATTGTACATGTCTATTTAGATGGCAGTTTGGTGGTTACCAATAGAGGGAAACAAAATGGTGGAGATGTGACATCACAAAATAGGAACACAAGAAACACTGTAGTGTTAGATACGGTTAGTAACTTGCCTGTAATGAAGTAAGCCAACCTTTTAAAAAATGCAGCTATATAGTATTTATTTATAATATATTTATATAAAAGACAATCTGTGAATATATATAATGAAATATAAATGTGAATATATTCGATGAAAACCAGTAGTTCTAATATCTTGGTTGAGATAATGTACCTTAAATTTCTCTAGGAGAGAAAATGTGTGGCAGGTCTTTTTATCTTTTTTATTATACCTGCAATTGAATTAAAAATTCTCATTAAAATTACATTAAAATGACTAACAGAATTATAAATATTAAAATGCTTATGTGTAGACCTGAAAGAAAGCACAGTGATAAAGGTAATAAGGGAAAGAATAAAGAAAGCAGTAAAATTTGATCATTAGTTCACTAGCTTGACAAGCAGAAATGAACCAAGAACTCAGTATTTGCTGAGCTACAGCAATTGGTATGTATCATTGTAAGGATAGATTCACGCATTTACTTCTTTGACAGATACATATGGTTTTTGAAAACTTATTCTCTGTTTCTGTACTCATTTTTTACACTCAAAAGTTCTTGATTCTTGCATGCTGTTCCTGATCAGTGAGTGTTTACAAACTGTATGTGCAATTTAACAATAAATTCGTTGATTAGAAGATGATATGCAAGTGATTGAATTATAGATTAAAAAGGGTGGAATATCTTGTCTGCCAAAAAAGTTAATAGAAACAATAAATAAGAAAAAAAAATTTGGAGATTTTAATTAAGGATGAAATAAAAGTTAAATTGAATTAATTTTTTAAGTTTTATAGTTAATAAGCTGGAAGTTTTCCTTGAAAATTTTCAAAAAAGAGGAACTATACACCTGTCCTTCAATCCAAATCTAAAATTATGTTTCACCATGGACCAATCTGGCTAGGATTCTGGAGTCATTTTTCAATACATCAGCTGTTCTACAATCCTTCTGATACCACCTCTAAGTTACTTCTCCATCTCTATTCTCACTGAAACTATTCCAATTGAGTTCTCATTATCTCCCAACCTCACTACAGCAACGATCTCCACATTGGCATCCTAACTCATCATCTTCTACAGGTAACTCACATATTGTATTGTGAACATAATTAGTTTTCTAAAACATGGATTTGGCCAAGAATGAGATTCAATAAAATATATATCTGAAGTATTGAAAATTGCCTAGTTTAACTTTGTCTGTGTTTTAACCATTAATGTTTACCAACGTGCTTACCTTCTGCTAGGATGCTACCAATTGTTCAGCATTCCGTGCTATCTTCCTCATAAAACCCTTTCATGTATTGTTGCACCGTCTCTACTGTCTTTATATACAAGTGGTATTTGTATTCTTTAGAGTCAATCTCGGAAATGAATTTTCATTACCTTCCTTTCAAAATTCATTTTTCCTTCAAAGCTCTTTTGTTTATCTATCCTTCCCACAGAGGAGAGACTACAGTTTCAATTTAGTAAATGCTTCTACTTTTGGTATTTGAATTTTTAAATACTTGAGAGCAGGGTCCCAGTCTAATTCATCCAGCATTTATAAAAACGCATGATTCCCAATGTATTAAATTGAGTTGAATTCCCTTATTCTTTTAGTAATTGTTATTTGGGCACTTAAATTTGCCCAAATAAGTCATACCCCACTTATTACACAGGGAAAAATGAATGAAAGATGAAAAACAATTTTTTCAGGCAGCATTCAAAGAAGAAAAATAACTTAGAATAAACATGCAGTATTACAGCTAATATTGAAAATTATTCTAAGAGGAATAAAAATAAATTTCTGTAGGCTATCAGAAATTTAAAAACATCCTATTAAAGACAAATTATGGTATTGTGTTTTTATGTGTTTCTAATGCTGTGAATGAAATAACTATCACAGATTTTGTGTCTTCTTTAATGGATTTTAAGAAAGATATTTGGAAAGTGTAATAATCTCACTGATTAATTCAGAGAAGGCAATACAATAATGCTGAATTCTTAATGTTCTTTCTCCAGTTCTAGCAATGTCTTGATATAAGTCACAGTAAACTTCATAGTTAAGTTATCTAAAGAACTTTTACCTTTTCTTGCCACAACTACACTGATAAAAAAGGGTTTTAAAAACATAGGTCAGAATGGCCTGAAAATTGGATGGCTATTGAATGAATGGTTAAGAAAAAGATACGGTGATTTACTTAAAGATTTATTCCTAAATTACATTAGTTTACTTTTACTTTACATTTCAAACAAAAGATTTAAAAATTATAATTGTGATAACTAATAATGGTTGAGAATGTTTTTGTCTTTGTAGTTTTTATACTGTATAATTGGATATAATTTTAAGCCAGGAATGATTTTTATGAAACTTGAAAGCAATATAAAGCTTATAAACAGTTTTCCCTTTTAAACACACATACAAAATATCATACATATTGTTGTACAAGTATAAAGTATTTTATGGTTTAAGAGCTTTGTAGTTCAGATTGAGCCTCTCCAATCAGAGAATCTAAGATCAACAGTGCTCCATTGATTCAAATATTTGAGTATGAATTTTATGGCTCCAGGGCAAAATCCCACACTTTACTCCATGTGGTGAATGGCATTCAAAAAAACAGAAACCAAGCACATGGTTTATTTAGCATGTGCAAAAGAAAGAAAAAAATCTCCTAGGGTCCATCAAAGGCTCAGAGTCTCCCAAGCAAGTACTCCCATAAATGGAGGCTTAAACAGAATGTGTGCAGACAAAGGCAGGTTACCTGCAGCACCCCACACATACGTTTCTCATTGCAGATTTTTTTTTGTTTGTTTTCTTTTGCGTTTTGTTGTTTTTACTCTGTGGTATAAAGATCAAACATACCAAAAACAACAAAACAAAACTCCTGGAAACACACCTATGGAAGACAGTGATAAGAAAATTAAAAGTCATGTTTGTTTAGTAATAATACAGAAAATCAAGTAAGTGGCAAAATTGGATAGAAATGTAGCTGTGAAACACTTTGCCCAAGCATATGTATTGAAATGATGACCGTGTAGGACTTGAAGAAGCAGAAGGAGAAATTGTTGAATTTATACATTGAAAAAGTTGAACAAAAGTTCTATATTTTTCAGATTTATGGTGATAAACTCTCTATTGTTCACAAGGAGCTGGAGGAAATCATCGAAAAAATTGTGAAGGTGTTTGCAGATAAAAAGCTGATGACAAAACTCATCTGAAGTGCTGATGAGATATCTGCATTCTACTGTTATTTTCTCGAACACTATGTTTGAGGAAACAACCCTGTAGAGATTAAGAACGCGAAAGTTGAAACAGCTGTCCTGGGACGTGATGAAGCAGCACCTGCTGTAAAAATAAACTTGCTGGTTTAGTGATGTTTCCAGCCCTTATTTTTCTGATAGATTATATTTATTATCACTTTATTATTGCAGTAATAAAGTAGTATGGATCACCAGGAATGTTTTTACTGATTGCTCATACTTTTTATATGACTGACATTTGCTTATTAAGGGGAAGCTTGCTGTTCCTTAGCTATTTTGCTGCTTACTTTCTAATAAAAGTAATTTTAATGCTACATACTTTTCCACAAATATGATCTAATAAAAGTAGCTATGTGAATTGAGTATCTTCAGATCAATTAAAGTAAATATAAAAAAGTTTTCTCAGTCAGTATGTAACCAGCAGAAAACAAAGGCATGGAAGTAAATGGTTTATAAAATAAGTTTGGCATAAAGGATGCCATACATTCTATTTTTAGTGGTTAGGACACAGTGAATGCAGACATACTGTGCGTGCCTGGCACAGCCTCAGGCTGTGAGTATCGTCAGTAATGACAGTGAAAAACTGATAGTTTTCAAGGATTCTTTAGGTCAAAAAAAATATTAACATCAGACCTCCTGACATGCACAAAAAGTAAACTTTCTTATCCTATCAGCTGGGAAAAGTGGATTTCAAAGAAGTTTTCAACTTCAATTATGAGACTTCGGCTCTCATTTATTGACAAATAGTTAATTCTGTGTCTGGGTGAGCTGATCCAAGATGATGTAAGGATGAGTATGAAGATGACATCATAACACTGAAAAAAAGTGATTATGAAGGAACCTGTCAAATGTGTAATGGGCTAAATGGGGGATTAAAGCAGCATGAAGAAAAGACATCGTGTCAATACATACAATCAACTAGATATTTCTATAACAAAACAACCATCACCAAAAATATTGTTAATGAAGCAGAGGACTGGAGAAAACATTTAAAATGCCACATAAAAGAATGCCTTCCCTGCTTCCCAGCAACAGCTGCCTAGTCCTGCTACTGCTTCGGATTTTTTAATACATAGGCACATACATACATACATACATACATACATACATACAAACATACATACACACACATAATAAGCTTCAGTCAAAGCACAGCAGAATATATAAACAAAGGGGTGCCATTTCTTGTTGTTCCTAAGAATTAGCAGTTGATACAAATACACTGGTGATATTGTTGTACTTTTTAGTTACCCCAAAGGCTGTAAGATTTGTCATATTCTATCTTTTAAGTATTTAAATGGAAATAAGTATGAGAAAGATAATGATTGTTCACTTGTACACGAATTGAGATTCAGCAATGACAGCAATGTGAAAACCACATTCGCAATGGGTGGCTGAGATAGTGACACTTTTGCATTTTCTGTTAATTGAAAATTATATATACACATAAGTTTTGTTTAATGCAACAATTGTTTAAATACACATAAACACATATACATATTTATATGAGAGTATATATACTTACATATTTGTACACAAAATATATAAACTGTATTTAGATAAATGCATTTTATATAAGTAGATATTGATATTCATATACATACATATATGCACTTTTCTTTTGAGTACTGAAATATATAACTTTAAAAATGTTTTAAAAACTCAAAATATGAAATAATTCTGGTCTCCAGCCTATATTGGTAATTATTATTCTCATTTAAACTAGGCTAACAGCTGTCCCTCCTTATTTTGTGTTTTGTTTAGTTTTCTTGTTGTTTTATATTTTTCTCACTATATATTCCAGACTAGATTTGAACTAACTTTAAAGCTGGTTCTAAAACTTGTGGGTAGCCCAGGCTGGCCTCACACTCACGGTAATTCTCCTGCCTCTCGAATATGGAAGTACAGGTATGTACCACCCTGCTCAGCCTCTTCTGAAATTTTTAAGTAATATAGGTGTCAGTGTCCACACTGAAAAGGTGTATATGAAGAGCTTTAAAATATGTATATAAAGTGCTTTGCTTCTAAGCTATAATGTGGTTTAATGTGATGGATTTCTAAATGGTCAGTTCCTAATAAGACTCTGAAGATTCACAGTCGCACCATTTGAAGGGAGGCCATGGCTTTGCAACCTCAGGATGTGGGGAGATGTTTTCTGTGCTGGTTCTCAAACTGTCCCTAATACTACAGCACAGCTGTTCCCAGTGTTGTCAGAGCAAGTGAAACACATACATTCTTTGAACTATCTTTTCAACTCCTTTCTCATAAAATGCATTTTGTTCTCTCTTAGTATAAAATGCCTTTGTTCTCATTAGGTATTCAAGACACTGTGCTCCTTTAATAACCAGAGTGGTCATCAGCCCTCTCCTCATATCATGAGTCTTCTTTTTAAGAGACATGAGTCATCAGAGATCACCATCATCATCCCTAATACTGACTGGAAAAGCTCCAATATTGATTGAGAAGCTGTACATGGGCAATTGATCCTATACAAATTTTTAAAAATATTGGCAACTTAAAATTAAAAAAAATCCCTTGTTCCATTATTCCCATTTTTTATAATCAAGGGCAATTTATCACTTGTTTTTGGCAATTTCAGCTCTCTCTGTATTTCTTATAGTAGATTTGTTACTGTAGTAAAAATGTGCATATTACTATTGTTTGATTTATTACTTAGTGGTTGTCTTAGTTATTTTTTCTGTTGTTCAGACAAAATAGCTGATATTCAAAGTTAAAGGAAGAAAAGTTTATTTTGGCAGATGTTTAGCAATGTAAAAGTTTATTTTACATTGCAGATGTTGCAGTTTGTAGTTGGCTGGCTCCGAGGCAGAGGCTGGCATGGCAAATAGGCATCACAACGGAGGAACAGTTCATGGCACACAGAAGGCATCAGGGAGCAAAGTGGAACAGAGTGAAGCAGCACCAGTGGCAGCCAAATGTCCCTCTCTATCCATTCCAGGCCACCCAAACTTTGGGACATGCCACCTATACCCAAGACAGGGAGAGCTGCTCACTTCACCGCTGCAGAAGCAGAGAGTAGATACACCCAAGCAAGACACAAACCTTCCAAGATGTGTGCACTGTGACCTGCACTTTCCACCTGGGCCCCAAGACCTGACTAGCCCATTCAGTAATGGGATTACTCTGTTGATGAGATCAGTAATCTGACACTCTGCCTGCGTTTTTCGACCTCATCTCTGAACATTGCTACCTCAATACATGAGCCTGCTGAAGACAGCTTATACTTTAACTATAAAGACCACTCAAATACAAGTGGATAATTTCTATTCCTCCCTTCTTGATTAGAAAATATGTAAGCGCATTTTGATACAGACTTAGATCCAAGGAGATCTGTAGAATTGGAGTTATTGTTTCGTGTCAATTTATGACAAAATATTTGGGAAAGAATTCATGACTATAAATATCTGATAGTGTCAACGCAATCAAAAGAAAAATCATTTCACAGTATGCATTGTTTGTTAAGAAAAAGTAAAAAAAAAAACATTCACTGTCTTTTGAAAACATTCATCTGAGTGATACCTTATAGTACATGATCATATTTCTACAAATTGTATATTACAAATAATAGGCCTAAGAATAAAATCTATCCTACACTTATCTGTCTTTTGAAAAAGCACAGCACTAAAACAATTGGGCAATGTTTAAAACTATTTGAGTTGCAACAGGAAAGGGCTCACTGAATCTCAGCTCAGTACTTCTATTTTTGTTCCCATAACATCAGTGCATGAGGATGCTATTTACAGAGATTCACAAAATATAATGACTCTGATCAGCTATCTATATGCATAATTCATAAGGACAAGTTGCAAACATTCCAGTGCATGAAGCAAATCATTTTTAATTTGCATTTTTCCATGACTTTCTGAAAAGACTTTTAATTTTGTTTGTTTGAGGCTGAAAAGAATCAAATTTATATTTACATGTCGTTAACCATATGCAATACCTATTGAAGTATTTTACCTTTTTAAATGTACTGTAGATTAAAACCAATGATCCACTTATAATTATTAATATTCTCAAAAGTATATGAAATTCATCAAAGAGCAAATGTTAGGGAACTGAACTCAGGTATTATCTTTTGTTCCATATATTGTAATTTTAAGGTGAAAATATTTTTTGAGAATATTTAATATGAGAAACAGTATAGCAAATTTAGTATAACTACTATATATTAGACTTAGCAGTTTTTAAGAATATTCATGTGAGATGAAGTGTCTTATCTTGAAATACTATCTGTTGAATGGATTATTAAGGTTTTTTTTTCCTTGCTTGTTTGTTATTTTTTGTTCTGAGGATTAAACTCCGGGACTAGTGCATGCTAGACAAGCAGTCTAACACTGAGCTACATCCCCAGTCCTCATTACAGGTTTTAAAAGAAACACTGAATGAAAAATTTAGTCATCTTACTTTCTAAAAACAATTTTGCTTTTTTAAAGAAAATCTTTCTTTAAAAGATTTTCTTTGTCATGAATGTATTTTTTTAAGATTAACTAGAAACAGATAGGAACTAACTTTAGAGTCTCAAGATTTCAGGAAGAGATTGGAAGCCTGTATATAAGAAGCAAATTTTAAATAATTAACTGTGTGATACATTAAGAGGGAGAAGAACAGGAAGGAGTTTTAAGATTATTCTGAACATTTTGAATGTGAGTAGGTAAATAGTGAATTTAGTATGAAGAATTTGGTAAAGAACAAGAACATCAAAATATTCCTTCCTTTCTTATTTATCTCTAAACCAAGAATAAACATCTTTCTCACCTCTTTGCTTCAAGTTCAATTAAGCTACTTTAGCTGTTCTCCTTAAAACTCATATATAGAAATATCTAAATTATAAAGATATAAATCATTCTCTTCAAGATGCTAATAAAAATTAAACTATTAAGATAATTTCTTAGAATAGTAAGCTTATTGTTGTTCACATGAACTGTAACTTCAACTTATTTTCTATAATTTTTCATTTCATATTAAATTCTAGACATTCTATAAAATAAAGACAAGTATGTTCAACCTATAAAATGTTATAACAATCTAAATCTTGGTGCCAAGCTAAAACTTCTATAAAGTATGCTGCAAAAATATTTGAAATGTCTATGTGTAATGCTATTTATAACTGATAGAAAATAATATTAATGATGCTGTAGGACATATATGAGGTTCTTTTCATATGCAAATATTAGCAAGTTGGTTTTCAAGTCAGCAAATTTAATCTTATGTAAAACGAAAAACTCTAATCACTAAACTGAGATTATATTATGACTTAAAATTATAGTAGTAGCTGTAAACAAATAGAACAAAGAGAGTGTACGTTCTATGAGAACATAGAAATTTATATCCAGAGAGTGAAAATTGGATGCTATTGAAAAAAAATCACAAAGATATAATAAAAGAAAAAATAAAATTGTACTAGAATGAGATAGAATAATTTTAACAGAAAGAATCTTAAAATTTTTCTGGTATACAAAATAAATGATAACACAGAAGCAATTTATTTATTTGTCACAAATCTGATTTAGATTTTCATCTAAAATAGAAACAGAATATACAGTACTGATTAAGGAATCCATGTAAAAGGCACAGAATTTTACTTCTTGACCTTTTGTTTACTCATATATTGAAGATTTTACAAATGAAATCATAATATTTATGTTCTGATAATTTGCACATATTATGCAGAATTGTTTTGGCAAAACAAAAAGCAACAAATATTCATTGCTTAATGTTCATGCTGCCTTAAATACCATGAAAAATCTAAAGTGCCAGAGAAAGCTGACAGAATTCTCAGACTTGATTTGGAACTTTATAACTAACAAAAATTTGACTGCCTGTTAATCAGAGTAGTTCTGAAAAACTATAAAAAATATGATCATTTAAAAATAAATGGGTGTCTGGATTTCAAAAGGAAGCTTACATCACATTTTATATGTTGTTCACATTATGTTTAGTCTACCTTTCATCTATTCAAAGATGTCTTCATGGATTTTAACTGTAGTGTTAAAACGAAACCACTGCAAAAATGGTTTAGTTTACCACTCCATCAAAGTGGTAATTTCAGAGCAACACATTAGTGTTTTACTATCTCCTCTTTCATAATATCAGGCAGTTTCTACTCAAGCATTTCTGTTTGTCAGCACTCCTCTTAAAACTGAAATCCAGAGCCACGTGTGGTGGCACTGTAATCCCTTGGGAGATTGAGGCAGGAGAATAATTGCAAGCTTGATGCCAGCCTGAATTACAAAGTGAGTTAAAGTCCAGCCTAAACTGCAAGTCAGACGCTGTCTCAGAAAAAAAGAAAAGAAAAAGAGGATAATTTAGTTACATATATCATATAGTCTCAAAATGCCTCGGTATTTAACTTATTTGGAAGTTTTGGTCATACATAAAGATAAAGGAACAAAGCACATATTTTTTGCCATTTGACTTATAAACTTATTAAGCACAATAGATTTTACATTCTCTAAATTAAACTTACAAACACTTATGATTTGTATTGATTTTTCATTTAAACTAATGAATAGAATATGAAAGTATTTTACAACATTCTATGGTAAATTAAAACATCCAGTGATTCTAGACTTATTGAAAATGTTTTATAAGATTTACAGTTTCTCGGGGCTGGGGATTTAGCTCAGCGGCATAACCGCCTTTCTCGCAAGCACACAGTCGTGGGTTCGATCCCCGGTACCGATTAAAAAAATAAAATTAAAAAAAACAAAAAAAAACTAGGTTTACAGATTCTTTTGACGATGAAACATAGTTCAGTGAAAGTAAAGTAGAAGTAAAAAACAAACAGTTACAGCTTTAAATCAAAGACAGTTGACATGGAGGGCCAAGTGCAACTTGTACCCAGCAACAGGCTACAGCAACCTGGGGTCTACAGGGGCCTCTTATTTACAACAAGTGGAGTGGAGTGAGTTAGCTCTCACAGGCTCCCTGAAGATAGGTTAATTTAAATAACTTTTCAGCCCCCAGGTGCATTAATTCTGTTTCTAATTGTCTGATGTCTTTCCCAGAGCAATGGGGAAGCTATATGGTTCCCCTAGAGTCCCAATGCTGGCCGCAAAACAGATGTTTAGAGTTTGGAGTTAATCAGCTGCTTAAATCAGACGTTTAAGACAGTCTTTTCTCTCTAAAATTTATAACAAATTATTTTATTCATAAGATGATGGATATTAAAGTATTCAATTTTAGATGCTGGGTATAATCCTGCGCCACAAATGTACAAAACATTGGTTTGACGTAGTTTAACAGAGTGTAGAATTAAATTTAAAAATGAAACAATAATGTATGTTTTCATGTGAATGGAAGTCATCAAATTACAGTTCTTCCTTTTTCAAGAAAAGGACAATCATTTAATTATACTGTGTACTTATTCGTGGAAAATAATAAGAATCAAGAATTATTTAAAAATAGTAAATCCTGAACCTGGGGGCTGAAAAGTTTTTTATAAAACATCTGAAGGTTAACTATTTTACTTTAACAAGTGAAGTCAAAAAATATTATGCATGGGCAAACCTGAGAATATTTAATTGGTAGTTATTTATTTGAGCTCAACCTGAGCTATTTTTTACATCCATTATAATGCATCCATTTCAAATTAGCCCTTTAACAAATTATGATGAATGCATGCACGGTGTAAAATTCCACCATGGCAAAATATAGAACATTTCATTACCCAAAACCTGGAACGGCGCTTGCATCAAACTCTCTCACCAGGTAGCCAACTACTTTTAATGATAGATTAGATTTCTATACAGTTTTTTCTACTTGGAATAATTCATTATACACTTGATATCTATATTATTGCACTCAAGTAGTTTTTGAACTTCATCCATATTGTTATGTATGAAACTAATTTCTTTTTATAACATGTATATTCTGTGTCTATGTACTATTATTTTAATAAGCATATTGATAGATATTCAAATTTTCAAGATTAACTGCTAACAAATACTGCTTTAAAACTTGATATATGTCATAACATAAACATTTTCTTTTATTTCTCTGTTACAAATAACTAATAGTAGAATTATTGTGCAGGGAGCTTAGATATAGCTTTGTAAGAAAATGACAAACTATTTTCCAAAATTGCTGTAACATTTTGTTGCTACTGCCAGTGTATCATAGGTACAGCTTTTCCAACCATTTCACAACAATTGGTGCCCTTGGTTTCCTTCTTTATATAAAATTATCTTCACAAGCAATTTTGACTTTTCAACTATATGTCCAGAAGCATTTCATAATGAATTTACTTTATGTTTTCCATATGACTTACCTTACTCAATATCTTTTATATCCATTTTTGTCATATGTATATCCTTTGTATAATTTCTGTTCAAATATTTACTTGATTTTCTATTTTCCTAATTATTAAGTGTAAAGAATTCTCTATTTACTCAGATATAAGTTCTTTCTAGTTACATGTTTTGTAAATATATTCTGTGAGTCTGTATATGGCTTTAAATTTTCTTAACAATATAAATGTCTAGACAGAATTAGTGGTTGATGTTTCACGTGCTAAGAAATACATGCTCTTTCAAGATAACTAAAATTTTCTTCTATGCTACTTTTTCATAAAATCTTTGGAAACGGATAAAAGAATAAAACATATTGTAGAGATCAGCATATCTTTAAAGATGAAATTTATGCTAAATTCCTTCTTGTCATCAATATATAATGAGATTAATATATAAAATCTTAATAATATCCAAATCCTTAGAGTTCCTATTCATCCCATACTTATGAAGAAAAATCTATTGGATAAAGATTACATTAGTATTGGCAATTCCAATACTAATAACAGTGTTTGCTTGTAGCAAAGTGTGTAGGAGAAATCAATATGTGTACAGAAAATGGATCTCATCGGGAAAAGGAAATAAGTGTTTAATGAGAAGGATGTAAAAGTCCTGACCAATAAATTTGTACACATTCAATTTGATTGAAAGTAATTCGTGTGTAAATAAATCTTGGAGTGCAATAAAGATAAACATCTGCAGATGAAATAAAAATTAATCTGCTGATTTTTACCTGTTTCAATCATTACATTTCATTTAATCAAAACATCCAAAGTTTGCTCACACTTCTGTTCCTTTATGCCTTTGTGAAATTTGTAAAATGAAGCTTTAATTTTTGAAGAAGTATAAAACATTAAGATTAGTCACTTAGTATATGTACGGATTAATTACGTGTACGAAGTGTGTGTTCCAACATTTGGTAAAATTAGTTTTAAAAAAGACAAAATTTTGGTTTGTTATGGAGCTTATATACTAAGGGTTTCATTGAGTCAAAATCTCCTCTTTTGGGTATCTCATAATTCATAAGAATTTTTTTCAAAGTGACTACAATGCTTCATAATTATTTCCCCAGAAGACTTGTGAATTCTCAAACACTCACACACACACACACACACACACACACACACACACACACCATACATGGGTTTCTAGTGCAGAATATTAAAATAATTAACAATTTAATAATAAAAATTATTTGAGTATATTAATGATAAAATCTAAATGATCCATTTTTAGTATATGAAATAATTTACCAATTTTTCAAAGCAGAAAACATATAAATTAAAATTTTGATATATGTTAGCTAAATAGCTTTAATAAAGCAAAATATTGACATACTTTTACTTAACTATTACAATAATATTAGCCTTACACTTAAAATGATAACTGTCTTCTCTTAAGTAAAAGGGTGAAAACATTTTTGGAGACTGAAAGCATCAGTGGATATTGATATACCTTTATGCGTGCTTTTCAATAATCAAAATTTTCTAAATTTTTCTAGTATGAGCCTTGAAGTGCTATACACAAGATATATTTTAACATAATTGAGACTAATGTAATGAAAGAAAAATAAAAGCAAAGTAATTTAAATAGACAGAAACTGAGATATGATAATTGTAGCTGAAGCAAGATATAGATAGAACTTATAAGGGAACGTGTTCTATTTTTAGAATCAGAAAATAAGACAGTTATTTAGGTTTTTCAAGCCAACTATAATTAAATAATATGCACATTTTCATTTTTTCTACCAATAATATGGTATATTAGTTTTGATATCTATGTGGTAAAATAAAATCATTCCACCACAAAATTTCATTTCTACATTCAAACAGTTACTAGCTAATATTTTTACAGTATATTTAGAATTTGATTGATTATTGTTATCACTGATATATGTATATATATATATATATATATATATATATATTGTTTATATCTATTTTGCATTGCTTGTTATTTAATGTGGTATATATTTGAAATGAAGATATGAAGTTTTAATGAGATTTTGAGTGAATTCTTTGTATCCTTTCACCCTGATGATCTTTATAGCTTCCCTATACTTCTAGGATATTTATACTTTTTTTGATACCTTGTAGTTTAAAACCAAAAATATAATTTAGGCCCATATGGAAATGGGTGATTCCTGCTTGAATCATAAAAATAATTGGATCATCTTCAAAGTCAAAATTATGCCTTAAGAATGAAGTTTGGTAAATATTAAAAGTGATTTTCATATATTGTTAATAATAAAAGGGACTGGAAAATTTTGAAAGACTTATACATACAGACAAAATAAAATTAGTAGTCAAGTTTCTTCACCAAGTTAGCATATACTTTTACTATATATTATATTAGAATTGCCCCTGTATTGTGAAGACACCTCAAGTGCAATTGGCATGCTTTGTTCAGAAATAAAAACATGAAAATATGACAGTAAAATACAGTTGCCTAACAGATTAAGAAGTTCTGCTATAGACATATATTTTTTGTTAAATGATCTCTACAGAAGAAATATCTGAGTGATCAGCTCTCCCTCTCCACAAGTTGGTACTAAAGCAGACACACACATAAACACAAACATAGAAAACTTCTGTTATTTTGGTAGGAATTATTTCGGCAGCTGATCAAGTACTAGTGCATAAAAATGATGACAAAAGCCCTAAAATTTTGTCCAGAAGTATTTCCTTGTCTATAAATGACTTTTAATTTCAGACGCAAATATTTTATAGCCTTAAATAGAACAATGTTATGAAAACAAAAAATGATGAGTGGATCCATAATTTCATAAAAGTTATCTGTAGAAAGTTTCCAGTATCTATTGAAAATCATAGCAAAAAAAAAGGAGCAAGAGAGATAAAAATAGAATACATTTTTGGTAGCTATGAAAAGAAAAATTAGGGAAAATGAAATATTTTCCTATAGGGACTGATGAACGCACAATTTTGGATTCATACTGTTTCCAGAATACTAAGACTAAATATAGTACATCTGCTCAATGGCATCAAAAATAATACATCACAGTGTGAAGTTTCATGATGATTATGTGTATTCAGCTGTTTTTTTTTTTTTCTTCTGAATATTGCTACATGTCAGCTTTCTTCATTTTCTGCGAGCAGATACGTGTGTTTTCAAGGAGCTAGGAAAAAAAATAGTACAGCAATTTGGGTGGCACCATAATGAAATGTGCAGCAAGGCAAAAATCCCATATCGGAATATTGGTTGATTTCAGACCGAGAAGCAATTATGCTTTTGGATGGCTAAATAATTCAGGGTGGTTCCCTCCAGTGAGTGAGTTGCAGTTCAAGTCATTTACTCATCAGTTCAGGCGTTGGAGGTAATTTCTGCAAGGCTTAGGAGAAATTCAAGCCCAGATTCTTTACTGTGTTTTAAGTAACATAGTGACAGCGGAGAGAGCTCCAAGGAGTATCAGAAGCACATACAGCCATGGAAAAATAGTGTCACAGAATTACCTGATGTCACAAAGTATGCTGCTATACTGTGCCATGCACCCCAGAAATTACATCAAATACTACTGTGAAAGAGATTCTTTTTCTTTATAACTTATGAAAAGCAAACCAACGGTTTTCTCTGTAACACCTTAACAAGTGAAGGTGAAGAAAATAATCCAAACAACTAATCCTCACAATCAATCAATTTTTAGTAAAATGAATCTGTATGGGATAGTTTAATAGTGTAAACAGGATAACAATTAACTTTCAAAAGCCATGTACCAAATGTCGTGCTCTTATTGCGATTCAGGTATCCAAGTCAGTAAATTTAGATTCCTTGATCATGCATAGAAGCTTATTATTAATGTGTTTTTCTTTTTCTTGTCTCTTCCCTGAAATAGAATTCAGATCTCATGCTGCGACTCTGTAATATTGTTCACTGCAAGAAACGATTTTGTTCTGCCTCAGAGGCAATATGTTTTTATGCTTAATTTTGCTCTTGGTAACCACATTGCTTGTTTATGTCCTTAAAATGTGTTTTAAAGAAATTGATTTCCATGAATCATCAATAAAACTTGCTTCTAGAATCTAATACTCTTAGTTATATCTTAAGGAAAAATTTACATTCTATGGCTCTATCATATTGCATTAATCATGACTAAACAGTCTCATTTAATTACACGTGTGAAAATACACAGATATAGCTCTTTAATATTTTCAGAATTATTTAATTACATATTTAAAAATTTACCACTATCTTTACATCAGTTTAGCTCTAAGTAGACTTAAAGAATGTACCTCATACTGTAGTAGTACCATGTATGATTAAACACAGAACCAAGCAAATCTGTGCTTAAAACAACAAAAGAAAAAAATTTTAGTAGCTGAGGAAGGCAAAAAAATGGCCACTATCCATTTTAAACATTTATATCACTTTCATATTAATTTTCATAGTTCATGAAAATATGGTGCAATATAAGGAAGTGGTCTATATTTCAAATTAAATGATATAGGTTCCAAAAGTTACATTTCAAAGACAAATTAGATAGCATCCCAAGATAAACCTTATGTTTACACAAAAAGGAACACTAGACGTTGAGATACATAGTGACAGCATTAAAAGAGTGAGTGATTAGGGATGCTATATAAGAATAGAAATTTGGAGGCAAGAAAAATAATGCAGTAACAAAAAACAATATAATTTTTAATGTGTTAAGTGCTATATAATGTGAAATCTTTCTAAAAATTGTATGATTTTTTACAAAGACATACAAGCTCAAAATTTAAAGAATATATTAACTTTAAAATATTACATTCAAAAGTCATATAATAATCAGACATTAAGTACATAGGGCATATTGCTGAAAGCTCAACTATTGTCCTAGTTACCTTCTACTCGTTGCTGAGACAGAATACCTGAAGCCCAAAGTTGGGAAAGGAAAGGTTTATTTCTCACAGTTTTTTGAGGTTTCAGTCAACACTCAGTTGGCTCCCAGGCAGGCGGGCATGGCTGGGCCACAGTTCATGGCGGCCGCCAACAGCAAGCAGGAACCAGAAAAGAGCAACACACACCTTCTTCCTGCCATTACATCACATCCTGCTCCACTCCTATGTGGGTAGAGCACTGACATCATCAATCCAAGCACTAGACAATGAACCAATCACAAATGCACAATGCAAACTCATGGGCCTGGGGGCCACAGACATAAACCATGACAACTAGACACTATCATTCTGCATATATTCACCTAAATTTATGCATGTATACTTATTTAATTGAATCATTGTCAAAATTATTATTATGATTTAACACCTAGCCTGGTATTTTATAAACTACCCTTACTAGTCAACAAGTTTTCTATGAATATTTTCCATGACCTACACACCATTTTCCTGCATTGTTTCTATGTTAATATAGTTTCAATAATTTTCTAGGTGTGTTTATGGTACTTTGTTAATCAATATTTTGATGAGCAATATATTTTATCATTAATTAAATTTATGCTTACAGTTTAGACACACATAATGTTCACAGTCGTTGTATGGAACTTGTGACTATATAAGGCATACTTTGATTTTGTTCTCTACTCCTGTCATCTTTCTTCTGTTCCCCTTCCATCTCTTATTTACAAAAGCTTTGTTTATATTTTATCTTTATTTATTTTTCTTTTCCCTTCTTTTTTTTTTCACCCTTGTTCTTCCCATTTGAGTGATTTATTGCTATTTTAAAATATCTATTAAACATTTTGGCCTTATTTATGCTTTCAGTTTCTTATACCAGAGAAACAATGCATTAACAACATATGTGTGGCTGTCATGGTTTATGTTAGTGGCCCCAAGCCTCAAGCAATTATGGATATGACCAAAATCTAGCATTAATTGGCTTATTGTCTAGCACTTGGATTGGTGGTGTGAGTGTCTCAGTCATCTAGGGGTGGAGCCAGGATACCATCTAATAGAGGGAAGAATGTGTGTCTCTCTCCCTTGCTGGTTTAAGCCTTGCTGTTTGCAGCAGTGATGAATGGCTGACCCACTGTGCCACACTGCCTCAGAGCCAGCTGAGTATGGACTGAAACTTCCAACAAGTAAGAAGTAAGCCTTTCTTTCCTTTATTTAGGATTTTGGGTATTTTGTCCCAGGAATGAGAAAAAAGTTAGCCAGTATCCAGTTTATTTCACTTAAGTTTACATTTTCTAGGTACATTCATTTACTTGTGTATTTCTCAATTTTTTCCTTCTTTATGTTTGAATAGTACTCTGTTGTTTAAAAAAAAAATCTTTATCTTGTCTCATGGACATTTGGGCTGTTCTTCATATTTAGCTATTACAAAATGTGCTGCTAATGAATGTGGATGTGCATATTTCACTGTGATATGATGCTTTTGATTCTTTTGGGAATATCAAAAAGGTATAACTGGGTCAAAAGGATTTCTAGTCTTAATTTTTTGAGAAATCTCCATATTGATTTCTACAATATTTTCACAAATCTAAATTACCAGGATAAGTTGGAGAAGGTTTCTTTGTCCCCTGAGCCCCTCCAGCATGAATTATTGGTTGATTTCTTGGTATTAGTCATTTTTCCTGAAGTCAGATGGAATCTCATCATTGTTTTAATTCACATCTTTTGAATGACCAATGAGGTTGACAATTTTTGCATATTTTTACTTACCATTTGTATTTATGAGAATGTGTATTTTTACTTGACATTTGTATTTATGAGAATGTATATCTGAGAATGTGTATTTATCTCAGATCTGATTTTTCAATTGGATTTTTAGGGAGGTTGATTCTTTTTCATTTATTTGTATAATCTAGATATCATTCTTTTGTCTGAGGAACAGCTGGAAAAAATATTGTCCTTGTCAGTAGGTTGTCTTTTGTTCTGTTGTGATTTCTCTTTTACTGTGCAGAAGCTTTTAATAAAATGAGATCTCACTCCTTGATACTTTATAATATTTCCTGTGATTGGAGTTTCATTCCTAAAGTTTTTGCATACTCCTGTGTCTCAAGAGTTCTACCTGCTCCTTCTTCCAGCAGATTGAGTGTTTCTGTTTTCAAATTTAAATATCTCGTCTATTTAATTTTTAGTTTAGTGCATGGTGAGAGACATGGGTCTAGTTTTAATATTTGGCTCATGAAAAGTCAATTTTTACAGCACCATTTATAGAGAGACTATTTTTCTTCCACTGAGGGTATTTGGCCACCTCACTGAAGATACAGTGGCTGAATGGGTTTAGAGTTGTTTTCACATCTTCTAATCTGTTTCATTGAGCTTCAAGTCACTGTGTTTTTGCCAGTACCATGCTGTATTTATCCCAGTAGCTCTGTAGTATAGTTTCAATTCAGAGATTGTGATGCCCTCTGCCTTGACTTTGTTGCCCAGAAAGGCTTGTGTTATTCTAGATCTCTTCTGTTTCCAAAATAATTTAGAAATGTTTTCTCTAGTTCTATGGGAACTAGAGAATTTTGCTCATGATTGCTTTTAATCTATATAACAATTTTTGAAGTATGACTATTTTTACTTCATTAGTTTTTCCTTTCCAAGTCCTAGGGATAACTTTCCATTTTCTGTGATATTCTCTTTGATTTCCTTTTTCATACTGTACTTTCAATGTAAATCTATTTTACTTCTATATTAGATTAATTCCTGTTTCATGTTTGGCAGTGCTATTGTGAACAGTGTGTTTTCCTAGTTTCTTTCTTAGTAAGTTTGCTATTTGTGTCCAGGAATGGTATTTATTTTTGAATTTTGGCTTTCTATCCAATTATGCTACTGAACTTGCTTATTATATCTAAATGTATTTTGGTGAATTTTTGAGTTTTTTAATGAAGATATCATGTCATATGCAAATAATGATAGTTTAAATTCTTCATTCTGTCTTTATTCTTTTTTATTTTTCTTTTATCTAATTGCTGCAGCTAACGTTTCCAGGGGTCTACAGAGTCGGCATGGTGATGGAGGCATCCCTGTTTCATTCCTAATTTTAAAGGGAAAGCTTTCTGTTTTTTTCCATTTACTATGTTTGTTGTTGATGTGCATTGACAACTTTTATCAGACTTCTGTTAGACAATTAAAAGTTGCAAAATATTATGTTCTAAAGTTCCTATCATATCAATAATTTGGGTCATTGGTGGATATAAGCTCATCTTTTTCCCAGTTACTATTGACTTGTTTAAACTCTACCTAAGATTTCCTGTCTTCTTGTCTACTCCTGGGCATACTTTTATAATACTGACTCTATTCCTTTCTTCCATAACCTCTCTTTTTCTCTTTATCACATCATTCACAGCCACATAGGTATCATTTTTGCTATGTTTGTATTTTAAAAGTAAAGCAAAGGACAATAATCAGTCAAAGCTTTCAAACACTCAGTAACAATCCAGGAAGATCTTTATTTCCACTTTGTATTTTTGTGCTTGGTATTGCTAATTTCTCTCACAAATATCTCTGACTTCAATCAGGTTTCTTCCTCACTAGTAGTCTTATAGTACTGTTTTTGCTAAAATTGACAATGATCAAATTTCTTAGATTTGGCCATTCTTCCTCAATCTTACTCTGGCTGGTTGGATTGCTGGTTAGCTCTAAAACATTGTATATTTTATAGCTGTTAAGATACAATGGACAACTAATTTTGCTACATTTATTTTGCAAACTCCTTGTCCACTGATATTATCTGATTTCTTCACATTATTTCACTTTATAAATACTAAAACACGTAGTGTTTAACGTTTTACTCAGTCTTTTTCTATTTATATCTACTCTTTCATTGTCATAAAAGTCACTATCTGTCTCACAAATTGGGTATTCACCAGAATTATGGATCTAATAAAATTTAGAAGCGAGTAATTTTTAAACATGCATTTCCAGGTCAAATGTGTAACTAAACTTTGATATTTTACAGATGCCTAGTTTATTAGATAATATATGTTGCCTATAAAACTTAAGCTCTTAACATTCTGAGTCCTAATTCAGCCTTTCCCAAAGTCATCCTATCTCAGCTAATACTAACCACATTATTCCATTTGATTAGGGAAACCTTTTTTTATCATCTGTGTTAGTCAGCTTCAATGACTATAATGATAAAAATGAGTTATTGAAAGAAAAATTACAAATAGATTTAAAATTAACATTATCATGTTTTAGATTGTGAAAGTTATATTTAGAACAGTGTATTTACTTAATTTTGAGATAGCTGGCTAGGGAAAGGGTTTGACATAGATTGGGTGATCAGCTGTATTGATGCGATTTGAAAAACTAATAGTGAACTAGGACTCTGGTACAAGAATGAACTTTCTCAGGAAACATAGAATGTGACTCAACTTCTACTAAACGAGAGGAACTGTCACTACCTAATAAGCTTCCTAGTCCTAAGGAATTTAAAGTGCAAAATATGCAAGTATATTCTCTAATATTCCAATTTCCTTTAAATCCTGTATGCTGAGGAACTGAATTAGAAGTTGGAATTCCACCTAAGTCATTTTAAATCCACAGAGCTACCTCTAGTAGATGGCCACTAAAGAACTGAGCAGGTCCTCTGATGTATTTATCATAGATTAAAAATTAGCTCTGGATTGTGTGACCATGTGCTATGAACCCCAGACCTCTTCTAGAAATGCATGAGTAACTCTTTGTCTTCTTATTTCCAAGAAAACTCTCCTCACCTCCTTCATTATTCAGGACTTCATTTCTTGTTGTGAGACCACAAGCTTAGTAGTAACGGTAATAATTCCAGCCTATGATCATTCTGTTCTCTTGTTTTGGGCTTAGAATGAGGCAGCACATCATGATGAGAACACATGGCAGAACAAAACCAAGTGGCTCTGAGAGAAAAGAGAAAAAGGGGAAGGGGCTGGAGTTCCACCGTCCCAATGCATGCCACAAATGACATAAAGCCTTCACACTAGGCCTCCTTCTAAAGGTGCCACCATCTCCTGATAGCACAACCCTGGAAAAAAGAGGCATTTGACACATGGATTATCATGGACTTCAGTGAGCAGTTATCTAAACCAAAGCATTTTAGCTCCTCCATCATTCTGAAGGTATACTGTGAAATAAATCAGGACAATAGCCTACAAAACTGGAGACTTTTACAGATAAATGGATGCCACTGAAGACTATGCTTATAAGTGTAATAAACCAGACACATATGTATAAACATCATGTTATCTCAATAGTGTGAAAAACTCAATGAGTAAATAAGATCCAAAATGTGCAATAGATACTGTGAACTGGGAAGAAATTGTTCAAAATAAAGGCAAATCTTAACAAAGGAAAGGGGAAAGGAATAAGGGAAAAGAAAAATATAATTATGCACAAGATAACTGAGATAGTTATGTAGCTAGTTTTTCTTAGTTCACTGAAAACGATTTGTGTTAATATTGTTTAGACAAAATATTATCTTTATATCTTGTACTCTGAACATCTACTAAGAAGACAGCAGTATGCAATGCATTAATCATTGTAATTGTCCTACTAACATGTTTTGAAACTGTTTCATTGTTACTTTTATCTTTTTTCTCTTTAAATAAAAAATAAAGATAGTAGCCTACAAAATATACCTGCAAGTTCATCATATTCTTTTACTCCATATCCTCACCCCAGCTTAAGAAATCAGAATCTGTAGCCTACATTCTTGCAGGAACCATTTATCTAATTTAGCCTTACCTTACATCATTTCCCTACACAATTTGCTGAATTTTAATGTCTTAAGTGAAATATTTGTTCGTTAAACAGCCTTAAGAGTTTGCCTCATCTTACTAATTAAAAAAAAAAAAAAAAAAAACCTGCGTAGGAGCCTCTGTATGATCTGAATCCCTACGAACACACTAGCATCATCATCTACTGTTTCCAACCTGCCTCTGTACGCTTCATCATTCTACCCTCTTTCTTGCTATTCATGTACACCAGTGTCACTCACCTCAAGAACTTTTGTCTTATGGTATCTATTCAAAGATCCACATTTGTAGTTTGTTTCTCAGTAGTTACACTTGAAACACTTCCACAGAAACACAACTTGTCATAGAACAATTTCATGATTTTAGTATTTTTATGATTTATTTTACATAAATATATACATATGTAATCTATATCAATCTTATGTTTTTATTTATATAATTACTTTTGTCATCTAGAAAAAAATGCAGAGAAATAGGAAATTTATTCCTGTTTTGCTTACAAAGTCACTCTGGGCATTAGATACAGTGTTAAACACATATTTAGTATGCAATAAATGTATCGAATAATAGATGTTTATTGAATTAATGATGGTTTATTTTATACCAATTTTTATGTATCATCAGTTTCATCCAGAAGATAAATATTGTATCTTTTTTTGGAAAAGAAATATAGTGGACAGAAATTCTCAGGTAGTTTTTTTGCGGCTGTTAAGAAATAAAAATTTTATTAAAAATAATAATATACTAGGAATTGGTAATTTATGAAGCTGGAACTTGTTTGATGAGTTATTCATGTAATAATATTTTCAACATTACAGTGATAGCAATAGCAAAACACTCTGAAAACAATTATCCCCATGAAAATCCATGTTTCTGTGAATTTCTTTGTATCATCCATATTTTGAAGTAATATTCTGTCTCAGTAGCTGACTTATAACTGGATTTCATTGTCTTCTTCATTTTTAATGCAATTTTATAGTGCTACAGTTTTTAAATAATGTTATTGAAAGATGAATGAGTCAAAAACTGAAAGTGTATTTTTAAATATTATACATTCAAATTACCTTTCAGTTATTTTATACTACTAAACATACATTGCTTCCAACTTTTAATTTCATTTAATATATGAAAAGCTTGTTATTACAACTATAAATCTAATTTGAGTATTTCACTCTGTCCTTTCCAGAACTTACAGTTTCCTTTTGACTCAGAATCATTCATTAAAAACAAAGTGAAATGAATGCTTTACTAAATGTGACTTTAGAAAGTCCCAAGTGACAAGTACTCCAGCATCCCAGGTACTCCCAACAACAGGTTTCTATTTTCAAAGAAAAAGTAAATTGTATTCCCTGACTGTGAATTTTTAAAAATTGTCTTCATTTTTCCTTGACATTGATACAGATTGATCTGGTAGTAATATCATTACAACCTAACCACTCTGCCTATAGGTGTTTATTCTATACAGAAACTTCATATTAATTATATTGTGACAGCCAAATAGAACAACTGATTGAATGATCAACAGCCTAGGTTGATATTCAAAACAGTGTCAGCATCTCGAGCTGTTAAAGTAGGCAGGTGACATGACAAAGTATTTCAATCACTAACACAAAATTCCTTCTAACCTATTTGAACACATTAATTGCTTTGGGTTCATAGTAATGAAAAATTGCAATTTTTTCATGCTACTTTCTCAATATTTTAATATTAACTGGTCTCATATACTCTATGTGACAAACAATATATTCTCCCTAATAAAATAGATTTTGAAGTCAACATAATTTCTATATTTTGAAAAATTGAAGATTTGTTTTAATGAAAAATCAATTATGTAAAAAATTACAGTGTTTCTTTCATTACAGGCATGAATTATTAATAAGGAATACACATTTAGAAACATTTCTTTCCCTAGGAATAATATGCTTCACTTATGGTTAGGAGTCTGTGCATGCCTGTGCACATTTTACTCTCCACCACTATACTGGGCATGAATGTGAATTTTATAAATTTAATTTTAATTATTCTGTCAATACTTTAATATTGTTTTGAACGCTTGTGGCCATAATGGGGATACAGCACCACAATATCTAGCAACACTGCCCTAAGGAGAACTGAACTGGAGCTGACTGTGAATGGTTATATCGTGCCTTTTACAGGCCACTTTATTCACCTTGGCAGGAGAGCAGTGTCTGATTATTAGACCTGAAAGCAGAGCTTCCTCGCTTGCAAAAATGTTTATATTGTCAGACACCCTTCTGCTTTTTATCTGACCTTTTTCTATTTTACAGTTTCTTGACCCTGATGTTGGGAACACACTTTATTTTCTTCCTAGTGTTTTAGGGAAATCATAGCCCTTGAGTAAAACAGAGGTTAAAAATTAAACAAACCATAAAACATGAAAAATTTCAAAGGTCTTTACACACCATTTCTGGGCAAAGTGAATTTAAGGATTATAAAGTCAAGCACCTGTTCCCTATGGCACTTAGATGTAAAAGTTGAGGAACAACGTATGACACACCTTAAATTGGAGGTCCAAATATTTGAAAGTCCATGTAAAGAAAGAGGAGTCAGCAAGAAAATGGGCAGCCTATTTGCTGAGTCAAAGAAATATTTCTGTATTTCTCCCTTGAGCCATGTAAATGTGATATCTTGCCTAAGTGACTGAGCCAACCTTCTGGGATGACAGAGCTAAACATCTATTTATAATGGCTGTCCAGATAGCACACTACTGTAAGAATTTAGTACAGTTCAGCTCAGGTTGTCTCAGCATGGGGTGAATGAAAAGCAAGTGTGTTCTGAGTAGTGAAAACCTACGCCTGTGAAGGGAAGAAGCGTGATGATTCAGATGAATGCGAAAAGATTGTGGTGGAAAACTGGAGGGAACTGACAGAAAAATACCTCAGAGACTAGGTGGTGCTCTCTCCAGGAATCAATACATGTACTGATACAGGGAAATTACTTGCTGACAAAGCAGTAACCTTTATTAGATTTATCAGCCTGATTCAGATTTGAGGTTTCCTTGCACATGTAACCAGAAAGCAATGAGCATACCAAGATTATCAGAAAGCATACAATGAATCCCGAAAGAAAAGCACAAATATCAATGTGTTCCTGTGTCAATGTAGATTCATTAAGGGAAAATTGAATGTAAAGGGTATAGTTGCCACCAACATCTAAGGCTTGGAGTGATTGGTGCCATTCACTCCAAGGGACATTTGTAAAGGTACAAATGTTCACAAGGGTCAAATATTGGGACAGAATGAGGCTTCCTGGCTGTGGAATGGGAATATTCTTCTTATGTAGGTATTTGCTCAGGTTGATGTGCACTTGAACATATGTCACAGTTAGTTTACACAGTGGTTCTACTGGAACATTTGGGTCTCTGAATGTAATCAGTAAAATATGCAAGCCAGCAGCACTAAAACCAGCAAGTAACAGAAGAGTACACAGTTATCCTGGCAGGGTTTTTTGGGGTTCATTGAGTCCAATATTATATGGCCATTTGGCTGAATGGCAAAAAGTGTAGGGTTAGTGAATTCTCTGCAGATGTATTGATTGTGTTTGATCAGTCACCCTATATAACAGAGGCAAGATAGCAATTTATTTGAAAATTATGGGTAAAGCCTGGAGCACACTAGAAAACATAAGAAATTTTATTTTGTCCCATTGGAATTTGAAGGTGAATTGTTTAAAGACATACTTAGACTTTATCTAACATGTAAAATTTCTTTTTCTTCTCTTTTACGTTTTTTTAAAAGCACATCTTGACTATGTAGTTGTAGACTGATCTCAAACTTGCAATCTTCTTGTCTTAGTCTCCCAACAGTAAGATTATGCATCAACATGCCCATTGAAACATCTGGTGTATGTCTATTCTAAGAAAGTCTAACACTGTGTACTCTAAAGTGGAAAAATGTACAACTTGGCTATAATTACTAATGTCTATAACTCTGAAGGGCACAGGAGTGTTCTCTAAAGACCTTGCGTGTGATTTTAGTATTTGTGGAAATGAATGCTTTTGATGTATCTTTTGGAAGTCTGTGAAGTGAGAGATTCAAAGACTTTTACCCTTAGGGGAAAAGCAAACGTCTGGTAATGGACACAGAAACTACATGAAACCATTGCTTTACTGGGACAATTTGTGTACAGACGCTGTCTGAAGTTAAGTCATTTTTTTCGTTGTTGTTTGTTGTTGTTCTTGTGATCTGTGCTTCATTATATAAGAGATGGAGAGCAAAATGCATTTACTTAAAGCTCAATCAGGTACAATGTTAATCAGGGTCATTCTCATAATCTATACATTCTTCATTATTATAAATCAGCTAATCTCAAGAGATTCCCCAGGAGTCTGAGCAAGTTATGATCTCTAGCTCCCTGGCCTCTGCCAAACGAATAAGGACAGGGAAAGTAATCAAATAAAACAAGGAGAAAATATCTCAGGGTCTACATTTGGTTCTTCCATATCATACGGAGGCCTTAGCCATTCTGAACTTGTTGCTTACCTTTTTCTTTAACTCAGGTTGTAATGGTCATTTGGGTGTGAAGGGTTCAGACTCAGGGTCTGACGAATCTCCATTTGCAAGACAGTCTGGTATGTTGGCACTTATAAGTGTTGCAGAACAAAGCCAGAAGGAGTATTATCTGACATTAAAACACCAAGACAAACTAATAGACATCATAAATGGTCCAGGTTCTAGCAGGTATTATAAGGGACTGAAAAGGATGTAGCACCTACAATTAAGCAGGCTTGTACAGGATTTTCACGGGAATTATCAGTTTTTAATTTAGAAGCAAAATTTTCAAGGGTTTATCTCAGGGGCACAAATGCCTTACTGGCAAGGGCAAGTTAGTGAGTTCTGTGCCCTGTGCAAAAAAAAAAAAAAAAAAAAAAAAAAAAAAAAAAGAAGAAGAAGAAGAAGAAGAAAGAAAGAAAGAAAGAAAGAAAGAAAGAGAAAGAAAGAAAGAAAGAAAGAAAGAAAGAAAAAACAAAGTGAAGTTTGTAAATGGTAAGAATTTTACCACAGGAACACAAAAACACTTAGAAACATTGAATTTAAATTTAAATTGTCTTAAGAAAAGAAAAGTAGTATCTCCCAAAGATAATCTGTTCAATACAGTTAGTGTTCCTGGACCAAGCAGACTTTATGAAGTCCTCATATGCAAACACTATGTGGTAAAAAGGTGTAAGAGATGGGCTGGAGATTTAGCTCAGCGGCATAAGCGCCTGCCTTGCAAGCAGGCAGTCGTGAGTTCCATCCCCAGTACCGATAAAAAGGAAAAAGACAAAAAAAAAAAAAAAAAAAAAAAAAAAGGTGTAGGAGTTTCCCATGTTCATCTTCAGAGGCAGACACAAACCCGAGATGAGAAAATATTAAAACAATGGGACGTGTTAACCAATTCTATGATAGCAAATATTTACTTGTTGATAAAACAGAATCACTAATTGCAATATTTGGTATTAGAGAGTAGGGATGGAGCTATAATTGCTGAGAACAGTTTTAAATTTGTAATAAACAGTCAACAGGTCCTTTTAAATTTCCAAAGTTTTTAGTAGGAAAAATTATGCAATTAAATGAAAGCTGGCTGGCGATTTAGCTCATTAGCATAAGGGCCTTCCTGGCAAGTGGGAGGTTACAAGTTTGATCCCTGGTACAAAATAAATAAATAAATATAGAAAACCAGTGTCACCTATCAATCTTTTACTTTAATATACTTGTTTTCTAACACGATGAGAGTAATAAATTTAAATTAAGAATTTGGGGAACTTATGAATTAATACATTCGACCTAAATGAGCACCTACTTAATATAATCAATATTGGTCAGTAAAAGTAAAGCAACAGCTTAAACATAAAAATGTGTTACATAAAAAACTAATTAATAGGAGGACAATAGGTACAGATACCACCTTCCTTTGGATGCTAGATGCATTGTTGTTCTTCTATAATATCTACTGAAATCTCTGGATGATTTATGATGTCTGATTTTCTCTATGTAATTTAATGTCAGACATTGATCCTTCTGGCAAACATGAGCAAGGCTACAGCCAACACATGATTTCATTCCACTTCTTATTGCCATCACTTTAAAGACCATAATATAGCATCTCATTGATGTCGCCATGTATTTGGTTTCTAACATGCTTAGGATGCTTTTCTTCTATAAAATTTTGATTCACATTTTTTGCTATTTTGTATTGAAGGTTCTGTCCTTCTTTGCTGAGTTTCAAGAATTTCTTGGTCTGTTGTGTGTTAGCTATTGGTTTTAGAAATTTTAAATATCTTTTCCCAGTCTATTTTATATCTATCCATCTTATGCATAGGATGGATCATTGTACAAAACCTTTATATAATAATGTTGGTCAAAATTTTATGTTACTAGCATAGCTTGGAAATTTTAGGAATTTTTGTTTTATTGCTGGATAACAAGTGTACTTTCATGTGTAACGTGCATTAATAACACTTTTACACTTCATATTTAATTCTTAAAACAAATGTAAGTCATTCTTGAACATGATTTCCCATAAAAAATAACAAATTTTCTTTCATATTCTGTCTCACTTTTCTGAATATTGAATTGAAACATTCCAATTCTTATTCATTTACTAGCCAGATTTATCATTTAAATCCTAATCAAAGGAGATCATGTCCTGAATGGTAGTATGTAAATCTATGAAGATACTCTTATTCAAAAATTAACTGGGAACTTTTATCAGTAGTAATTTTCAGAAAGCTAGAAGATAAGCCAAGGCTTTTAAAAACATGGAAATTAGTTACTGAATAAAAGCTCCGTGAGAAAGGTCATTTCAACTTACCTTTTTCCATGTCTCTTCAGTATCTCGGACAACGCTTAAAAACCAACACCCTAACAATTTTAGTACTTCTGAAAACAAGCTGTCATTTAGCCGCAGTTGTGAGGGCAGAGCAGTTTTACAGCTCTCCTTGTGCGCATAATCAACGAATTGTGACAATTGGATTTGTCAGCTCCCTGAAAATCTCAAATCATTGCACTTGTACTCATACACTCATATTTGTCTGCTGTGACTCAGAAGTCACTCTGTGCAAACAACCCTGTCTCTCATGCATTGGAAAAGACAATCAGCAGCAATTGTTGACTACTGTAGCTCTTGGCGCAGCAAAAGCAATTTGGGCTAAAATAGGATCAAAACTCCAAAGATGAAGATGATCCTTGTTAGGAAAAATCACATGTCTATATTGAAAATTTCAGGCACACCCAGTGATGAAGTTCAGTGGTACGGACTTATATACTATTAGTCAGGCTTTGAGTTTGAGTCATAAAACAAACAAAAAAGATTTATATCCAGATATAAACTGGGAATTTTCAAGTTCTGCAGGACATCTTCAGGTCCATGGAAAAACCTAAAACCTCAGGAAAAACCTAAAACCTCAATTTCGCATGTCTCACTGAGGATTAAGATACATATAAGCAAAAAGTGAAGGCTAACAGAGTTTTTCATATATATATATATATATATATATATATGATCGCTACAATGATTCCACATATATTGTAGTAAACAGAGATCCTATTAACAAAAGCTAGCAGTTCATTTCTTTAAAGTATCTAAAAAAAACCTCAGATAAATTATTATCTGAGACAAAAGAAAATCAGACAGAAATCTCAATAGCCATATACGGCAAGACATACGTAAAATAAGTACTCCAAGGATTTCAGTACATGCAAATTATTTTAAAAAGGAAAAAAAAAAACAAAAAGGAAACATCAGTTACATAAATCTCATCAAAAGCACTGAGAAAGAGGAGTAATATGATTTTGTGCTTTGATACATTACTAAAATCCCGGTAAATGACTCAGTTGTGATGATACACTCCTATAATATCAGCAAGAGGGAGCCTGCACATGCCTGTAATCCCAGTACTAGGAAGAATGAGGAAAAACGACTGCCAATTTCTGTTCCCATATGTGACATGTACCTAGTGATAAAAAATACAAGTAAAAATGTATCTGACAAAGGCCAAATTTAATACATTAAGTAAATATTTGAAATACTATACAAAAGTCTTTACACCATTGCTTGTAAGGATCATGAAGAAATAAAACAATGTATATAGGGATACATGAAAATTTAAGAATAATGTGTCACCAAAGATAGATAGATAGATAGATAGATAGATAGATAGAATTAGTGTATGTGTGCATACAAGCATATGATGCAAATTTGCAGAAGAAAGGAATAAAAACAAATGAAAGAATTAAATCACATTTAATTCAATAAAAATCAAGAATCTTACATTCAAGAAGTCTATAACTTGTCTATGCAGCATAAACTCCAACATATATACCTAGCATGTCATGGTAAAATTATTGAAACCAAAAGAGAGATACTTATAACAACAATTGTTAAATTTCATACTTATAACAACAATTGTTAAATTTTTTTCATTCTGTTTTGAAGACCTCTATTGTTATTGTTTTGAATCTGCTGTTGTTGTTTATGCCTTTTGATTTTTGTTTTTCTTGTCTGACTTTTCTCTTTTTTAAATAAAAACAATTAAAAAAAAAGAAGAAGAAGAAGCGAGACCCACTAGAGTGCATTCTAGTAACTGGTGTTTCATCAGAAGCCGTAAAGGCCAGAGCACTAAGCATAAGTGAAAAAGCCTTTCAGTAAAGATTTATATTGAACAAAATCCATCTTTCTTTGTCATATAAACAAAACAAAATATAAACAAAAAAAAAAAATCCTGAGGAGAGGTCAAAATATATGTAAAAATAGGATGAATCAAATTTACCTACCCTGCCCAGTAGATTTTTAATGATAGTCATGGTAGATTCATCACCCTCTTCTGTTACTAAGTACTGTAGTCTCCTGGAAACATGTCAGAAATGTAATTTCTACAAATTCCAAAGAAACGAGTATTTGACCAAAATCTAATGTGGACTTGAAATTTAGCTGTAGGAGATGAATTTGCCACTTAAGTTTAAATTTTCACATTGTGAGAGTGTTAAATTTTAAATATGTTTTTCTTCCTGCTACCAAAGGTAAAAAACATGTTTTCCCCAGATGACAATGTTTTCTCAATGAGGTGGATTTAGGGTCTTATTTAAATCATGACTGTGTGCTGATTGTGTGTGTGTGGTATTTACCATGGCAACTTTTAAATAAGCAAATGAGGTAAAAGATGAGTTGTTAAATGTTTCAATTATAGTCCTGTGATTAAATAAAAATATATTTAGATAAAATGAGTGAAAATATTTTTACAAAAATATTCTAATAAATAAATAAGGAATAACAAAATTAGGGAATTACTACTTTGCAAACCTACCAGTTTTTGATGAATATAGGACGAGGACAGTTTACTAAGTTAGTCTTTCTCATCCCATATGTTTTTAACATTTTCCATAATAAAATTTAAACTCTCTTATCCCAACATATGCTTGACATTGACAAGATAGTTTCCAATTTTGTGCTTGTTTTTCAAAGAAGGTTTATATGGATAATTTTGGGGGGAAAAATGGTCAATTTGAAAAACCTAAAAACTTAACAAAGCTTTTTACTTATGGATTAATTAGGGCTAGCTGACATTTTATAGCATTACATTATCTTATTCAAGAACACAAATTATATTTATGAATTATTAACTTTTTTATTGTGTATTGTGTACCATTGACCATAACTTCACATACTTTTGCATAAAAAAAGACTGCCTAGGTATATTTTGGTTATTCCTGCTACAATGGAATATTATAGATTAAAAACTAGTTGTCAATTTAACAATGGCTGAAATAAATCAGCATGGTACTGAGCATAGATCATCCACCTGAGGAAAGTTGCCAGCATAAATAGAGACACAGAAAAGAAGAGCTAGGCCTTATGGGTTTCTCTAAGTGTTGCTGTTTTGAGCCATTGGTTCTCTTGGAGGAACTCATCATGACTAGCTTTCTCAAGGTGAGCTCGATCATTGTCACTGGAGGAGCTCAGGACCTTGTTGGTGAGAGTGGCTATGGTTCACTTTAGGGGAGCTCTGGTCCTTACATTGAGCACTGCTTTCTGGCTCTGAAGAGGAAGAGGTGTGCTGTTTAATATCCAAGAGAATCTTGTTATCCTGGATTTCTGGCATTTACTCGACAAGTCTTATTGTCCAAGGAGCTTGGGACCTCCATGTCACTGATGATGGCCTGTGGTGCTTTTCAGGGCAGCCCTGGTCCTTGTTGTGAGTATGATTTCTCAGCTCCATGTATAAACCTCAACCTACCAACACAGCTCCTTCGCTCTGCTAGCATAGACTTTCTAGCTTCCACTGCTGACCTTTGGGCCTTCCCAGCAAAGATCTGTCAAACAGACTGGTGTATGTCTTTGTCCTGGGCTCTAGACCTCCAGTTGGACTCATGGGAGGCGCTGTCATGGGCTCTAGGTTTTCCTCTGGACTCATGCAGAACATTGCTGTGAGATCCAGGCTCTTGGCTGAATATTCTGTGTCTTTTTGTGGGCGGATTTCCTGCACTTTCTTTAACTCTGGGTGACCATCACAAAATAATATTATACATTCTGTGTCCTGATTGTAGTTGTTTTCTTTACAACCCTTAACTTACAATTACTCACTTCTAAACTTAGTTTTTTGTCAAGAAATCTTGCAAAATTATCTAATTATGTGTAAATATTTTTGTTTCTGATGATCTTTCTGTGAAATACTGTCTGCAAGTAATGTTATTTTTACCCTAACCTTTCCAATCATTATATCTTGTTTTTTCATTCTTTCTTCAGAGTGTTCTTCCTCTGTGTGATAAAGTGCATCACCCGAGGTGTTCATTTTCCCATGTTTTCAAGTTGTAGCTATTTTTTCTCAAGCCCATCACATTAAGTGAACATGTTTTATATGTTAACTCATTATTTTCTCATCTTGTGGAATATGTATTTGAGATACCTATTGCAATGCAAAACTGTGAAAATAAATCCCTGTAATAGTCAAGAGAATTTCAGGTGAATATTGGAAAAATAATGAGCCTGACTTTTGCCACCTTGGAAGGTAGAGATATGAAAAAGCAGAAGACAGTTACATTCTACGGTGACCCTTGTCACCCTCACCAGAGCTGCACAGAGACATTTCCCTTTACATTTTCCTTATTCTATTTCGTCTAGTCTTTTGTAGTTTATATATTTGTTCCTTTTACCATGAATAATGAATATGACTATAGCAAACATATGATAACTTAAAAACTCAACCTAGAAAAATTAACCCATAAATAAAAATAATTAAGGAATTAATTTTTCTTAATGATTTTGTTTTCTAAAAAATATTTCAATATTTATTTTCTGAAGAAATTTTAGAATAGTTTAAAGATACCTGTGGTCTAAAATACATTCAAAATTTATTCAAATTATTTTCCAAAAAATAACGTATTAACTCTTTGCCAAAATCGAAAATGTCAGTTATAGATGCTAAATAATTGTGATAATGAAAAGTAAAATTATAATTATGTAATTTATTGTTTGAATCATTTCTATGTACATATAATTTCAAAATGACCATATATCTGTAGGTTTTTTCCTATGATACCTTTAAATATTTCAAATGATTATTTATGACCGTACATAAAAGAATACATGAGCTTTGTAAACTAATTGACAAAAAATAGTTTCAGACTATTCACACCCCACATTCTTGCTACATTTTCAATATAGAAAACTTGGCAAAATAAAATTCAATAATAAAATAATATGAGGAAAATTTCATGATAGTGTAGTTTCTCTTAGGTATCAAAATAAATAAGTATATTACCTGCTTTGGAAATTGGTATATCAAAGAAATTTAAACTTTATTGAAAGCATAGTTTTGAAACTAATTTTAATAAAGGATGGTTTTTATCATAATGTCTAATGACATTCTGCAGAAACATTTATGCTGGAATAAATTTTGGTATAGATTGCTTTTAAAGAATTTTATGTTAATTTTGTTTGTTGCCCACCTAAGATTTTTATTTAAAATTCTTAATCAGTACTAGAAATCTAAATAGTAGGCAAAATCTGAGTTTTATAATTGTCCATTTTCTTTAACTAGAGAAGTCTCTAAATGTCTTTGAAAATTTAAACACATAAGCTAATGCTATCTCTATAATTATCAATAATTCTCAGACTATAAGTTATTCAAATTATTATAATTATAAATCTATAAAGTTAGGAAACTCTGTGTACTATATCATTCAATCCTGCTATAGAATTGTTTCTATTTTTTGCAATTTTTTCTTGTGAAAATCTTTAGTGTTACTTATTGTGATTCAGTTACTTTTCCTATTTTATTTTCTGACATAAACATAAATTAAATATTTTCTATAGATGAATACATGTGTGATAAAATCAGTTGACTATAGGTTAATAAGTAATGCTCCATGTTAGTGGATAAAAGTGCAAACGAACCAAGTCCATATATTTTGGTTTCATATATTTATGATTTTCATCATTCATTTACATTTTGGTCTAATGTGTTCCTTCCATTCTTACGTATGTTTTAGAACTACAGGTAATTGCTAACATTCAGAAGGATAAAAGCACTTTACTGAAATGTAAGTAATTTATCTATTTGATTACAACTTGTGTTAACCAACTAAATTTAAACATTTCTAAAAAATCAAAATGTTTTCTCCATATGCTAATAGCAAGAAAAACATGTTAACATAATAAAAGTCACCAAATAATTCTACAACTGACTATGTAAATATTATCCAATTTCCCAGGAAAGGAAATATAAAACCATAGTATTTCAAGGAAATGTAGTGTTAATATGGTAATATGTGCTTACATTGTTCTCTATAGTAAGTAAAAACAGAATACAGTTATTAAGGACTCTGATTCTCAAATTTTATATCTTACAAAGACAATATTGTCGGTCTTCTAGATTTAGTTTTAAAAACTCATTTAAGTGTAGTTGACTAGTTAAAATTAGAAACAAATAAACAACAAAGTATGGAAGGAGCAAGCCTCTAAACTATCAAGACTGTGGAAAGTCTTTTTTGTTTCTTGGTCTTGCTCTAAACTGTGTATTTTAAAATCATCTTGGTTCTCAGAATGTCACTCTTTACTAGTAATTTTAAATATTAAAAGTAATTTAATTTCCTAGCATCCAGAGTATTTTCTAGTTTTCTAGCATTTCACATCCACACATACCCTCATATACATATCTGTATCTATAACTATATATGTTTGTACCTCTATTTTCTCTTGAATATGTAGTTTTATTTCATAATCAGGCTTGCATTCAATTTTGAGTTGATTTTTGCATTTGGTGTGATGTAGGGGTACATTTCATCTTCTTTTGAATATCTATTAAGTTGTCTCAATATCATTTATAGGAAAGACAATACTTCACCTACTAAATTACATTTTTACTGGTAATAGCTAATTATAAATAGATAGTGGACACTGTATGTAATATTTCTTAGAAAAATAGAACTCCATTTCCTTTTCTCTAAAATTTTTATTTTATCTGGCATTTTCATTCCGGTGGAGTGCCCTGAGTTGGCTTGGGCTTGTTGTTCCTCTCTGCCAGTATATAGACCAAAGGAAAGTCTAACATGGTCCTGGTCTCAACGCTAGTAACAGGCAAATTCTAACCTCTACATTTGCTAAGCTACTTCTCAGCACTTAACAGCTTTCCTAGGTTGTTCTTAGCATCTAAGCTTCTTTCTAAGGATGACAGTTCCTGGTGGGGTCAGAGGTTCTCTGGAATTACTTTTTTTACCTTTCTTTATGATCACTGTTCAAAACTCCAAATACTTTCAGGCATTAATATCTGGTCAGATTTGAAACAATCTATATCCAGTCTCGTGGATTCCCAGACCCTGCCCTGGCAAGATTCCCACCTTGATCTATAAAGCTTCGTTTCTGCATAAGCTCTAATCGTTCTGAGGCTTCACTTAATAGATTCCAGCCATGTAAACAGCCCCAAACTACTACTCTGTTTTCTCAACTTTGTGTAAATAAATGTCCTCTTGCGATTCTAGTACAGAGTTACAGATTGATTGGAAAAATGGCCACAAACATAAAGCTGGAAATCTTTAGTGATAATTTCTTGTTATTATTTTATGTTTACAAAAATGACAGCCATTTTCTGTCTGATGTGCATTGCTTGAAAAGTTTTTTCTGTCTCATAGCTCTTTGCAATGAGAGAGCTAATTTAGTGCCATTTACTCCATTGTGCTCAATACTGACTTTCATAAAAATTATTACAGTAGAAATGCATTTGTTTCATGTATCCAAATACCCAAAATCATAATATTACTTTTTCAGAGAATTCACTTCATGAGTTACTTGTGAGAAATGATGAAATGTTTCATCACATACTTGTATCTTGGAGTTCTTAGAATTCTGCTTTCAAAAGAGACCTTGGTACATTTTGTAAAATTCTAAGTATACTAATAATTCTGAGATGTCAGTAAAAATTACAGCATACCTATTTCAATAACAAAAGTCTAGGAAAATTGAAAAATTCCTGTTATAAATCAGTTGAATAATTTGAAAACTATTAAAAGTGCTATATAACACATTAAGTTTAAGAAATAGTACATTACAGAAATGACAAAGGAAACATTATTCTAAAAAATTAGAGTACTCATCCAAAGGAGATAATTGGATAGAGAATAGTTAATTGATAGGTATGTTGATATGTAGAAACATTCAAATAGATTAAAAAGATTAAAATAGTTGATATGTAGTACATTAAAATAGACCTAAAAGTCTATACTGAGACAGACCAAGGGAGAAAGTGGTTTGCTGTACTAATTAGTGACTCTCTTTTCTTCAGCAATTTTTAGAAATACATGCTAGCATAGTCTTTCAGAAATAATACTGATGTGTTTCATCTGCTTATTAAATGATAAAAATTATTTGTAGGAATTAAAATTAAAAATGTGATACATGGAAATTAGTTATTTAATTTGATAAAGCTCAATTCTTCAGTAAACACTAAAACTTTTGAAGTATAATGAATATATGAATTTAAGAAAATTTAGCACTAATGAGAAAAGAATTGGTAGCTAGAAGATTCTCACAGATTGATAAATAGGTGTAGCAGACCTCATCTCTACTCACCATGCATTAAACTATGGGAAGATTCAATAGTATTTAGTGGAATTCAAGCTGTCTCAGGAACTGTTTTTGTAGTTTTACATTACTTAGGAGGTACAAGATATATGAAAACAAAATAAGCTTGCAAGTTTGTCAGAAATGAACTGTAAGTGACTCAGTTTCCTTTTAATATGGTCTAACTTTTGCATATATTGTTAGATGTATACATACCATAAATTTTTATTGCTCACCTTTAAGAAATTGCGTTTCCCTTTCTGATTCTTTTCAGAGTCATCTTAATTTTCAAAATGTGACAAGTTTTCTTCAATATAGGAGGATGCAGCTTGTTCATAATCAAGCAATAGGGGTTTAGAGATATAATTAAGATCCATAATCAATTTACTTTGTGCCAATACAATAAAAGCTTTTTTTTAATCACTCATGAATTCTCTGAACGTGGAGAATTCAAACTATAAAGATAAATATGCTCCTACCTACTGTGAGAATTCAAACAACTACCTAGTGTACTACTATGGAAGGGTTGTCTCTAGGAGCCAAAGGCTCATTTTTTACACTAAATGGAAAAGAAATCGGCCAACAATTTTGATGAGTTGAGAAGAGATCTCCAAGCTCAAAACAAAAAAAAACAGTAGTCAACAACTTGATTTTAACATCTTAGGTCTTGAGTAGAGGAAATATGAAGGCTATTTCCAGACTGATATGGTGTATTTTCTTAGATAACTAAAAGACCTACTACAATAATGACTATAAATCATGAATATTTTATGCATTTATTTTTGTGTAGTTATCATCATCTTGTTGAAGTCTTAAGTTTTTTCTTTTCTTATTGAAAGACATTAAGTTGGGAACAATAGAGATAAACACAAACAGCTTCATTCTCACAAATTTTCTCTTATGTGTATAATTTTTTTCCATCAGTTTAAAATATACAAACTCAGAAGGTTTATATTTACTCATATCTCATTATTCTCTATCGCATTTCTAAGCTTATTTTAACATTGAATCACTATATGTAGATTATAGAAGCAAAGCAACATGAAAAAAATAAATGAATTGCATATTTCATTGTTAAATATACTGATGGAAATAAACAAAGAAAAATGTAAATTGACCAGCTGGAAATACTAATTTTTAAATAAGCTAAAATATGGTAAGTCTTTACTGAAATGTTTTATTTTTCTCTTCATTTTCAGTTTTACACAAAAATTTTTCCAACAAAATATTTTAATTAATTTTAATAGCATTTTCTCTATATTTTGCTCTTCTTACATTTTCTAATTTTACCCAGCTTACATTTTTGTAATATAAATAGAGTATCCTGATAATTCATTTTATTCAGAAAATTATGCACTATTATTAAATTTGACTATTTTGTGTTTGGTAGTTTTGCATTTATATTGTGAAATTTTAGTAAACACATACTTCATATAAAAGAACACAACTTAAATGTAAACTATTAGAAACATTCTAAGTCTTCTGCACTTGCAAATAGATATTTTGAAATTTAATTTATGCTTTTCTTGTTTTCCTTGGAATTAATATTTCTCTCTGTGGCTAATACAAAAATAATGGATAAAAATTGAAAATATGCTTAAGAAAAATAATATGCACAACAATATTGTCATTAGGTTAAATTTAAATATGAGAAATATTAATTTTAATGTCTTTTGAGAATGCAATTTAAACTCTATCCCTAAGGACAAGAGCAAGGTAATTGCATAGATTCTAAAAAATTTTAGAGTAATAAAATTTTGAAAGAAAAGTATAAAAATACAAATATACAGACATGTAACAGAAAATTGGCTTTCACAATATAGTATGTATACATAAGTATATCATGTAGTTACTTACGAAATAATTTAATCATGTACCTCATACTGATATGCTGTAGTTAAAGTAACTGATTCTGTACTAATGTTTGATTTCAGAATTCTTTGAATTTTGCTGGGCTCCAGTTGTATTTATTTTCAGGAAGTTTAAAAGAAAGAACTTTGAAGTCTAGCTGGATTACTCTTTATATATTAAATACTTTAACAATTAATTTGATTAAATCATGGAGCACACAAATCAATCTCACGGGAAGCAAATTATTTGAACATCTGCAAAATTCCTTTTCAATTATTTTAAATTTTAGTTAAAATTGGATGGGAGTATCTTGAGAGTGCCCATTCATCCTCTTTTAACATTCCCAATGCTATCTCTGTCTGCATGCCTAGATCATAATATTTTCTCATTTTTAATCATTTTCATTTTGAAATGTCAAGGTTAGAAAAAAATTAATGGCAAAACTCAAGTTTCACTTAAAAAGATAAAACTCTCTGGGAGTCTGAATATGTGCTTCTGCATTTTCAAAGTTCAACATATTTGTTTTGTGTTAATCTTCACTGGTGTCTATAATTAATTGGTGTCCTGTTTATTCCTTTTCTTATGCTGTCTGTTGCATGAACTAAATTTCTTCAAAATATACTTATAAAATTGCACAGATATGCACATATTTCTCTGCCTTTGTTACTTTTCTCTTGTTGAGATAAAACATCTGACACTCAAAGTGGAACAAGAAAAGGCTTATTTATCTTACAGCTTTTTGGAGGTTTCAGTCCATACTCACCTGGTTTTAAGGCAACGTGGTTTGACTGAGGGGTATATGTTCCTGGTGGCTGCAAGCAACAAGAGTGAAAAAGCCAAAAAATGGGGAGCACACTTCCTTCCCTCTTTACACTGTAAGAAAGCTACCCACTGCAGGGCAGGTTCAGCGCTCACACTTCCAATCCCGTTGTTAGACAACAAGTCAATCACAAATGCTAGATTCAGCCTTGTCCATGACTGCATGAGGCTGGGGGAGACATCCAAACACAAACCATAACATTCCACCCCTGGCTCTCCCAAAGTCTCATGTACATCCTTTATACAAAACAGATTTAGTCCATCTCCAGGAGATGCAAAAGTCCTAACAGTTTCAGCATTGCTAAAAATTTCAAATAGAAAATCTAAAGTAAACTCTTAGCTGTAATCCTCTTCACAAATTAAAACAAAGTTAAACTCTTCCTACATACAATGGTACAAGATAAATATTATCATTTTAAAAGTACAAATGGGGACACAAAGAATTGGAACCAAATTAAATTAAATCCAAAGGCCAGCAGGGCAAACATTAAGTCCAGGAGTTCCATGCTCTGCAAATTAAACTATCTGGTTGTGAACTCCAAAGGGCTTGAGTGACTCCACCCTCAAGGCACTTCTGATGATTTTAACTCCTCAGGATTCTCTCTCAGGCCCACCCTGCTCAGTCTTGCAGGTTTCCTTAGATGATCCATGTTCTTGGTTTTTTCAAACTTCTTGGTTTTCCATTTCAACTTTGGCTTCACACTAGCAACTTCACATACTGGCCCGTCAGGGGCATACTACCTGGCCTCCCAGGCCTTCTGCCATTGATGTGGAAGCTGCCTTAACCTAAGAACTTAAGCATGCTCCATGCACCTAAAATGAGCATCGTTTAGGTCCCACCAGGGTGCGATGCCACCTGGAGCAGTATCCAGGCTTTCCTCTCTCTTGACTGTAGGGGTCAAGCGCGCAGATCACTGAGCTCTCTGAGCCCTGAGAAACAGGTTCTCTATGTCACTGCTATTCTGGAACATGGCACTCTACAGCTTTCTCCTCTGAGAAAATTCTTTCACTTTTGCAGCTTTGAGCTGCAGTATCTTTTGCATTCTCTTGGTCAATTTCAGCAACCAGGATTTCCTCATCTCTATTTTTGCAGTCCACGGCTTTACTGAAGTCTCTTTTCTGGTAAAACTTGCATTTTAAATCACCGTACTGGGCTCTTTGCTCTTGATCTGCAACATAAATCTGGCTAAAAGCTCCCAAACAATAGCCATGTTACCACCTCAATATTTGACTGCCTTGAAGTTTCTTCTGCCAGATTAATCAGTCCACTGATCTTAACTTGAGTCTCAGGAAAAGTCTCTGAAGACTAACAAAATGTTGACAAACTTTCTGCCAACCCATAACACATATCATCTGCAGTTCAACAACTAATTCAATCCTTCTTCCTAGCAGAAACCTCCCAACAGTGTCATATTTTCCAGCAGGCTTTGTATCAGCCTTCTGGTCTTCTGAGCTCTGCACAGAATGTCCCTTATACAACCTATTCCAACTCTACATTCAGGTGAAATCTCTGAATCCTTCCAAACTCTTCCCACAGGTCATTCCCCAATGCTTTTGAACCACATTGTCAGGTAGCATCACAGCAATGACCTCACTCCTCTGGTACCAAAATCTGTCTGTGTTACTTTTTACTCACTGTTGAGACAAAATACCTGATACCCAAAGTTAAGTAAGGAAAGGTTTATTTATCTTAGAGTTTTTTTGGAGGTTTCATTCCATACTCAGGTGGTTCCAAGTTAGAGTGGCACGGCAGAGGGGCAACAATTCATGGTGTGTGCCAACAATAAGAGAAAAAAGGGCACAAGAATGAGTAACATGACTTCTTCTCTCCCTTACGTTGTATGTTGGCTACCCACCCTTGGGCAGGTGCAGCACTCACATTGCCAATCCCAGTGCTAGACAATTAGCCAATCACAAATGCTTGATTATTCCCTATCCATGGCTTCATGAGGCTTGGGGGTGCAATCCAATTGCAAACAATAACAATCTCATAAATGTATACAGACAGTATGTGTTAATTAAATGTTTCAGAAAAATTAAATATGGAAATTAGTAAATACTTCAAGAAACACAGAAATTCAATTTCTCCATTTGTTTATAATATAAGAAATAATTGATATTAAATCACTTAAGTACTTTCTTAATGCTTCTAATTTTTCCTTTTAATGTGCCATGAATATGAATTAATGTTATAAAGTTAATATTTTTATGTTACTTCTATACTTTTGCAAGAAAAATGTTATCCATTTAACTTAATATTCAACAGTGTACAATATAATGCCAGATCACTTTATAATATACTTTATTTTATTGTCACGCAGATTTAATGCAATCCCAATCAAAATACCATTAGCACACCTCACAGATCTAGAGACTATATCAATAAAATTCATATGGAACTATTATAGAGCTACCACAGCCAAGACAATCCTGGGTATCAAAGGAGAGGCAGAAGGAATCACAATCCCAGGAAATTATACTACAAAGCTGCTATAGGAAAATCAGCATGACACTGACAATAAATGGAGCTTAGAATAAATGGAACAGAACAGAAGATACAGACACAACTTCAAACACACTCATCCATCTCATTTTTGGTGAAGGATCCAAACTTCACTGGAAGAAAGGCAGCCTCATTGATAAGTGGTACAGGAAAAGCTGACCTTCTATATGATGAAAACTTAAAATAGACCCATACCTATAACCGTGAAGTAAAATAAAGTCAAAATAGATGAAAGATATAAATACTAAGATAGAAATACTAACGCTACTGGAAGACAAAGTAGGTAGAAATCTTGAGGAAATAGGGGTAGGCGCAAACTGCATAGAAAGTACTTCAAAGAATCAACAACTGGGATCTTGTCTTATTGAAGTTTTTTTTTACAGTGAAAGAAATCACCAACAGAGTGGAAAGAAAACTCAAAGATGGGAAAAGATCGTTGCCCACTGTCCCTCAGGCAATGCATTTTTATCAAGAATGTAAAAAGAATTGAAAAAACATCAGGTCCCCGAATTTAAAAATCCAGTGAAAAATGAACATTTTAGATGAATGTACAATCCTAGGGTGAAGAAACACAAATGCAAATAAATATATGAAAAAATGTTCAACACCGTTAGTCATTTAGGAAATGCTAATTAAAAGTACACTGAGATATGATCTTGACCGGCACAGCCCCCCAATGAGACAGGAGATGCTCTTGTGTGTAACAGGTAACTGCAGCTTTATTGTTGCAGGTTCTGGCTTATATATCTGACTGTGGCCAATCAGGCTGCCACGAGGGCTGCCACGAGGAGGCAGGGCTGGAATGAGACGTGGGCTCTGGCTAATATACCCAGCTGTGGTCAATCAGGGGTTGCCACAGAGTCAGCACGGGGTGAATACGAAGAGAGCACGGGGTGGCTAATTTGGAGAGGGACGTAGTGCATTGTGGAAGCTGGCATGGTCCCTAGTCCCGGGCGGGGTATGTGAGCGCCTGCGCCCAACATGATCTCACTCCAGAAATAATATTTACTATCAAGAAATTAACCAAAACAAATTCTGGAGGGGTAGTGGGGGAAAAATATCCCTTCTCCATATTTGGTGGGAATGTTGGCTGGTGCAACCATTGTGGAAATCAGCATGGAGGGCCCTCAAAACACTTAAACTAAAGGTCTTATTCAGTGTAGCTATTCTCCTTCTGAGTATTTTTCCAGAAGAATTGAAGACATCATGCCACAGTGATATATGTGCACTCAGGTTTATATCACACAATCTTTATATCACACAATCTTATATCACACAGTGATATATGTACACTCAGGTTTATATCACACAATCTTTAAAAGCTAAATTTTGGAAACATCTTAAATGTCTTATCAACCAAAGAATAGATAAAAATGCATGGTATTTTTATATAATGAAATACTACTCATCCATAAATAGTGATAAACTCAATTCTTTACAGGCAAATGGTTGCAATTAAAAACCATACTCAAAAGGGAAATAAATCAAACTTACATGCGTAAGTATCATGTTGTCTTGCTACTGTGAGAAACTAAAAGAGTAAATAAGATCTAAAAGTTATAGTAGGTGTAAAATGGAAAGAAAATGCTCAAAGAGAAATTGTATTGTTTGATCAATCTTGCATGTCTGTAGCTAGTAGCCTGAGCAATTACTTGGAGAATAACAGCATGCAATTATAAAGACCGCTGTTATATATCTATCATCTTGTTTTCAAATACTATATTGCAGTTGTTTTTTTCTTGTTTTAATCATTTTGCTTTTGTTGTTGCTTTTTAATATTTTGTTTACTTCTTAATTTTTTTTTATTTTTTTCTCTTTAAAATAAAAAGAGAAATACTACATGACAGAGAAGACGAGTACCTAAGCACCTTTAACTTGATCATTTCCATGGCTTCCATGTATCAAATTATCATGCAGTATCTCAGAAATATGCACTAATATTATTTATTAATTAAAATTTTAGGAGCATTTAATATCGAATAAAATAAATACTTCAAGACACAAAAAAGGAAAAGAATACATAAGACAAAATTTCTTATTTCTCATAATGTTTAGGCAAATATTTATCTTCCTGTTACCAGAAAAGAACACTTATGAAATGTTAATTGCACAACATAAAGTTCATGGAACTGTTGGTTTGCTGCTACACTGTATTACCTCTAGTCATGAACTTAATTTGTTTCACAATTCTGAGGATGACATCGTAAGTTGTGTTCATCACTGACTTGTGATGATTGGATGCAAAATTATGCTGAATGTTTCTGCTTGTGAACTGAATTTTTCCCAAACAGAAGTGTTCATGAACCAAAGCATTACCATATTAATAACAGCACTGTAATCAATTTTCCTCTACAAGTAGAAAATCTATTTTATACAATACATATATACATATATATGTACTCTATGTATATATATATATATATATATATACGTACTTATATGTGTATATATTCTATTGAGCATACATATATACATGTACTTTATTATATATACATGTACTCTATTTTATTGAGTGTGTACATATATATTATATATGTAAATACTTTATTGTATATATCATATATATATATATATATATATATATATATTCTTATGTATTTTTTACTTTTTGAGACAAAATAATTGAAGCACAAAGTTAGGGAAGGAAAGGTTTACTTCTTATAATTTTGGAGGTTACAGTCCATGCTCAGTTGGCTTCAAAGCAGAATAGCATGGCAGGGCCACAGCTCATGGCAATGGCAAACTGCAATGTGCAAACCAGAGAGAGAGATAGACACACTTTCTTCCACCTTTCCATCATACACTGGCTCTACCCCTAGATGGGTGTAGCATTCACACCTCCAATCCAAGCACTAGACAATGAACCAATAACAAGTGCTAGATTTTGTTGAGTACATAATTCATGAAGTTGGGGGCACTGACATAAACCACGACAACGTATATTCAACAAAAGGCATACTTAGGGATATGATAAAACAATGTACCTGTTTCTACTGGTACTTCATTGGAAGTAAATCAATAGTCTGTCGATTGGAGAATGTACAAACTACAAATTGTACTGAGGCAATAGAATATTATAGAATAATAACAAAGTAAAGTATTTAAAGAATGAAATCCTTTTAGACATTGAGCAAAGTCAATGACTTCTCCGTTTTTCCATTTATATAAATTTTTGAGACAGACATAGCTAGTTTCCCACTTCAGAAGTAAGGATAATACTTGTCTTAAAAAATGCAGAGGGTATGGTTACTAGAATCATTGTATATGCATAAAGATCCCATAAATATCTCACATTTTAACAAGTTGATATAGTTGATGATTGCCTGTTTCTACGATTATTGAAACCTACCTGTTCATAAATCAACCATATTCAATCTCTAATATCCTTTTGTATTTTGGATCTGATGTGCTCATATTGATGTTTGAGCGCTGGACCAGAAGATAAATACCCTGAGATAGTCACAATTGTGTACATGTACGCATACACACACACACACACACACACACACACACACACACACTAATGGACACATGCACACAATTTCTCCTTTCTTGCTTCTATCCTTTCACAGATTTATCCACATGCACATAATCATTCTAAAACATAGTCCACATAATCATTATAGAATACCTACTTTTGGAAAGCCCTATTATTATTGAAATATAAAAGTAAAATTTTTGACTCTCCAGTCACATTAAGATTAAAAGAGACAAATGTATTCATTTATTTTTAATGAAAACACAAAGCAAATCATCCCAATTTAATATGACTTGCCATTTGAAAATGTATAAATACAGAAGTGGTCTTTAAAAAGAGCAGCTCCTAGATGTCCTGTTCAAGTGTCTCAAAATGTGGCATGTCCAATCGTTGTAGTACTTGGTAAAACAGCATAACCTCCTGTGGATTACTAAGAAAGACAGATTAGAGAAACTTTTAATAACCATTGGTATGTAATCTATGTTTCACCAAAATATATTGCATATAAATCAACTTCTTTTGGATAAAAACCTGGAAAAAACTTAGCAAAACAAATAATTCATTTAGATAAGAATAAAAATATGAAAAGCTGAAAGTGTCCATGAATTAAGAAGCAAAAATTGCTCAGAAAATAGAAAATATGCTTATGATTAAACACTCATCAATGATTAAAATACCATTTATTAATCTATAGATTTTTTGGACATTAAGGAACACTTCTAGCTCTAAAGTAGGCTGACAATTATGTTAGAAAGTCTGACATACTGCTTATTTCTAGCCCCAAATTAAGCATGAAATTCTGTGCAAATGTCAAGATGTTTGCATTGGTTCTGATATACAGAATGCATGCCTAAAATGTAATCTAGCAAAATGAGAAAGAACTCCACTGAGACTCCCTCTGGCTCACACAAAGAACAGTAATCCTGAGAAGAAAAGGCTTCCTGAAGCGGAGTCCCTAGCCTGCTTCTTCCACACCGACAGTAGATCCAGCATGAGCTATTTCACGCTCTTTTTCCTTGCTACCCTGACATGCAGTTCTTCATGGGGCAGCCCCAGATGTGAGACTCACAGCGAGAATATTACCATCCCAGCTCCATTGCTCCTCACACAGTGGCTGTGGGTATCTTGTACAACTTTAATTCAAAGCTCTCTCTCTCTCTCTCTGTGTGTGTGTGTGTGTGTGTGTGTGTGTGTGTGTGTGTGTGTGTACGCGTGCAATGCAATTGTTTCTTTCTGGGAATATTTTTTATGGTACTTCATTAAAGAAGTATCTTTTCTTCTTTTAAACTCCAGTACTCTGAGGAAATTGCTTCTGCATTAAAATCTAGGAAAGATCGTCTTGCCAATCAAGCACAATAGCTACAGTTTCTAAGGCTCAGGGCACTTTAAGGACATTGAGAAATGTCTTCATCTCCGTAAATCAGTAAATTATGAATACATTCACATATATAATATTCATATTTTATATCTATTATGTTGTAAAGTATAATTGTAATACATGAATAAAGGCACCAAAATATCAAAATGTGCCTTAGGATTCATTTTGAATTGCATAGAAGTTAAAATTCATGAATTGGGTGCAGTCATAACATCAACAACACAACACAAGTGGAATTTACTTGCTGTCCCATGGAGAGATGCAGAGGAAATTATAGAAATGAAATATGCTTTACCTGGTATAGTTCCAAATATTTGGTATAATTATCATTTATAGAAGAATGAAAATTAGGCTAAAATTAATAATAATGAACATATCATGTAAATGTGTATTAATTATTAACATAAGAAACTAAATAATGAGGGGCTGGGGGTTTAGCTCAGCGGCATAAGCACCTGCCTTGCAAGCAGGCGGTCGTGAGTTCCATCTCCAGTACCGATAAAAATGAAAAAGACCAAAAAAAAAAAAAAATTTAAAAAAAAAACCTAAATAATGTCTATAATGTGTTTTGTATTAGTTACATTGATGGGTTAGTAAATAAAATAGGAACTCAGAAAATATTCCTTTTGCTTTAAGCAAAATAGGAACAAATTTAGAGCACGTAAATGCAGAGATGTACACGTTTGGAAGTGGTAATTAATATAGAAGTTTACACTATACGGAGAATTGATAACTGTTTCAGTAAATAACTAAGAGTTTTCTTGGACAAAAGAATCAAAAAAGGTGTCAAACTGCTCAAAATGAATGAATGAATTGGGCCCGAGATATAGCTCAGCATCACAGCACCTAACTGCCAAGCCCAAGTCCATCTCCTTGATTCTCACAAATCAAGGCAAAAACAAAAAAAGAGTGAATTAAAAAACAATTTTTCAATGCAATACATATCTTAGCACATGCAAAAGCACATCTAAATTTCATAGACATAATGTTGGTGAGTGGAAAACCAGATTCTATAATTACATTCTGTGTATTACCATTTTAAGAGAGGTCAAGCAAAACTAACATGAGCCTGAAAAAAGTATATATGTATATATATAATAAAGTGCATAATACAAAATCCTTCAAAAGTAACACTTTCACCATACAGACTAGAGAGTATTAAATCCAATATAGGACAATTTGAAGCAAAGAAGCTTCTGTGACTACACAGCCTGCCTGTCCTAATAGCTGGACTCGATGGCCTTAGTATTATAGTAGTGTTAACTCAGGATATTGAATGAAAAGTAGGAAAATAATTCTGGGCTAGGAAGAAGATTCTATAATTTATCTCGTGGTTGACCCAAATGTGTGTTAATATATAAAAGCTATCAGGTTGCACATTTAAGAGTCACATATTTTACTTTACATAAATTAAAAATCTCCAAAGAATCATTTTTTTCTTATTTTTAGTAATTTATTTTATTTGGATTAAAGAAATCAAAAAAGATAAAGAAAACAATAAAAACTCACATTGTCAAATCCAATGATATGTATATTTTATGGGAGGCATGGTAGACAAAAAAATGGGGAGCAAATTAATTCAATAAACCAAAGTGATATTCCTAGCGAAGAATGCTAGCCGGTGCATTTGGCTATCGCAACAGAGCTGAGACATACTCTTGTATAACTTGCATTTGTAAATGCCATTGTATGTGGTGAAGGAGATTTTAGAACAGAAATTCTATGACAAGCATTTACAGGACCCTCGTATCTTTTTATGTCATGTTGTGTGATATTGTGTCTTACCTTGTTTTACTTGGCAAGATATCCTATGACATTTTCTTTAAGCATACATTTACGTTTTTTTTTTGTTGTTGTTTTGTTTTGTTTTTTTTGTTTTTTTGTTTTTTGTTTTGTTTTTTGAGACAGTCTCACTAGGTAACACAGGCTGGTCTGCATTTACTATGTAGTCCAGATCGGTGTCAAAATCACGGTGATACTCCTGCTTCAGCCTCCCAAGTGCTGAGATTACAGGCATGCACCACCAGGCCCAGCTCACTTCTGTATATTGTTGGAAATACTTAAAATTTTACAATTTCTTTACCTATGTTTTCCTTTATAAGGAAAACCAGAACAACAGGGTCCTTTATTTAGAAACTTTTCATTTCTTTCATTTCAGAATGTTTGCATTCATATTTTAAAATGCAATCTTAATTCAACTTATATGGTGAGAGCACATTTTGGTATGATCATTTCTTTAGTTCTTTTTTCATATGTTCTCCTTATTTCATTTGTTGTTTAATAGATTTTACATTATTTTAACTCTTGTTGAAAGTAACAATGAATTGAGGAGATGTCTGTGGGATGAATATATTTGTGTGTTTATTTAGCTGTTTTTAATCACCTCTGCTTTCTTAGACAACAAAGTAACTTACTTCCACAAAATTAATTTTTCAGGTAAGAAAGATGTCATACAAAAATAAAGGATGTTTGGATCCTCACTTTTGCTTTTGTCCTCTAATATCAGTACTGTCTGAAGTGGGATTGGTTATTTCCATTGTAGCCCATTCACTCTCCACACATCGTACCTGGCAGAGATGACCCTGAGGGAAAGGGTCCACCTCTAGGAGGGAGAGGGTCCACCGGGTCTTACTGCTCGCTAGTTTGTCCTGTCAGTTGAGGGGAATTTGAGTTTCCATTATCTTATTTCATTTTGACTGAATTGTATTATCATTCAGTATACTAATCATTTCTTTGTTTATTCAGATTTTAAATAATGGAGCTTTATACATGCTAATATATATTTTGGAGGTATGCTTTGATGTATATAATCTATGCAATGTTTAAGAAATCAACTTAAACTTATTTTCTCATAATTCAAATCATTAATAATTCATAATTTAAAAGATAATAGCAGAGATATTTCTGAATTTGTAAAAATAGATAATATTGGGAAAGTCTAAAGAAGAAAGTCTAAAGAAGAACAAAGAATTAAGTTGAAAACAAAGTAAAAGCATGTTAAGTTCCAGACAAAGCTGCAAATAGTCAAATAATGGAAAAAAAAATAAGAAGAGAAGAGAAATATATGTTGCTTGTATTTGGTTTTACCTATGCGCCTGGGCTGATATCTTAAAATTCTTTTTTTTTTTTTTTTTGGCTTTTTTAATGTAGACTTGAATAAAGGATTATAAAACTACACAAAATTATGCATTTTTAGAAGGAACTCTGATTCTTGTTATTATATGTTGTTTAATATATTGTTATAACATGTTATATTTATTAGCAAGTGTATTTGCCTTGCACTACTGTAAGAAAGTGCTGGACCACATAGATTGTGGCCGAAAAAACAGGCAATTATTTTCTCATCATTCTAGAAACTAGAGGATCAAGGCATGTTTATGCTTGGTCTCTTCAGCCAATTCTCTTCACCTGTGTATGACATTTTCTCCCATTGTTCCCGCAAAATCTTTTTTCTGTGTATGTCTCTGTCCAAATCCCTTCTTACTATAAGAACAATAGACTTAGGAACCACCCTAATGAGGCATTTTAACTAATTTAAAGAATTTAAGGAAAATTTTTGTATCTCAACTATAGTTTACTTTCAATTGATAAAGATTTCTTGATACTTTTCTATGGATATAGCATTTTACATATATATTGATTTCACAGAACCGTTTAAAGAGATTTCATATAATCAAAAGAATGTTGTCTTCTGATCAATATTTTGTTATTGGAAACCCATAATAATCTCTCTGATGAATTTTGCAAATGTAATTATTCTAAGGAAGTTTTCTTCAAAATTGCCTCTAAAATACCAATATGCAAAACAGTATTTAACCTTTGTTAAATTCTTATCTTGTTTTAAAATCCTGTATCACCATTGTTTTGTCATCATTGTCATTTTGCTTTTGTTATTGTTTTTCAATTGTTTGTTTCTTGTTTTTTCTGGTTTTTTCTCTTTAAAATAATAAAAACTGGCCTCTAAAACATGTTACCACATCCTTTTGTCTATGAATACTTTGTGAGCTTATTTGAATATTGCATATATTATTTAAATTGTCTCTACACTCTTAAGTATGCAGGACCTTATCATAAAGAAATAAAAATGAAAATTATGCCTTTATCTGTGACATATTCATGTAATTTGCTATTTTAAGTTATATAACTTGCAATTTTATTTAAATATCATTGCATTTAGAGAACTACTGTATGATATACTCTACTGTTAGAAATTGTAGAATATTTAATTCAATGTTCAATTAAAAGATCATGATTTAGTGTATCTAAAGAGTTTGATAATTGACAGATTAGTTTCATAACTATTTGTCAAGCTAAATTCTCAGTTCTTAAGATGTTGACCTATTTTTAGGGTAATTATTCCTTCTCACCTCAGAATAAGTCAAACAGAACATCCAGTTTACATCAGAATCTGTCAATTGCCAAACTGTTTAGACTCAAGCTAGATATTCTGCAAGTTATTATAAAAGTTTATAATTTTAATTATTTAAACAAAATGAACATTTTTGGGTAAAAAACTGAAGACTTTATAAGACAATGCACATATATTTTTGTTTTTGAATAACACTATGTGAATGCTAGAACCAATGGTAACTTGTTTTATTTGTTTCATTTTACTTTTGTTATGCTGGGAATTGAACACAGAACTTTGCATGTACTAGATAAGTGCTCTTTCATGGAGCCACATCACTAGCTCAAAGGTAAAAGCTTTGAAGTTTTACTTAGCAAGCAATATACTTTATAAAAAAATCATTTTAAATGTATTGTTCTCTACCAAAGCCAAATATGAAATAGAATATCACCCTTAATACTTCTAAACTCAGTGTTTTCTCATTTTGTGAAGGGTACATAAAGATTTGTATTTGTTAGAGTAAGTATGAAGAACTTCCCTGAAAATTTGAATATAAGTTATTCAGGACAATTTTATGTTTGTCCTAGAAAATAAATCCATTTTACATAAAGACTAAGAAATTATTGTTAGAATTATAGTGGAAGTGAAAGCAATTAATTTCCTTGTGTATTAAATTAAGGAAAGCCTTGGCATGTCAATTAAGTGAAAACGTAAATTTATATGCTTAACTTGAATCAAAGAACTTTAAACTGTGTATCACTATTTTTTTGGAGATGAAACAATTAAGGTTAAAAGAGTTATTAAAGTTTTCTTCTATTAAAAACTATGAAGAACAAAAATTGATCAGTAATCCCATATTTGTTATATTACTATTTTAATTCTCAAATTTTATGCAATTTCCTATTTCATTCTGATACTTATCATTGCATATTGATTTTGATATTATATTCAATTTTCTATTTTATTATGATGTCTGTCATTGCATCTAATATATATCATTGCATTATTATGACACAATTCAGTGTTAGAAATTACAGATCTGTAATATTAATTCAGTGATTAATTATGTAGCTCTCATATTGAATATATCTAAAGAGTTTGACATTTGACAGATTCTAACCCAAGCTTAATATTCTATTTGACTTATTCAGATGTAGAAAGCAATAATTACCCTACAAATATTACACCTTAAGCATTGAGTATTGAGCTGGGCAAAGCAATTATAGAACTGAGTCAAAAATATTTAATCATGTTGGAATACCGATGAATCTGCATGCACCAGAGGGGAGTTATGTAACGCCCACATAGTCCGGGCAAGTCTGTGGCTGCCTTGTCAGTGAGCAGGTCAGTCCCTCTGGGAGAACACAAAAGAGATCAAAGTTCTGGAAAGCTCATGAATTATTCCATATGTTTAAGACTGACTTTTCCAATTTTGTTTCAGGTCAGCAAGTTTATCTAAGGACAAAATGTTTGGGCATACAGTCAGTTTTCTTTGCAAGAGGTCATCTCATTTGCAAAAACAGGCATTTATGCACCAGGAAAGCTGAAAGGCAGTGATAGTTCAAGTCCACTTGAGTTTAATGCATTATATGAGCAGTTTTTTTTTACTGTGCTTTTGTTTTATGTTGTTTGTTTTTTTACATAGGGGAGTACTTCAGCAATGCAAATTAAGGGGAGGAGGATGTTATTCACCAGTAAAGTGCTCATCAGTCTGTGCAAAACCTGGTTCAATCCCTAGCATCTTAACAAAACAAAAAGTTGAGGTCTTTAACTAAAGTAATATTTCTAAATTTTCTTCCTGTTGTCTTTGTGCCATGTAATACACAGAAATCTCTCAGTATGGAATTGCAGCCAAGTCTGTCTCCTGCATATAACCAGCAAGAACACACTCACTGCAGTGTCTTTAATGGATTATACTCATTTAACCCTATTAAAGTTACATTAAAGAATGTAAGTTTGGAATGTAAAACTACTAATACCAGGAATATTATTATAATGTATAGGATGGAAAGGACTCAGTAAGGTAAGAAGTAAATCATACATTGTCACAATCAAGTCCTTGTATCAATTAATTTGGTGTGTTTAATTGCACGTGCTTGGTTAGCTCTTGATTTGGTACAAAAGTAACTTGGGTTTAAATCAACTAAGTGCATATGCTGGTGATGGCTTGGCTGGTTCATTCCTAAATCATTAGACAGCATGAAAAGCTTTATTTTCCTATGTGGTTGTTGACTTCCAGATGATTCAATGGTAATGATTGTGTTTTCCATCATTCACTGCCCATCATCATCAAGTAGATTAGCTTGTATTTGTTCCCATATTAGCTTTAGAGGTACAAACGTAGCATCATGAAATCTCTGATTCCCCAGTGTTTTCCATTTGTCACAATTGTGATAAGGCTCTGGCTGAAATAATCACACAAAAGCTTGATTCCTGGTTGGAAGAAATAGACTCCACTTGTGATGATGGAGGGCAATATATTGTTCACAAATCAGAGTACTCTAATTCAAAGTCAATAAAAAGAAAATATTTTACCTTATATAATGAGAGCCTTTAGATCGAGTATCCCAGAAAATGACAGATTTGAAAGCTCAAAAGTGGTATTAAATTACTTTCAATTTCTTCCCATCACTGCTGTGTGAGATGCACAATGTTCCTGGCATGTTAAGACCTGTAAGATGATGACTTTTCCAAATAATTCAAACAGGCCAGATGAAAGCGATAGAAAATAGTCTCTCATGAATTCTCCCAGTTGAAGACAGGAAAAATTTCCCAGAATCCCAGAGGTATCTTTTCATGTAACATTGACTATATTTATATAAGAAAAGCATTTCTAAAATACTATTTTTACAGCAGATGACATTACTTCCCTAATTTAGACTGAAGATCTGGTGAGGAGTGGATCATAGAATAGTTATCATTTACCTATTGTGAAGGTACTCTGTTCCTAGGCTCTTAGGTTACACTAACACATGATGACAGTGTCACCCTGCTTGGAGTTTACATTCAGCTCAGAAAGGCATATAATAAAAAGATAGAAAAGTACTTATCACTTACTACTTATATAAAAAGTTATGAGAAAAACATAAGAAGAAGTTGAAATCCAAAAATGGGTTTGTGTTTTATTGAAGAGAAATAAGTGAAATGTTACTCAGATGATCATGGATGAAATCTGTGAAAAAAAGGAGCTGTTAATCCTTATTGACATAAAAGAAATATTTCCATGATGAGGGAAAGTTATTTCATCTATTTTTCCTTTTATTATAATTGAGATATGTATTTTAAAACCTTTAAAAGTAAATCCTTTGAAGAGGTACAAACAAATTTAGTACTGAAGAGTACTATTTTTGAGCAAAAATTTTGTATTAATTCTTGTGTTTGTACACAATGGTTTTATTCATTGTAGAGATTTGATACATATAAGTAACACATGTTAATTCTTTGGTTTCCTCTTCCCTCCTTTTCCCCTCCATCTCTTGTCTGTTTCCTTTCTGCAGAAGTTCCATTTTTGCACACCTGACATTTAAATAGCTAGCTCATTTGAGAAAGACCAAAAGATCACTAAATGTTGGCAGAATGAGATAGAGACAGAATGGGGGAAAACAAAGGCAAAATAATTGGGGATTAAAAAATATATTGGTCCTTGGGCTGGGATTTAGCTCAGCGGCATAAGCGCCTGCCTTGCAAGTGTATGGTCATGAGTTCGATCCCCGTTATGGATAAGGAAAAAAAAAAAAAAAAAAAAAAAAAAAAAGCAGAAAAGAAAAATATATTGATCCTAGTAAATAATAAATTTTTCATGCTTTCTTCCAGCTAAAGGGGAGATGTTTCAGAAGTCTGAAGTGAATTTTGACTTGTCCGAATTTATCTAATAATGCTCTGCTATGCTGATGACAGACCCTCTAGAGCAGGCGGGCAGGAGCCTAGTGCTACAGCATTCAGGCCAGCAGAACTGATCATTTTACCCAAGCTGGTGATGATAGGAAGGTGGTGTAGATCTAGTTATATGTTAAAGATAAAGTAGACCATCTTTCCTTCTTGTTTATAAGTGCATATTAATTATACAAAATGTTAGGCTTTGTTGTGGCTTTTGTTTTACCTTCATATGACATATTTTAATAGTACTGCTCCCCCATCACCCTTCCCACACCCATAGTAGCTCCCCTTGGTCTCTGCCTCTTGTCCCATAGTTTGCCTTATTTCCATGTCATTTTGGCCTAGATTCCACATATTAGGAAAAACTTATGTATCTGTCTGTTTCTGGCTCAATTTTTCTTAATGTGCTCTTTAGTTTCATCCATTTTTGAATGAATTACATTATTTTGTCCTTCTCTGTGGCTTATAATACTCTACTGTGTAAATAGACTGCATTGTCTTTTCCATTCACTCCTGGTAGACAACTAGACTGATTCCATATCTTGGTCATTGTGAACTGTGCTACAATAAACGTAGGTATGTGGAGATCTATGGTGTGGTGACTTTATCCTTTGGGTATGTACTATGGACTGGCTTAGCTGAATCATATGGTAGATGTCTATTCTGGTTATTGATTTTCATAGTGGAAGAGATAATTTGCATTACTATTAGAACCTACCTTCTTCAACATTTATTGTATTTTGCATTGTTGATGAAAACTGTTCTGACTGGTACAAGGTACAACTTCTATATAGCTTCAATTTGCATTTTTCTCATGGATAAAATTGTTGAACATTTTTTTCATACACTTATAAGACATTTATATTTTCTTTGAGAAATGTCTTTTCAGGTCCTTTGCCTACTTGTGATACATTATTCTTTTGAAATTCTTTGTGTCTTTTACATATTTTGAGTATTAATGTTTCATAGAAAAAATTTATTAAGTTTTTTTTTTTTTGACAAAGAATCTGTATTTGTGTAGTTCAGGCTGGTATTCAATTTTCAATTTTCAGTATAGTCCATTGTGGTCTTCAACTTGTGGCAACCCTTTTGCCTCAACCTTTGGAATTCTGGGTTTATAGACCGGGCTTTGGTTTCAATGGAAAACAGTAGCTAACAGAGATTTTCTTTTTTTCATTGAGCTTTCTCTTTACTCAGTGGCTTCCGTTGCTTGTGCAGAAGCTTTTTAATTAGAGGTAGTATGATTTGATTTTTTTTTTTTTTTTTTTTTTTTTTTTTGGTACTGGGGATCAAACTCACAGCTGTAAGCTTGCAAGGCAGGCGCTTATGCTACTGCACTAAGCCCCCAGCCTCTCATTTGGTAGTTCTTGCTATTATTTCCTAATTTATTAGGATCATGTGCAGGACGTCTTTGCCTGTTAGGCTGTCTTGAGTTATTTTCCCTCTATTTTCCTCAATTAGTTTCAAATTTTAAGATTCTGTATGTAGATCTTTGAGTCATTTCAGCTGATTTTTGTATAAGTGATGGAGAGGTATCTAGTTTAATCTTCTGCATATGGATAATCTCTTTCCTTATCACCATTTTATGAAAAGTATTTTCTTTGATGTATGCTTTTTTATCAATATGAAGAAATCAGAATTCAGTAGCTATATTAATTTATTTTTCTGTTCTCTATCCTGTTCAATTAGTGAACATGCCTGTTTTTTTGCTGGTACCATTTGTATTTGTAGTATATTTTGCAATCAGGTATTGTCACATCACTAGCAACACTATTTACTAAGCATTGCTTTCACTGTTATTGGTAGTTTGTACTTCGATGATAATGTTAGGATAGTCTTTCTTTCTGTGAAGAATGTTGTTGGCATTTTGATGGAGATTCCACTGAATTTGTCAGTTCCTTTTGATAATATGGCCATTTTAACAATGTTAACTATGCTGATCTATACATAGGAGGTCTTTCCATTTTATAATACCTTCAAGGGCAGAGAGAATTTAATGACATGCTTGATGTACATTCTAGAGTAACTTTTGAGAGATATTATGTTTTTGTTTAAAATAATACTTGTTTTAGTTTTTTTTACAAAAAGTAAGTGGCATATATATAAAATATATACAGAAATTCGCTGTATTCATTCTCCCATTTTATTCATAGTTGTGCTTGTACATCAAATTTCTAACAGGAGTCTCACCTACCATAAAATCTTTACTTAAAAATGATAGAGATACATGAAGGTGGATATTAAGAAATTGATTTTAAGACAGTTTAATTTTAAGGTAGACTTTAAATTAAAAAGTTGCAAAAAAAATAAAAAGAATGCAAATAAAGTAGTGAGTAGCAAATACTTATGCTTAGGTGATATTTTTCTTTTCCCGTTATTGAGCTGAAGCCCCCAACCCCTGTTATGGACCAGATCACAGAGTGTAAGGTGAGCAGCAGGAGAGAGAATGATCTTTCTCTGCATTTAGAGCTGTACTCTGTCTTTCCATTCTGGTATACAACTAGTGCCATCTTGCCTTACCAATTGACAAGAACTTTTCTCTAATGTGCAGAATAACCATATTATTATTGCAGCCAATTGAAAACTAACCACTGAATTGGATGCCTGAGAAGCAGTTGCATATGTTTATTAATTTTAGGGAAAAACCGTGTTTACTTTTTTTTAACCAAGAATATAAAGACAAAAAATAACTCAATTTAAACATTCTTATTAAAATATATATCTTATAAATACTATGTATCATTGTTGCTGCCATACTGTCCAGATGCTCATATTTGCAATACTATTTAGCATTCTAAGCAAGTCAGAAGCCAATTGGTATTAAAAAGTATATGTTCCATCTACTGCTGGGACAATAAAAACTACAAGAAATATTTCTGAAGAATAATTTCTGTTGTTTGTTGAACATTTCTCCAAGCAAAAGTCAAAATTATAAGCAGTGTAAAAGTGGCAACAATCATTTTAGTTCTTACTAAGGTAAAATAGGTAGCCTGATGATTACTTATGGAAGGACACCTGCTGAAAATCTCCTTTCACAGGAGGAGACAACGTTCTGGTAACTTAGCTATTTGCACAAACAAGATACTGGCCTTAAAAAGAATGGCAAGGACCAAAAAAGGGACAACAGATCAAAAAAGAGTAAGTGGACCATGATCTAGCTGTGTGAAAACAGCAATACTGGAGATGTCTGCCTTGGCCTCCACTCTGTGAAACCAGCATTTTATATACAAACTAGCTGTATTTAATCAATTAAATTTTGTAACTGTCCCTTATAATTAAATAACAGGAAGTGTCCCTGCAAAAAACTTCACTTTAAACTCTACACCCTGCAAGAGATTATTTATGTCTGAATTAAAGCTTAGTGTTTACAAACACTAAGTGGTTCTGTATGACTGTAGTCTTAGTGACTTGGGAAACTGAGATAAGAGGGTCACAATTTGGATGTTAGCTTGGGAAAATTTGCCAAAACTTCCCCGAAATTAAAAAAAAATATTAAAACATCTGTGGATGTAACTCTGTGGTAGAGCACTCCTGGGTTACATCCCTAGGACCACACACACACACACACACACACACACACACACACACACTCACCAGTGTTCCTTGTTCAGAAAGAAAATATATGATATTAATCGCTTGACATGATAAAACCAAACAATTTTTGTGTTGGGTGTATGTTTATAACATCCTTGAGGGCTGAACAGGGTAACTTTTCAAGCTTTATTTGGATAAAGTCCATGTAATGAATCCCTTTCTTTCTGTTAATCATGTCCCAAATTATGGATAGTTTGAAAAGTTTTATGGTAAGTTATAATATACAATATTTTCTTAGAGTTCAACAAACTTTTGATAACTGCTTGTCAACTAACTTTAGATAATTACAGTCCAAATACAAATGTATGTGCTTTATGTAATATCTGGATACTTATGTTTAATGCTACAGTGTGTTGTCTAAACTTAATTTTTTTTCTATTTGAAAGCACAGCAAAAGACAAATATAAAAGCACTAGGGAAATGCAATATTTATTATTCATTAACAGCAGATTGAAAGTTTGAAAGATCTGCTAATTTAGAATACCATAAACATTCTTTCTTTCTCCTAGTCATTGAAAATGCACAAAGTGACTGCAAAGGCTTCTTGACACATTCATCTGTCTTTCATAAGGATATGGCCATGGGAAGGAGTCTCAAGAGAGCATGAAAATCTAAGGAGACAGAAAACCCAATTGAAAGGATAGAAAAAGTCATTTTTGGTTAACAACCATTTTCGACTTATGAGATGTTTATTTTTACCGTACAGTAGCACAGATTTAAGATCCAAATGAGGAACTTTTGTTTTTATTGTTTGTTAAAATAGCAGAGTGTGGTAACTCATATTTGCAAACTGTTTCTCTTTTCCAATTGTGTTTTATTGACATGTTATTTTGCAGTTATATCTGGGAAGACAATTTTTAAACTATAATATTATGGAAATGTAGTGAAATGTATTTTCTAAGAAAAATCTGTTAGTCGTTTCTGATTCTTACACGATATCCATTTAGTTGTAAAGACGCTTTGTAGTGACACTCAGAAAAGTAAATCTTCAATGAATCTATACATCAAATTGAGTCATTAAGAAAATAAATATTTCAAAATTTTTAGAAAATATTATAAATGTAGAAACTCTAGAACACTTACTATAATTCCTTGGTTAAAAGAATTTCATTGTAAGCTATCTCCTTTTAGTATTAAATACCATGAAGTAAGTAATTATGGAAACCTTTTCATCAGAAGGTTATCCTGGTATATTTTTATTAAACAATAAATAAACATTGTAGTGAGTCAAATGACACCTCTGATAATTTTTTTTATATTTTAGCATAAACGAATAGATAATTTCTATTTTTTGTTAGAAGGAAATCTTTTAAAGATGAGTATGAAATCATGTTTATTCTCCAAAGACCACTCATGTAGAATGCTTCCAGTAATAGAGGATAAATTGTTAAGGACCATCTGTTTCACTGTGCAGTCCTATAAGACTGACTCAGTGTTCTTACAAAAGACAAAAGTTTAATTACAGATGTAATCATAATTTTCACTTCATATTCTTTATTCTAGACACATTTTACATGTAGAAACATCAGTAATAATCATACCTTCTTGATATTTGCATAAAGCACTTTATATAAAGCACTTTATTTTCTGAGCCATCGTACAAATAGCTGTATGTCCTGATACGTAATGAACAGGTGGAGGGCCTTGGTGAGGCAGATCATACTGTGAACAGAAGATGATAGCAAACATTTATTGAGTGAATTACTGAAAGGCACATTGTATTTAAATACACAAAATTTAAAAAAACAATTATTATTTTTCTTTAGTATTTTGGAATACCTTGATAATTTCAAATATAATTTTGCACAAATAAATTTTGATTTTTACAGTGGTGTGTTACTTTCTTTAACTAACTTGTTTTTGAATTCAAAATTACTCTGTAATGTCAGGCCACTTCTCATATATCTCATTGAGGAGGGGTGGAAAATTACCGAGTTGTTAGTAGATTTAGTATATTTTCATCTTTGCATAAAAATATTGATATGCATATGTTTTAATCACATTTGTCTCAAGATGTATGTGAAATAGAAATCTGGCCATATGTGTTACTGCAGACCTCAAATACCAGAATTCTGCAAAGTGACAAACCTTCCAAAGGGTAGAACATTAGATTCCAGCAAATTTACAATTTAGTGAGATCTTGTCTGAAAAAACAAGCAAACAAAGAAAGTTTTAAAATATTAATTTTGTTGCTTAACTGCTAGTGTTGAAATTCTTTATACAGAAATGGAAAATGACAGTGATTGTTTTTACGTATTTGTAGTACTTCAAACAATATCTCGTAACTCATTTATGTGACAGGACTTTGAAGAAAAAATTCTAAAATAATGGCAGAAAAAGATTTAAAACACAGCATGTAATTCAATATGGTACACTCATAATTTTTTAATTTTTTAAAATTTGATATTTGTAAAATATATTAATTTACTATATCTGTGATAATGTGATTTAAAATAATCACACTGCTGATATTTCACATTGAACATCTTAATTTAAGATGAAGTTTTAAAATTATTAAAATTAAATAGGTTTGGTTCAAGAGCAAAAAATGGAAGTAGTATGATTATTGATAATTTCATTTATTAGGAGAAATAACAAGTTATTTTGCAAATGAAATAATGTAAAATTATATAAGCAGGAAACATATCCAAAGTTATAAGTATACTCTAAAACCATAGTATGTGTAGTATGTGCTTTCTGTAAATGTTTCTAATATGCTAATTTACCAATATGCTTCATTTTTAACCAATATTGGAAAAATACATTTTCACCACTGACTATAATATTCTATCTCCAGTACAAAGTACAAGAGTAATGTTCTAAAAAGTACATATATAATTCTAGAATTGAATGAACCATAATTTTACTTCATTATTTTAAGCACTAAATTTGTGACATTTGATATGTGAATATTTGTAGTATACAAGTGCATTATACAACAATGAGAATTTAATTCACTTATTCTTCATTTTTATTTGAAATTAAAATTATTGAAATTTATAAACTGCAAATTCTACAACTGCAAACAGAACTTTAGACTTATAAAGTAATTGCATATTCCATAATTGCAAATTCTATAACTGAGGATAATAGCTGATAACATTTTTTCTGTTAAAGTACATTGTTTAAAAAATAGTTCATATCAGATTATAGTACTTTTTTCAATGCAATTAAATCATATTTAAAATAAATATTTATTTTGTTTTCCTTTTTTGTTCAGGTTGATTTCAGGCAGGCACTTACACCACTGAATTAAATCCCTGGCTCTAGTTTGATTTAATATGGGAAAAAAAAAAAAGTATGCCTATATAATCTATGTACTAGCACATTTCATAGGCAAAAGTTCAAGTGTTTATTTTAAAGATGGGATAAACATATCTAACTTTCTGTGTAAGTCATGGGTCATAAATAAGTGGGCAAAATTTCAAGATAACAACAGATATGTATACATGTTTTAGCGATTGCAAGTATAATCACTCCTCATTTTAGCAACATTTCAGGAAAAAGTATAACTGATAGTTGGGAATACAGATTGAATGCAAACATACATTTGCCCTCTTATTATTTGTGATTTATTCTGGTTGTTATTGTGTTTTAAAAATAGGTTCTCCATCATTTTAATTTCATGTAAAATATAATCTACCATTTTAATTTCATGTAAAGCTCTATTGAGCGATTTTTAGACAAGTATTTAAATGTCAGTATGAGATTAAAATTTGTTAATTTTTATTTTATTTTATGTCTATAAAGCTAAAGACACAATTAAAATAAGTATTGGGGATTAGTGTGTGAATAATTGGCTAATAAAAATTTTAATATTGTTGAGTGAGCTTTTAAGAACTCTGGCATTTGATATTGATGATAAAAGAAGGAAATGAACAGAATTCAGAAACTGACCATAAAATTTGGGACAGATGGCTGGAAAGCAGAATGATTTGCAGCAGAAACAAGCTTTTCACATGGAAATGTATGAATAGGTCTTTGAATTAACAGAACAGCTCGAAATCATTTCCAGCTATACAACAGAAAAGGAAATTGAAAATAAAAGGCATGTGTCAAAAACCCAGTATTTTCCCTCTGTAATTAAGATCTCTTTAATATCCGTAGGTTATTCAATATTCTTTAAAAGCCTAAGTACTGTATTGTACTACCAGAAACATGTATAAAGAAACAATAATCAGTATAACAGAGACAATACAGAAAAATTAAAATTGAGTATTTTGTTTGGCAATTCGTTTAAATTTAATTATGCATTTCAGAAGCAAAGAACTTACAATTTTATGCTTTTCTGTTTAATTCACTCACTTAGAAGCCAAAATCGACAAAGTTGTATAATTTAGAGTCATCTGGAACAAAGGAATGCTTCACTCTCTCTCTTGAAAAACACATACAAATATTGATTTAAGAATTATGTAAACCTTTATAGGGAAAATTTGATTGGGCTTTAATGCCCATTTTTATTACTAGCATAAGCTATCATTTCGAGAAAATTAGCATATACTGCCTATACACAAAAGTACTTTTCTATATAGGAAAAAAATATAAAACGTATTTTCTACAAATAGTAAAACAGAATATCTTCTAATCTCTGTATGTCCAAATAATCATTATAACTAAATATATGTAGTACTTTATAATAGTATCACAAAACGTATGCTGTCATATTTTTCTAACTTTACATTATGTATATATAATTAATGAAATGGTCAAATGCAACATTAGGCAAAATCATAAAAGTCTACAATATTTGGCTCTATGTTCAGAGATATGAGTTTTAAACTGTTCAAAATCACTGAATATTTTAAAAAAAGAATTCGGTGAGCATTAAACTAATTTTAGTTACACAAATTATTTGAATCAGATGTGGAAGGCGGTCATTAGTGATCAAATAGTTGAACATGCATTTTTATCAAGAATTAAATGACAATTTATCGTGAAATGAATTAATTTCAATTATATGACTAATACTTGTGTTTTGTATACCAAAGCTATATGCTCAATATGAGAAATGCTATAAGGCAGGTTTTTAAAACAATTATTTAAATCTTTACTAAGACTAGTAAGAGTTTTCACCAATAGTTGAGGGCATGTAATAAGTTTCACGAACCATAAGGCTGATGGATTTTCATAAATTTAACACCCACGTGTAGCACTCATGTCATAAATAGAGTTGAGCACCATTTTTGTGTCTGTAGTCATGTAACCAAACAAAATAATACTGCAGTTCATGGCTTAGACTTGCTGTGTTTTTATTTTGATCATTAGCTACATGGAATCATACAATCTGTATTGCTCTCCATTTCTTTTGTTTTAGTCCCCAGTATGTGAGCTGTATCCATGTTATTGCCAGTTGATTAGATTCTATCACATATTCTGATAAAACACAATATTTAGGCACATAAAAGTACAATTTTGCTTCTTAGATTTGAGTTGTCATTTTCATTTTAGACTACTATGCATATGTATCACAAGTATTATGTGTTATCACTATATTTTCAGGATTGCATCATTGTACAAAAATTTTTAATTTTGATTAGTTTCAATATCTATTTTTATGACTAATGCTTTTGGTGCTATATCTAAGAAAACGTTAACAAATCCAAGATCAGGCCATTTTCTCTGCTGTTCTTACCTAAGATTTATAATCTTGTATTCCTCATGGTTAGCTCCATAACCCATTTATATGTCAATGTTGGGAAAAGCAGAGGTAACAACTTGATTGTGAATAGAGACACCAGTTATTTAAGCCCCATTTGGCTTCTTTGACACCCGTCACATACTTTTTGAGAGGCATTTGTCCCAAAATATAAAGAAATTTCCTCCAAATATAGATTTTTGTGAGTGCCACATTATTTCAATTAATAGTTGTACAGTGAATTTTGAATTTTGTAATATTTTGAAAATGCAAAATTCTATGATTTTAAACCTTTTCATGATTGTTTTCACAACTCTGAATTCCTTAGAATTCTTTATAAATTGTAAGACATTATCAGTTTATGCAGAAAAATCAGTTGTAACTTGGCTGATAGTTGCAGAGAATACTGAATCAATTTAGGAGTATTACCACAATAAATACTTCAAATCGTAAGCTACTTGAATATATGTGTGTTTATTTATGTTTTTCTAATTTCTTTAAATTGAATTTTAATTTTGCAACACATTGCATTTATGTTCAACACTTTTGTAAATATTTAATCCTTGTAATAATATTGCACTGCATCAGTCTTTTAAATGTACTTAATAATGTTTAATTTTGGTAATAGAAATATGATTAATCTGTGTATAATAGTTCGGTGTATTGTGTGTCCATGTGTTACTGAATTTATTTATGAATCTTTTTTAAGTAGATTCCCTAAAAAATTTTTATATAGAATATTTTGTAACTATAAATGGAAGTTAACCATTTCTTAGTCTTTGTGTATGCCATATATGTATATGTATAAATATATATACATATGTGTGTATATATATAATATTTTATTAACTAATTACCCATAATAAAACACCTAATACTTTAGATAGCAAAGTAAGACTTCAACTCACCTCTGGGTATGATGCTACCTATCATTTCTCTTAGCTGCTCCTTATGAAGATTTTAAGCATGTATTTCTATTTTGCTGAGTATTTTTTTCAAGTAAGGTGGACAGAATGTGCCTACTTTATACCAAAGTTTAGATGATATTATATGACTTGCTATTTAATGTATTAATATGGTATATTACTTAATTTGGAGTATTAAGTCAAGCTTGAATTCTTAAACTAAATCTTATGTGGTTGTATTAGTTGAATTTCTCATTGATAGGACAACATGTTGCCAATGACAAGTTAAAGATAATTTTTATTTTAACTCAGGATTTTCAGAGGTTTCAATACACAGTTTAATGGCTTATAGGCATCCAGAGGGACATCACAGAGGAAAAAGATCTTATGGTATGGCAAACAAAAGGCAGCAAATCATCAAGGAGCAGCATCAAACTTGACTTTTTCTTTTCTGTCTCTTTATATTCAATCCAGGATTCAAACATTGATTGGTGCCACCCACAGAGGTCAGGTTTTTCATTATCCATAACTACGCTAAACCGTTGTACACTGCACAGTCCTAATATCCATCCACCTCCTGAAAGTCCTGCCTATGACCACAGGACGCATTGGGGAGACATCTAGACACAAGCTGTAACATTCAGCCCTTGAGACTCAGAATCTCATGTGATTTCCTTCATGCGAAAAAAGCATTTAATCCATCTCTAAATTCATGGCAACAGAAATTTAGTGCTTACTTGGCTGGTGGCGAGGCAAAAATATCGTACCTTAAAAGCATGACAGAAAAATGTTTCTTAGTTTATGGTAACTGGAAGTAGAGTAGGGGAACCATGGCTAATTCAAGAAGTCATAGGTGAGGATTTTAGAGATGGTTGAATCTAGAGAGTGTCATGCCAGTATGTATTAAGGGTGCACGAGTCATAAATTCATCCAGTGATTGCTTGACATAGTTCTGGGTAGGATTAAGGGTGCCACACCCTAGATGTGAGTGCTATCTGTGCTACCTGATTGCTGACAGAAATGGGGATAGTGTGGTCATTTGTCTCTTATAGCTTGGTACCTTCTGGCTTTTTCTTCTGACGAGCTGATCCAGCTGATAATGACTAAAACCTCCACAAACGCATTAAACTGTGAGGCAAAAGAAACCTTTCTTCTGTTAACTTTGGATGTGGAGTATTTTGTCTTGGCAAGAGAAAACTAACGAAGACATCAGAAACAAGGGATAACATACTAGGCTCATAATCATCACAGACAGATACTGTTAACTAAAATGTGTAGAAAGGGCCTATATGTTTGTACATTTTAAGTACTAAATATAGATTGCCACATGTATAGTAGTACTGGGTTCATAAAGGTAACACTTTCCACTATACCGGAGTGAACTGAGGTACCAGAATCATAGGAAGAATTACCTTCATTAACTGAGGTTACAGTGAATATTTTAATTTAAACTAATCTCGACTTAACCACTAATCAGTGACTAATAAAAAAATAGGAAAAGAGAATTTGGAAGCAAATCACAGAGTTTACTTAACTAATAAAATCAGACAACACCTATAACAAGAGAACTTTAAAAAGCCTTTTAACCTTATATGTTCAACACTGAGCTGGAAATATTAATAGTGTGATGAAACTAGATAAAGTACAATAAAGGGTGAGGATTTAGCTCAGCACTGTAAGTGCCTGCCTAGCAAGCATGAGGTCATGAGTTTGAACCCTGGTACACAGATTAGAAAGGAAAGATAAAAAATCTTTATCCTCACATAACGTAATTATTTATGTAAGTAAGCACAGTTTCTAGGAAAAGAATTTCTGGAAATATGAGTACAGTAAAATCATATGGTAAAAGATTAATATGTAAAAATCTATTATATTCCCATTTTTCATGATAATATAATCTGAAATACAATAGTTATTATAGCATTGATTAATAAAAATATTTTTGTGTACATCTAGCAAAGTATATACAAGATCTACCTACAAAAAGTATTTAACACTGATCAAAAATTATAAGAAAACTGGAACAAGTTAAATAACATTCTATGATCCAAGAACAGAGAATTTAATATCTTTAAAGTCAAATGTTTCAAAACAACATGCATAGTCAATAAAATTAGTTTAAAAATACTTGTAGATCATTTTGTACATTACAAAGTTACTTAAAAGTTTATGTGGAAATTCAAAATATCAAATGTAATTAACAAAGTAGTGAAAAGGAGAACAAGAGTGAATAACACTTTCTAAATGATTATAAATTACAATAATGAAGATTAAAGTTGTTTGTAAAACGTATAGATGCATAAATTAAATGCAATATAAATTCTAGAAATAATATAACAACTATTTCATGGACAGAATCTTTTTTACGATAAGAAAATCAATTCATGGAGAAATGCCAGCTTTTCAAGCTACACTGATATGTTTCTACTTCATAAGCAACAGCAAGATGAATTGAATTGAGGACTTAAATTTTTCTCAAAAAATTCTTAATGGATCAGACACTTAAATATGAAATATTTAATTATATAATTTCAGAACTAAAACATCATTGTGTATACTCCTTGGCTTTTATTGATAATTTTAATATAACATGACCCTTGAATGAAAAATTCATATGCTGAAAATCAATAAAATTAAAGTCTTCCAATTAACGAAAGAAAATATTGGAAAAGAAAAGTACACAACAGATGGATTGGAATAAGTCTCTTTCAAATGCATATTTTCATTAGGACTTTCTTATAAAATAGACAAATAAATTCACCAATAGAAAAAAATTACAGTTAATAGAAGAACTGAACAGACACCTCACCAAGTAGTTATATGAAAATATACTGAATATAATTTGATATTAGGTAATTACAAAATGAGCAGTAAAACTATTTCACTGTGTGCTTTTTAGAATGGTGAAAATTTAAAACCGATCAAGAATATTACTGGTTACACTGAGGAACAAAAGAATTCCATTTTTCCATGATGGGGAAAAAATGCTACAATAACTTTGGAAGACAGTTTTATATTTCCTTAGAAAGCCAAATGTAATTTTGTCTTAAAGTTCAGCAATTATGTTTCTATATTTATTCAGATTATTTCAAAATCATATCCACATAAAATTCTCCTTATGAATGTTTTTAGATGTTTTTTTTCAAAGCATTGAAGAAACACAAACAACCAAGATATTCCTACACAAGAAAATACATATAATAACACATGAAACACTGCCCATTGGCATATTATTCTCTAAGAAAAGAAAATGAACTATAAAATCATGAAAATACATGGACAAATCTTTAGTTCATATTTCTATGTTAGACAAACACTCAGAGAGTCTACATAGCATAAGATTCCACTTAATGGCATTCTGTGGCGAAAATTCAAAAGAGATCAGTAGTCATCCAGAGAGAGGCTGGTGTATCTGAGGCACAGGGGTGAAATATATGCAGCCTTAGGCCAGAAAATGATCCTAGTAATTGTATAAAAATGAATGTGTGACACACTACACAGATCATAACAGGTAGAATTTAACTAATAGGAGAATGATTCGATGGACAGAAATTTGATCACAGATTTAAATATAAATATTATCAAAATATTATGATTAAATTACAAGTATTTGAAGGAATTACAGACACACACACACACACACACACACACACACACACACACACACAGTTGAAAAACCAACTGAACTATCAGATAAAATTTTCCAGTGGTGAAAGCTGGATGATTTTGAACATTAAAAAAATATTAACTGATTGTAACCAAACATATGAAACAAATATCAATGATCCCATAGTGACATGATTAAAAAGACAATGAAAATGAAAAAGAAGAGGTATGTCTTCTAAATAATAGTTTAAAAAATATGTTCATACATTTCCAATAAGGATGAGGAGTATAACACCAACTCTGTTGAGTGTGAATTTAACATAATGACTCTTTTCAGGTCAATATTATGTAAATTGATTTCTTATGATATAGTGACAACTTAGCCCTTTGGTCTCCTCCCCAAATACACTTATTCTAATCATGACAAAAAGAAAGCATACAAATATAAATTCACATAAAACACTAGAGGAATTATCCTTAAAATTCATCAAAAGAAGGTAAAGTTTGAAGATTTTCTATAGCCAAAACTGAGGGAGATATGACTGTTAAATACAATGTGGGAGTATGAATACGAGTAAGTATATTATTTAAAAACAAAAGAAATTTGATCAATGCATGCATTTGAATTAAAGGTAATATATATTTTTATATTTTTTCTAAAATTATGCCTAAATCTACTAAACTAATATAATATGTTAGTAACCATTGTGTAGGAAGTACATCTGTACTATGTCCATAGTTTCCTATACTTACAAATCATTTTAAATTAAAATATGCATTTTTAAATGAAATTCCCAAATTACATCTAACTGAACATGAGCTATACTTTTAAAACTGTAAAGATAAACCTTTAGCTTTGGATATTCAATAGTTATTACCTTTATGTTGAAACTCCAATCTCCTAAAGCATGGTTTTATAATGAAATTTGATTCTTATATTTGTTTAAAAAATTAATAAAGTTATTTTATTTAGGAGTTGTTTAATAATATGAGTAAACATTTACTTACTAAGCAGTTTAAATGTATTTTGTACATAATGAAAATGTAAATCAATGAATGTTTTAAAATTAGACGTCTGTTTACTAATGAAAACATTTACTAAAATGTAACAAAATGTCACAAATGACAAGGCCTGTTGAATCAACATTTCTGATACTATTCAATTCAATATCTATTATGAAGTACCTGTAATAGTTAGACCGCAGCACATTTCAAAATGCAATAAAGTAGAATTAAAGAGCATTTTATGTGAGCTAGCCTAAAAGCAATTTTTGAAAATATTTCAATCTGTGTTTGCACTGTTTTAAGTTATGCTTATTGAAGTTTCTGTCCATGTTTTTTGTTTATTTTTAATACATGCTGTTAGTGCACTCAGAAAAGCAATTTACATGGAAACTAAACAGCTCGCTGGCTGCAAGGTGTACTGCTTGAGCAAAATAGCAAGTACTCTTCGAATTGCAATTCTAGCCTTGTGGTTTATTTAATTGGAAATTGTATAATATAATAAGCACTATGATTTATTCCCTTCTATCATTGCTTTTATGTGCTACCATACATATAAACAATGTGCAAAATACAAACCTTTTGAACTTTGATGCTTATGAAAATTGAAGCATTTTTTGCTATTTTCAAGCTCTATTAAACATATTCAAAATGTACAATAAAGAACATTTCAAAAACAATCAGCGGTATCCAACAACGCCTTTTCAAAATCATCCAGTAAAATATTTAGTGGTTTTTGTTATGACATTTGACATTTTCCTTAACTTCAAATGTTTAATGAAATTCTCAAATTTGCTATTTTTCTTGTTGCAAGTTTTATTAAGTACATTATAAGGCCTTATACCATATATGATTTTTATGCCATGAAATAGGTCAACACTCTGTTAGTCAAAATTTCTTTCTTTTAAAAATATTATATGAATGAGATACAGATAACAGCTATTGTGTTGATCAAAATGAGTAAAAGTTAAAATATTGAGAGCTAAACATTGTGCTTCAATTTTTGTTTTTTCTACTAATTCCCTATAATATGCTTTCAACAATAGCAGAGTACTGTTTTTTGTGGGTGATGTCAGAATAACAGCACATGAGAAGCCTAAAGACTCTGAAATCATGTAATAAAATAGAGAAGCAATGGAAATAATGTCCCGAGCCTATGTCCTGTCACATGAGAGCAGGAAGCTTGAGGAGAGTACAGTTAGCGCAGGCGATCCTTCACTGAGACCCTCAGGGGTGTGCTATCTTAGTGCACCACAGATTTACAGAGAAAGGATGTGCAAAACACTAGTTGTTTCTGAAAATAGTAGAAAGAGAAGAGACATCCCTCAGGAAAGAGCTGCTTCTGCCAAAAGGAAAGCCTTCTCGGATCTGATTCTGCTTTACACTCTTCTTCCTGTGAGGTAAATGAGACCTACTGAGCAAGTAGATCTGTGAACAACAGCAACAAGAACAACAAACAAACTGAAAGGAAGAGAAGAAAAGCAAATGATTTCCTTGAACCTTATGTAGCTGAAGAATACAAAAAGAAATGTTCAACATCACCAGATACTTAAAAAATAAAGTTTAAAGCAACATTGAGGTTTCATCTCACTCCAGAACCAATGGCTGTCATCAAGAAACAGATAACAAAAGCAGGTGACCTGTGGAGGAGAAAGGAATTCTTTTCTATTGGGGTAAAGACTGGTAAAACCACTGTGGAAGTCAGAGTAGAGATTCCTCAGCAAACTAAGATGGGAGGTCCCATTCAATCCAGCTATTCGCCTTCTGGATGTTTTCCCAGAAGAGTTTAAAACATCATGTCACAGCAATATATGTGCATGCATGTTTATAGCAGCACAGTTTGTAAGACCTATTTTTTTTTTTTTTTGGTTTGTTCGTTCTTTAAAGCAGTCTTCCTATGCAGTTCACATGGTCCTTGAGCTCACTTTGTAGTCTATATTGGCCTCAAACTTTTTTTTTTTTTTAAATATGTTATTTAAAAGGAAAAAGAGGGGAAAAAAAGCAGAACAAAACAAAACGGTGTAAGGATACAAGTAATTCAAAACTACAGAAAAGCAAAAAACAAAACAAAACAAACAAACAAACAAAACAAACACCAATTAATAGATTACTCGCTATCATCTTACAAATGGTGTTTCAGGTCACAGGATCAAAGCACACAAAGTGAACATTCAAACAGTGAGACTGCAAACAGTTGTGTTCAGTAATGCAATCCAAACTATTAATATGGTCTTCTATGCAACATAGAACACCCTTGCTGTTGTATCCTTCAGGGCACTTTTTTTCCCTCTCTTTATTACGACAAAATTTACACATTTTGGGCTTTATTGCTCCCTTAGATCTTATTACTTTTCTTTGGTAAGAGAATGAAATCAAGCATGATGAAACAAAGCTGCTAGTCAAAACCAAGGATAGACATAGCACATGATGTAAAAACAGAATACAAGGTTATCAACAATGGTTACCATAATGCCTCTTGTATCCTTAAGATGAATTGCCTATCTCTTTAGGTATTATAGAGTTAAACATAACAGTAGAGAACAAGACCTATAAAACCTAAACTTTGTAAGTCTTACAGCACCTCAAAAGAGGATAATAGTCAAACCAGAATGGGCATCATAGTGAATCTTATTGCCTTTATAGTAGTTGCCTATACTCTGATACTTGATACTTTCATACAGATCAGAATAGAGTCTAATCAGTCAAAACAAGATAACGGGGGTATTACAGGACTTCAAGTTGATAAGAAATCAAAAAAGTTACTATAATATATCCTGCTAGATTTTTTATTTTTCCCCTTACTTTAAAAAAGGAACTTAAAAAATTAAGTAATTTTTTAATGAATAAGGGAGAGGATGAGATAAAAGGGGGCATAACAAAATAACAATACAGGTTAAAGCATGACACTTTCAGCAACCTAGTGCTTCACCACCAAATAACCCAACTTAATAGTAGTTACCATAGTGTCTTTTTCTTTGAAATATTTGAATATAACTTCATATGCTATAGCATCAAACATATCATAACACCATTCAAGTGGATGAAAGCATTGTAGAGTATTTAGAACCAGCTAACAGAAAAAATGATCAATGGTTTCTATATTATCTCTTTGCCTATAACAATTTTTGTTTATACTACCACATACGATAGAATCCAGCAAGTTACAACATGATAAAATCAATGGAGACAGAAGAGCCATAGTTTGGTGCAGCTTTAAGACAAGATGGTATTAAATCAGTACTAGCTATTATGATGTCTTATTTTCTTCAAAGTAGCTGTTCATTGCATCACAAGCTATAATATTAAACAGCCCAGAATAAAGCCATTCCAATTAATGAGTGAAAATTTTATAAGGCTTAAAGGCCACATAATGGGGAATCATGGTTATCACATACTTTTATATATTTGAATCATTTCCTACATTAGGGAAACTATTCGGTGTTCACAGATGCTAGTTCACTTATGAGTATGGTTTCAAGCTGCGCCCATTTATTGATAAATACCTCAATGTGATCCTTGTTTATAGCTGAGTAGTACTCCATTGTATAGAAATACCACAGCTTTTTTATCCATTCTTAAGTTGATGGACAGTTGGGTTGTTTCCAAGATCTGGAAATTACAAAGTGTGCTGCTATAAACATAGGCGTACACATATCACTGTGGTGTGATGCTTTCAGTTCTTCTGGGAAGATGCCTAGAAGTGGAATACCTGGAACAAATGGGACTTCCAATCCCAGCTTTTTGAGAAATCTCCACACAGACCTCCACAAAGGTTGTACCAGTCTACACTCCCACCAAAAGTGTAGGAGAGTTCCTTTTTCCCCACATCCTCTTCAGCACTTGTTGTTGTTGGTTTTCTTGACCCTGGCCATCCTTTCAGGAGTGAGATGGAATCTCAGTGTGGTTTTAATTTGCATTTCCCTAACAATGATGATGAATTCCCAATGATGATGAATATTTTTTCATGTATTTATTTGACATTTGTATTTCTTCCTCTGAGAAGTGTGTATTCATCTCCAATGCCCATTTTTGGATTGGGTCTTGGAATTTTGGGGGTCTTTATATGTTTTCTTTTAATTTTTTATGTTTTTTTTTTAATTTTTTAAATTCTTTTTAATTCTTTATATGTTTTTAATTCTTAATATTTTTTTTAATTCTTTATATGTTTTAGACAAAAGTTCTTTGTCTGAGGGAGAATTCACTGAGATCTTTTCCCAATTTGTGTGTTTTCTTTTCACAGTGCTGAAGATTTTTTTGACTTACAGAAACTTTTTAATAAGAAGTGGTCCCAGTTATTGATTCTGGGAAGTATTTACCGTGCAGTTTGAGTCCTGTTCATGAATTCTCTACCTACCCTTATGTCTTCAAGGTTTCTACCTAATTTGTCTTCCAATAGATTTATTGTTTCTGTTTTAATATTCAGATCTTTGATCCATTTAGATTTTAATTTATTACATGGTGATAGGCTTGGGTCGAGTTTTAGTTTTTGGCAAATGGAGAGCCAGTTCTTCCAACACCATTTATTAAAAAGACTGTCGTTTTTCCAGTGAACCTGCTTGGCTCCTTTATCAAAGTAAGGTGGTTGAGTGTGCTTGTAGTTGTGGTTGTATCTTCTAATGTATTCCATTGATCCTCTGCTCTGTTTTGATTCGAGTACCATGTTGATTTTCCTACTGTTGCTTTGTATTATAACTTCAAGTCAGGGATTGTGATGCCTCCTGCCTTGCCTTTGTTGCTTAGAATTGCCTTTGATATTCTAGGTCTCTTCTGGTTCCAGATGAACCTTAGGAGTGATTTCTTTAGATTTATAAAGTATGTTTATGGTATTTTTATTGAGATTGCTTTGAATCTGTATAACAGTTTTGGGAAAATGGCCATTTTCACAATGTTTATTCTTCCTATCCATGAACATGGGATGTCCTTCCATTTTCTGAGATCATCTTCAATTTCTTCCTTCAGTGTGTTATAATTTTCCCTCTATAGGTTTTTCACTTCTTTCGTAAGAGTAATTCCTAAATATTTCATGTTTTTGCTTGCTAGTTTGAAGAGTGTGGCTTCTCTTATCTCTCTCTCTGTGATTTTGTTGTTAGTGTATAAGAATGCTATTGATTTCTGAGTATTGAATTTTTACCCAGCTACATTACTGAATTTATTTATTCTATCTAAGAGTCTTTCAATGGAGTTTAGGGGGTCTTCTATGTAGAGTAATGAAAATTTAACTTTTTTTTCTCCTATCTTTACCCCTTTTATTTTTCTCTCCTGTCTAATTGCTCTAGCTAGTACTTCCAGTACTATATTAAATAGGAGAGGTGATAAAGGACATCCTTGTCTTGTGCCTGATTTTAAAGTAAAGGCTTTCAATTTTTGGCCATTTAGTATGATACTGGCTGTTGGTTTGTCGTAGACAGCCTTTATTGTATTGAGGTAAAGACCATCTATTCCCATTTTCTGTAAAGTTCTTATCATGAATGAATGTTGGACCTTATTGAAGGCTTTTTCTGCGTCTATGGAAATGATCATGTGATTCTTACTTTTGGCTTTATTAATATGGTGGATTACATTTATTGATTTATGTATGTTGAACCATCCCTGCATGCCTGGGATGAATCCCACTTGGTCATGGTGTATAATCTTCTTGATTTGCTGCATCCTATTTGCCAATATTTTATTGAGGATTTTTGCATCTGTGTTCATTAGGGAGATTGGTCTGTAGTTCTCTTTTTCGGTTGGGTCTTTCCCAGGTTTTGGTACTAGAGTAATATTTGCTTCCAGTAATGACTTGGGAAGGATTGATTCCCTTTCAATTTCATTGAAGAGTTTGAGGAGTGTCGGTATGAGGTCTTCTTTGTATTTCTTGTAGAATTCTGCAGTGAATCCGTCTGGGCCTGGGCTCTTCTTTGTAGGTAAGGAATTAATTACATGTTCAATTTCATTGATAGAGATTGGGTTATTCAGCAGTTTTACATCCTCTTGATCTAGCTTTGGTACTTCATATGTTTCTAAGAATCTGTCTATTTCTTCTGTGTTATCAAACCTTTGACAGTAGAGGTTTTCGAAATAGGTGTTGATGATCTTCTGTATTTCTATTGAGTCTGTAGTGACTTCACCTTTTTCATTTCTTAATGCATGGATTTGAGCTCTTTCTTCCCTTTTTTTTTTTAATAAGGTTGGCTAGGGGCTTATCGATTTTATTTATTCTTTCAGAGAATCAAATTTTTGATTCTTTGATTCTTTGGATTGTTTTCTTAGTCTTTATTGCATTGATTTCTATTCTGAATTTTATAATTTCCTCTCTTCTGTTGACTTTGGGCTTGACTTGCTCTTCTTTTTCTAGCTGTTTGATGTGTAGCATCATGTTGTTTATTTGTATTCATTCTGTTTTCCTGATGTGGGAGCTCAGTGCAATAAATTTTCCTCTGAGGACAGCTTTCATTGCATCCCATAGATTCTGGTAAGTTGTATCTGTATTTTCATTTGTTTGTAGGTATTGCTTAATTTCTTTTTTAATTTCCTCTGTGACCCACTGATTACTCAGGAGTGTGTTATTCAGTTTCCATGTGTTTGTGGGATTTTTTTCAGTATCTTTTATCATTAATTACTAATTTCATGGCGCTATGGTCCGATAGCATGCAAAGGATAATTTCAACTCTTTTGCATTTATTTAAATATGTTCTGTGAGTTAATATATGGTCTATTTTAGAGAATGACCCATGTACTCCTGAGAAGAATGTGTATTCCGTTGTTGTTGGGTGGAATGCTCTGTATATGTCTATTAAGTCCATTTGTTCACAGGTGAAATTCAGTTCTTTTATTTCTTTGTTGATTTTCTGTTTGGTTGATCTGTCCATTGGTGTCCATGGTGTGTTAAGATCTCCTGTCAGAACTGTGTTACTGCTGATTTGGTTTTTCATTTGTTAGTACTTGTTTTATATAATTGGGTGCTCTGTAGTTTGGTGCATATGTATTTAAGATAGTTATCTCTTCCTGTTGGAGTTTTCCCCTAACCTGTATGTAGTGACCTTCTTTATCCTTTCTAATCATTATTGGCTTCAATTGGACTTTGTCTGCAAACAGAATAGCTACCCCCGCTTTTTTTTTTTGGGGGGGGGGTCTTGTTGAATGGAGTGCTGTTTTCCATCCTTTGACTTTAAGTCTGTGAGTATCCTTTTGAGTTAGGTGGGTTTCTTGTAGACAGCATATGGTTGGATTTTGTTTCTTGATCCATTCTGCCAGTCTGTTTCTTTTAATTGGTGTATTGAGACCATTTACATTAATAGTAAGAACTGTTATAAATTGATTTATTGTTCACATATTATCTTTCTGCTGTTGCATGTTTATCTTTCTGCTCTGTTCAACTGTCTGCTTTGTTTAGTGGTTTTTTCCTAAATGTATCTAGGCTGTCTTTCAGCATTCTTTGCAGGATCAGCTTGGTGATCATGAAGTTTTTCAGCTGATCTTTGTCATGGAAGTATCTTATTTCTCCATCAAATTTGAAGGACAGTTTTGCAGGGTACATCAGCCTAGGTTGGAAATCATTTTCCTTTAGGATCTGAAATACATCACTCCATGCTCTTCTTGACTTTAATGTTAGGGCTGAGAAGTCTGCTGTAATTCTGATAGGTTTTCCTTTATAGGTGATCTGTCTTTTCTCTCTGACAGCCTTTAATATTCTATTCTTTTGTTCAATTTCTGAGATGGTCATTATTATATGTCTGGGTGTAGATTTATTTTGGTTGTGACTACTTGGAGATCTATATGCTTCATTGATCTTGGTATCAGTTTCCAATCTCATGTTTGGGAACTTTTCAGCTATTTCTTCTCTAAATATCCTCTTGACATCCTTTATGTCGTCCCCTCCTTTTTCATTTATCCCTATCAACCTTATGTTGTTTCTGTAGGTGTTGAACTGTTATTTCCTGATTTCTTGTTATTTTTAAAATATCTTTTCTTTCCTGTTCACTTGTTGCAATCTTGTCTTCGAGGTCTGAGATTCTATCTTCACATTCATTGAGGCGGTTTTTACAACTTTCAATGGAGTTTTTGATTTCCTGTGTATCTCTTTGCATCTGTTTTATATATTCTGTTTGTTTCTTATATTGTTCATCCAGGGATTCTATCTTTTTGTTTAGTTCCTCTAATTTTTTTAACTGCCTCTTCTTTAGCTATGTTTAGCATCTGCTTCATTTCTTTTATCAATTATTCTTTCATCTGAGAGAATATTTCTAGTTTAAATTCCTTTAAGGCTTCCCATACTTGCTTCTTTATTTCAGTTACCATTATTTCAGGTATTTCAGTCATGTGGCATGTGTTTTCTTCTATGCACATGGCTCCTGGGCTTTTTTGGGATGGGCTGGATGTTTGAGATTGCATTTTGGACTTTCGTTTTGTCATTTTCTGGTATTTGGGAGCTTCAAGTGTTGTTCCAAGTGTGGAGGAGAGATGCACCAGCCTGGGATGGGGTACCCTGCGATGGCCCCACTCACTGGATCCAGCAGGGAACTATGGCCTGCTCCTCAGATAGGAAGAGTGTCTCCTCAGCCTGGGCGGAGCTCCCAGCCACCACTGCCACAGTCTCTCACCCTTCTGGCCTGGTCTCTGGTCCAGTGGGGAGCTGGTCTGGTTCACCCAAGTCAGGGAGAAAGTTCCCACAGGCTGGGCGGAGCCCCCAGCCGCTGCTGCCATGTCTCTGATCTGGCCTGTTTAATTATCCAATAAAAACTTAGTAATATGGTTATCTATTTTACACACTTAAACATACATGTAGTTATATACTTTAGAGAACTTTCCTTCAATTTCTTTTTAATATTAACTATTATAAATTTTGGACCTTTTTACTCCTACAGATTTTATTAAATTTTATACCAGGGAGGCAGTGTAATATTTATAAATATAATTCTTATTTATTTCATTTATGATGACCGTTTCCAGTTGCCTTCATTTATTTATAAAGGCCTCAAGATCATCTTTTTGTATAACTGAGAAATATTCCATTGTATCAAAATACCATATCTTCTCATGCACTCTGTGATTGATGAATATTTTGGATGTTTTCAAAATTTAGCTACTACAAATTGTGATGCTATAAACATGAGTGTACATATATGACTGTAACATGACCTTTTCAGTTTTTCTAGGAAAATAGCCAGGAGAGGAATAGCTGGATTGAATGGAGCTTCCAATTCTAGTCTTCTGATGAATCTCCATATTGATTTCCCTCGTGGCTGCAGAGGGTCTATACTCCCACCAACAATGGCGAAGCAGCTTCACCAACATTTGTTATCAGTTGATTTCTTTATGGCGGCCATTCTTTCCAGAGTGAGATGAAATCTCAATGCTACTTTAATTTGCATTTCTCAAGTGTCCAATGATGGTGCACATTTCTTCATTTTTATTTTCCATTTGCATATAATCACCTGAGATATGTGTGTTCATCTCAGATGCTCATTTTTGGAGAGGATCTTTGAATTTGGGGCCTGATGTTTTTTAATTCTGTATAGATTTTGGATATAATTCTTTTTTTCTGAGGGATTGCTGGCTATAATTGTTTCCCATTCTATGGGTTTTTCTTTAACTCTATTGGTGATTTCTTCTGAAGTGCAAAAACTTTTTAAACATATGAGGTCCCAGATTTTGATTCTTTGAAGTGTTTCTTGTGTAGTTTGCATTTTATTCATGAATTCTCTGCCTACCCCTATGTCTCCAAGACTTCTACCTAACTTGTCTTCCAGTATATTTAATGTTTCTGCTTTAATATTGAAATATTTGATCCATTTTGATTTTAGTTTAGTGCATGGTGATAAGCATGGGACTAGTTTCAGTCTTTGGCATATGGAGAGCCAGTTTTTCCAACACCATTTATTAAAGAGGCTATCTTTCTTCCAGTGAACAAGTTTAGCCTCTTTGTCAAATATCAGGTGTCTGAGTGTCTTTGTAGTTGTGTTTGCATCTTCTAATCTGTTCCATTGATCCTCGTGCCTATTGCTTTGCCAGTACCATGCTGATTTTATCATAGTAGCTTTGTAATATATAGTTTCAAGTCAGGAATTGAGAAGCCTTCTATTTGGCATTTGTTGCTCAGAATCGCCTTTCTTATTCTAGGTTTCTTCTGTTTCCAAATGAATTTTAGTAGTGTTTTCTCTAGGTCTGTGACATATGTTGATGGTATTTTGTTTGGGATTGCATTTATCAGTAGAACAGTTTTGGGAGTGTGGCCATTTTCACAATCTTGGTTCTTCCTAGCCAAAAGCAAGGTATATCCTTCCATCTTCAAACTTCTTTTTTAGCATAATATAGTTTTCAGCGTATAAATCTTTAACTGTCTTGGTTAGATTGATTTTTAACTCTCTCATTTTTTAGATGCTATTGTGAAAGGCTATAGTTCCACAATTTCTCTCTCAGTGAGTTTTTTATTTGTGTAGAGAAATGCTATTGATTTTTAAGCACTGACTTTGTATCCAGCTACACTGCTGAATTTGTTTATAACTTCTGATAGTCTTGTAATGGAATTTTTTGAGTCTTCTATATTGAACATCATGTCATCTGCAAACAATGATAATTTAACTTCTGCATTTCTTATTTTATTCCTTTTATTTTCCCTCCTGTCTGAGTATTCTGGCTAATATTTCCAGACTATATTTAGTAGAAGTGGTGATAGTCGACATCTTTGTCTTATTTCTGATTTAAGAGTAAAGCTTTCAGTTTTGTCCATTTAGTATAATGTTGACTGTTGGCCTTTTTGAGATTGAGGCAGACACTGTGTAGTCCCAATTTCTAAAGGATTTTTATTGTGAACAAGCATTGGACTTTATTGAAAGCTTTTTCTGCATCTACTGAGATGACCATGTGGTATTTGTTTCTGGCTCTGTTGATGAGATGTATTACATTTATTGATTTGCATATGTTAAACCATCCCTGCATTCTTGGAATGAATCGCACGTGGTGGTGATGTACAATCTTCTTGATTTGTTTGCCAGTATTTTATTGAGAATCTTTGTATCAGTGTTCATTAGTGAGTTAGGCCTATAAATCTCCTCTTTGTTTGGGTCTTTCGTTGGTTTTGGTCTCAGAATAATATTTGCCTCCAGGAATGATTTACGTAGGAATGCTTCCCTTGCAATTTCTTTGAAGAGTTTAAGGAGTTTTGGCATCAAATCTTCTTTAAATTTCTAGTAAAATTCAGCTGTGAATCTATCAGGTCTTGAGCTTTTCTTTGTTGGTAAGTTTTTAATCACATTTTCAATTTCAATAGCTGATTTTGGGCTGTTCAAAATTGTTATATCTTCTTGATTGAGCTTTGGTAGTTCATATGTTTCCAGAAATCTGTCCATTTCCTCTGTGTTTTTCATCCTGTGTGAGTTGAGGTTTTCAATGTAAATATTCACGGTCTTTTGAATTTCCATGGGCCGTGTAGTAATTTCCTTCTTTTCAGTATTTATTGCATGAATTTCTATTTTTTCTTTCTTTTTCTTGATATGGTTAGCCAGAGGTTTATCAATTTTTTATTCTCTCAAAACAACAGCTTTTTGATTGATTTCTTCTTTGTATTGCTTATTAGTTCCAATTATATTAATTTCTGCTCTGATCATCACACTTTCCTCTCTTCTATGAGCTTTGGGTTTAGCTTGCTCTTCTCTTTCTAGAAGCTTGAAATGTAGCATTAGGTAGTTTATCTGTGCTTTTTCTGTTTTCTTGTTATGACAATTCATTACTATGTATTTCCATCTTAAGACTGCTTGCATTGCATCCCATAGATAACTATATGTTATTTTTGTATGTTCGTTGAGTTGTAAGTAGTGTTTTATTTCTTCTTTAATTTCACCTGTAACCCACTGGTTATTCAGTAAGTTGTTATTTAGTTTTCATGTATTTATGCAGGTTTTGCATTTTTTTTTTTTACTTAATCTCCAATTTCATCCAATTTCAGATAATGGATAATTTCAATCCCTTTGCATTTACTTAAGAATGTTTTATGAGTTACTATATGATCTAGTTTGAAAAATGTCACATGCACAGCTGAGAAGGATGTGTATTCTGATGTGGCTGGGTGGAATACTCTGTAAACATCTACTAAGTCCATTTGTTCCCAGATACGATTCCATTCTAGTATTTTTTTGCTGATTTTCTATCTAGTTCATCTATCTCTTTGTGACAATGGGTTATTAAGATTCCCTGTTATAATTGTGTTGGTGTATTTGTTTTTTCATGCATGTTAGTATTTGTCTTATATAGTTATGTGCTCCTGTATTTGGTGCATGTATATTTGTAATTTTTAGTTCTTCCTCTTGAATTTTTCCACTAACAAGTATGTAGTGACCTTTATCTCTTTTAATCATTTTAGGTTTGAGTTTCACATTATCTGCAAGAAGAATAGTTATCCCTGCTTTTTTTCTGGGTTCCTATTGCATGAAATACTTTTTTACATCCTTTGACTTTTAATCTATGAGTTTCCTTTTGAGTCAGATGTGTTCCTTGTTTAAAGCATATTGTGGGAGCCTGTTTCTTGATCCTTTCTGCCAACTTGTTTCTTTTGATAAGTGAATTGAGGCCACTTACATTTATGGATATAACTGATATGTACTGGCTCTACTTTGCCATGTAATGTTCCAATTTTTTGTTTTCTGCTTTTCCCCCTTTTGCTTGTCTTGCCTTGTGGTTTCTTTCTGTTGGTTTTCTGGAGATTGTGGTCATTTTTATCTCTATCTATTATGTCTTTCAATACTCTTTCTGTGGTTGGTTGGGTGGACATGAATTACCTCAATTGTTCTTTGTCATGGAAGTATCTTGTTTCTCCATTACATTTGAATGAATATTTTGCTGGATACATCAATCTGGATTGAAAGTTGTTTAGTTTCAGGGCTTGAAACACTTCACTCTGAATTTGTCTTGACTTGAGATTTTGTGCTGAAAAATCTATGATGATTCTAATGGGCTTTCCTTGATAGGTGAGATATGTCTTTTCTCTAGCAGTTTTTAGTATTCTGTTCTTATGTTGTATATCTGGGATCTTAATTGTTATATGTCTGGGTGTAGATTTATGTTGTTGTGACTGTTTGCCATTCTATATGCCTCACTTATCTGAATATCAGATTTTTCCCCATGTTTAGGAAATTTTCTACTTTTACTTCTGTGAATAATTTATGGATTTCATTTGTGATGGCTCCTGCATCTTCACTGATGTCCTATTAGTCTTATATTGTTTCTCTTGGCATTGTATTGAAGCTGCTGGATTGTCATTTCATGCTGGGTTTTTGTTTCTTTGTTTGTTTATTTTTATGGCACCACGGATTGAACTCATGACCTTGCCTATGCCACTGAGCTAAATCCCCAACCGTTTTTTTTTTTTTTTTTTTTTTTTTTTTTTTTTTTTTTTTTTTAATGTTGTAGTCTTTCATGATTGCTAATTGTGATCCTGTCCTCAAGGTCCAATATTCTATTCTCAGCTTCATTTTAAGTTTTGGCAGTTTTCAATACAATTATTAGTTTCTTAGAACCTCTTTGAGTTTGTTTCATGGATTCTGCTTGTTTTCTATATTGTTCATTTAAGGTTTCAATCAGTTTCACATGCTCTTGTACTTTTTTATCTATTTCTTCTCTGGCTGTGCTTAACAACTCCTTTACTAAGGTTATTTCTGTCTTTACATGGGAGATTTTTTGTAGTTTGATTTTCTCTAAACCCTCATGGATTGGCCTTTTCATTTCACATGCTAACTTTTCAGAGATTTCTGGTGTGTGACTTTTGAAGTTCTTTATTTCAATGTCTCCTTTACTTGCTCCTGATGTACTAGATGTTTCAAATTGGTATTTGCTTTTTCATTTTGTCATTTTCATCTTTTGGGCTTTCAATCCATCTAGTCTCATCTATCAGTAGTGTATATCTAGGGTCTGAATGTGTGGTTGATGGTTGTCCAACTGCTGGATACCACAATAAAGAGTTAGCACAATCACCTGAATTCCTGCTGCAGGCCCTCTTGGATGAGTCCTATTTTCTTCCTAGGCTGACAAACCTAAGAGTACCGACATAAATCAGCCTTTAGTGCCTGTTGTTACTGCATCTTCAGGTTGTTCCATGTCACCAGATCTCTCTGTCTATAGTGTTTGTCTCAGTTGGGATGCTACTGGGTCACTGAGTGTCTCATAAGCCCTTTTAATTTTCTCCAGGTTGGAGGAGGCCTTATTTCCACCTTCCTCAACCTACCTGATGTTCTCTGTGTGGAGAAAGGACTTACCTACACTCTTGCCAATCTTGCTAAGTTTCTACTTCTAGAGGCGCTTGGCTAGTGCTCCTGTTTACCCACTGATGGAGGCAATCTGTATTCCTATTTTAAGGGCAAACTCATCACACTGATGGAAGCTGTTAAAGGAGAAAAATACTATCTAAGGGAAAATGAGGAAAAAGAAAAAAATATTTTAAATGATATAAACACACTTAGGATAACTAAGATGATTGTACTACAAATTTCATAAGTTCTTGCAACAAAATAGTTAACATTCATAGGATTAGAACAATTGTGCATATTATTGTATGATGATCTGAGGAACTCTTGAAGATTATTATGTAAAATAACAACCCTAGTTATGCCCCTACCACCTTGTTTTGAAGGCATATGTTGTCAGTGTTTGGGGCTCTTTGCTATTGTTATTTATTTGTCTCTTTTGTTTCATGTTCTAGGAATTTTTATTATTTTGTTTTGTTTTTCCCTATAATACAGAAACAATAGTTGTACATGTAGAGATTCATACATGTATAGAACTTCTCGTAAACAGTTTATGAGAATCAATTATACAATGTATGATGAAATGAACAGCTACTCTGAAGAAAAAGAGACATTATGGTACCCAGTGCTAGTCCCATAGTATCATGCTGTAAAAACCAGCAATACTATTATTCTTTGTTCAGAATGATTTTAGTCTGTTTTGTACTGTTTAATTGCAACATACTTGAAGGTATGGATGGCTGTTTTGAAGAGAATGGGAGACAGTTTGCAGCCACTGTTGATTTCCTTACTGTCTAGTTTTGAAGGTCTAAAATGCCTTCATCATCCTGGCCTGATCAGTTTAATACTATTTTGTTTTGTATGAATTATTGTGTGTAAAGATATTGACAACTATTTAGAAGCAAACAAGAGACAATATGACAGACAGTGATGATATCCTGTTGTCTTACTTTAAAATCTCTGTCTTTTACATTGTTTTCTTCTAATCTGCTTTATTCTGTTTTGTTATGTTTAATTTTACAGGTTTTAAAATAAAGTTTTAAAAAATAAAGAGAATATTTCAGAGACAGAATGTCATCATTAATTGGGATAAGGCAACTTGGCTGAGTAAGAACCAACAAACAAATTAATGATGCACAATGCTGGGTGTGTGTGGATGATTGTCATATAGGCCAGCAAACTGTGGAGGGTAAGCCCTTTCTAGATATGAATGGAACCAACTAATAGACTTTGAAGCATGACAAAATACAATGGAAAAGAAGAAGGAGGTGTTTTTACTTTGGAATGGTTCCAATCCTCATCACTGCTTTTGTACAATGTCTCCAGGTTTTTTAGTTTTCCACTGCTGGATTGCACAGGGCCTCTGTCCAAAGCTCCAAACCTTCCCATGTCTTTATCAGTTACTTCTTCCTTGATTCCTCTTGTACTGTGACTTCCATCTTCAGCTGAGCCTAGGTCATCTCCATCACAGACAGTCATTTTGAATTACTTTATTTACAGTCCTGCAAATGGCCACAGTAAACTTATCTTCCTTTGATCCTGAATGCCTTCCTAATGAATCAACTTGTATAATTATATTTATTCATAATTATACATGCATAATTTTATAGTGTGTGTAATATGCATAATTGTATATGTATACAGTGTACATATGCATATGTATGCATAATGATTATGTCCTCTAAAGACCCCTAACAAATATAGAAGAGGATCTCATTAAGTAGTTAAGCTGCTCAGACTGGGCTTGAACTTGCGATTCTACTTGCATCCACCTCTCAGAATACAGGGAATAAAAATATGCAACATCATGTACAATAAGAAGTTTGAAAAATAGCAATTGACTTTCTAATCTCAAATCAGGAATTCTTCATTATTTTCTATCTAGCAGTGAATGCTTTCACTTTATCAGAACATAGAAATCAACATAGTTTATGGAATTTGTTTCCCCATTCTTATTTTTGTTTGACCAACTTTTATTTGTTTAATGTAATAAAGACAAGGAAGACCAAAGACCAAAGACCAAAAAGAAGTTCTATCTACTGATTAAAGAATTATCAAGTGAATTTTACAAAAGGTTACTCCCTAATCCTTTGTGCATATATTATTTGGATCTCCAATTTAACAAGGTTGTTTGGTGCTTTTGGAGCGAGAAGTAGTGATGCCTTTGGTACATTGAGGTACATGAAAAAAATGTGAATCCTAGTAAAGAAGATACTTAAAGTGATATATTTCAACACTCTTACTTTTTTTAATTCTATGGAAGATTCAGTGTTAAAAGTTACTTGGGGAAAATGTCAGTATTTCCAACTATTTTGTGCAATTTTTTTTTTCAAATATGATCTTTGACATCAGTGTTGGACATCAGTGTAACTCATTATCACCCTTAATTTAAAACAACTTTCCTCAAGATTCTCTCAAATAAGGAAATTGAGTAGAAAAAAATAATCATAAAATTAGGTCGGACTGGCATAGATCGAGATCCTTAGTACAGTCTGTTGCATTTTAAGAAAAACACACACACACACACACACACACACACACACACACACACACACACAGATGGGCAAACACAGAGAGCAGATGATGTGAAGCTACGTGAAAGGAGGGGGACACTGAAGGACAGGGACAGACCAGAGTAAAGCCTGGAAATACTAGAAGTAGAGAAAATTCTCCTTCTGCATTTGGAGTGAGCATAAATCAGCAGTTGTCTAATTTCCAACTGCTAGTATGCATAATTCTGAAAGAATAAATTTATTTCATAGAAACACACTTATGTTCTCGCATTAAAACAAGTTTCATTTTCATTGAAAAATGAAGCAAATATATGCAAATGGAATTCATAACTGTTGCATCATTATAGTAGAATATTATTCAGTAATAAGAGCAAATGCATGATGGAGCCACAAAAATACATGGATACAACAAATGCATATTGTTTAGTGAAAAGTTAACCAAGAAAGGCACCATAATATAGGATTCTAGTTATATGCTATTCTACAAAAGTAGAGGTATACATTAGATGAGAGCTGGAAAGGAACTCAGAGAAAAATACATAAGTATGTGAAAGACAGGAAATATTTTAAGTTGAATGTATAATTGTTTCAATACTGTAACAGTGGCAAGATGACACCATGAGTTTGTGGATCATTGTAGAACTTTATGAAATGAAATTTAAATACCAGTGAATAAAAATTGCTTTTAAAATTGTTTTACATTAGTTTAAAACTTCTCCATTGTACAAGCTCAATATGGAAAGTCAAATGGGAGGAAAAAGTTAACCGTTACAAGTGCTATGTACAAAAAATGCTTACAAGAGGAGACACAAAAAGATTCTGATCCAAGTAAATGAAGGAATGAGTGGAGTATATAAGAGAAAAGGTAAAAAATAGGCATACTGACTATAATATTGTTGGTGAAATTATTTTCTTTGTTAGATCTGGCTAAAGATTATTGAACAACTATACATGAGTTGAAATATTAAGTAAATCGATTCAAATGCTTGGAATCAAATTTCTCATTATTTCAATAAATGTTTACATATAAGCAAAAGTAAGAAGTCAGAAAAATCAATGAGATAATAAGTTGAAGTGCAATATACCAGAGTTAACTCATGCTTATTTGATTATAGATACAGACTTTAACATTTTGAAATGCATAAAAATATGTGCATATATGCACATTATGTTTTTTGTCTTCTCTGTTAACATAGAAAACCTAGAAGCAATAAAAATCAATACCAGTAAAACCTCCAGCATTTATCCTTCATTTTCAGTAACATTTTAAAATTAAAAAGAGCTAAGGTTCCTTGGAGAAATGGCTAATTATAGAAATGTAATAGGACATATTCACCATAAGTCAAAAAATAAGGACATATTCAAAAAGAAAATAAAAACATAAAGAATTATAATGGGATGAGTATATCAGTGGAGCAAATGAATCAACTGAAAGAGCTTCCAAATGGTCAAAGCTATAACAATTTGAACGACCATAGATCAAGATAATGTTTTATTTAGACCCAACATATTAAGTAAATAAATCATTGATTATAAAAATGAATCACTCCATAAATATAGGGAAAAATATGACAAATTTTTACTGTGGATAAATTTCAGCATACAAGAAGTTAAAATATATATTATTACACCAGTGAGAATGTTGTCAAAGCAATTTCCTTCTTGAGAAGCAGCATTTTAAAAAAGATAATTTATAATTTATTGTGGATAAATCTTGAAACACTTCCTTGAAGTCTATATTAACAGTGATGCTGTATGCCAATTTGTACCCTTGATCCAATGCAACGAAAACAGCTTTTGACTCAGTGATCTTTCCAAAATAACAAGTTTAATAGAAAGAGAAAATATCAGACAAATACCAATCAGCACATTCTACAATATACCTTAACAATAAGTCCTCAGAATTGCCAAGATTATCAAACTATGTGAAATAACTTCTCTAATAATCGAGAGCTTCGTAATCCACAATGACCCAATTCAGCATGATTTCCTGAAATCATCCTGAAACAGGAAAATGGCATAGACAAACAGTAAAGGAATGTGAATAAAACATGAGCTTTTATTAATAACAATGCATCTTTGTTACTTATGTATAGCAGATGTATTACAGGAATAGAGACTTTTAATAGTACTAAATGTGAAATGTAAGTTAGTTTACTATTTTGTACCCTTGATTTTTCAGAGTACCTAAAACTGTTCTAAAATCACATATATTTTTATGTTGCAGTTGTATTTACCATTCATGTCCATATCATAATGGTATTCATCAGTATAATCTGAAGGGTTGTGAAGTAAGCTTGTCTTGCACATTTTGAAAAACTGCATAAAATGTATTCATAACAGTTTCACAGAATTTCGAGTCCACATAAACATCTGAAACATACTTAGAGAAAGTATAAATTTATAGTTTAATTGAACAAAATCAATATATCAATATATTCTTCTAGAGTTTATAGTTTTGGGTAAAGAGCAAAAACTCTTTGAAGGAACAAAGAAAAATATCACAAGCCTAACAAAGCTGTGGCAATTAACTAAATAAATTACAGTATTAGTATCCAAGAATGCTGATCTATAAACTGGCAAACTAATTTAATAAATGGACTTTTAAAAAATGTTTTGCATTTTGAAAATAGAGGTTAAATGTAGAAAAATGATTAGCGTAAATTCTGAATATGTACAACACATTACAATAAAGTCTATTAAATTGAGCCACTCGACTCCTGCAGAGGGTTGAAAAATTTAATATTAATTCACAGAAATTGAATTGGAAATGTGATATCACTGTCTCATTCTAGGTTTAGTCATTATCACTGGAATGGAGTCTTGTTATTTCATTTGCAGTGTTTCATTAGAAGCTTCATAATAAGGATGAAACATTAGCATTTTCATGCTTTGTGAATAAAATTGTTGTTGAACTTGCTCTTAGGCATGTGAACAATCATTTTTCAAGGGCTCTTTCTCCACTGCAATTAAAGATTGGCTACTTTACAAAAACCCTGATCTCTCCCATAACAGGCAGCTCTACTTTTAAGTACTGTATTATTATTCAGAAAGCACTTTACCCTCAGTTTATAATATCTTTTAGCATGTCACCCCAAATTAGCAATGTCCTTGCACGAAGCTCCACATACACTTTCAAACATTACCTTACTCATCAGCTCATTTGCTTCTGACACAGAGTCTTTCCCTCCTCAGGAAAGACTGCATCACCTTTGAAAATTCAAGCGTTCTTGAAAATATTTGGGCACTAATTTTTTTGTTGGATTTTTAAGGGTTTTTCCCTTATTATCCAAAATTTTCCTTTCTTGGAATTACATTTATTCATGCTAATTTTAAGAACTCAGAACTTATTTGATCTAGAAATTGTATTAATCCAGATGAGAACAATAGCTATCATTCATGTACTGACTTTAGATTTGCTGACATGGATTCAAATACTTGCTTTCCAACTTACTTGCAATGTTACTTTGATAAGTGGTGTAAGCCTTAGCTGTTTTGTCTCATGTAATGCAGTGCTAATAAAATTGTAAAAAAGTCACATGTCAAATTTTGCGTAGAGCATCCACATCTATTTTCATTCTTTAGCATGTTATCTAGCAGCATAATATTACAGCCTGGATTTTAAGTAGAATTCCACTGAATTTAACTAAAATCAGAACACAATGAAGAGCTGTAATTAGGTCTCAAAGAAGCACAGCATGATCTCACAATATCTAATTTAAACTGCTTCATTAAAGCAGTTTCTCACATAAAATACAACCCAGTTTGTGGGAGCACTCATAACTAAATAAACAATACTTTTAACTCCATCAGTTAAGTATATATAACTAAAGTACCTCAGATTCAACATAAAATTTAAAGCTGACAAACTATTTTTTCTAACTATTCCGACCATATTCTTTTCCCTGCATACCTTTACTAATAAGTTTCCCAGTGTAGACAACATTAGCAACGGTTTGATGCACACTCCTTTCTCATCCTTACAGTTAATTTATCACCAAGCCCTTAATTTCCAACACATTGATATATTTTATATTCATTTTGTTCCCTTTTCCAGTGCAATATATCCCATTCTCTTCCTAGAACACTGAGACATGTTTTAGAAAATATGACCATTACTCATAGTCTTTCTTTTCTCTTAAACATTCAGCAGCAAAGATTTTTTTCCGTAATGAAATGTAATTACGTACACATTTCCTTTCCTACTGACTATAAAACTGCTGCCTACCTACAAACTTCATTGCTACAATGCTAAAATTTAATCTTAGTATAGTTTGAAAGGGTTCTATATGCTTGTAATTGGCTTAAATCTGCAGTACTCTTTTAACATTATTTATTGATCATCTAAGAAACAGTGATTTTTCAATTTTCAGGACTTCAATTTTCCTTGTTATTATATCTAGATGACATTCTTTGTTTTTACAGCCCTTGCTGACAGCAGCAGCACAGCGTAATGACTATCGGCATAGGTCCTGAGCCGAAAACCCTGGGGTCTGCCGCTTTATAATCTTGGCTGTGTAACTTTATGAGTTTGTGTTGTACCAATTTTAATATAACTAAGTTGGGAAAATAATATTCTGTGATTTATTAGTTAAGAGGATTAAATACCACAAGGTTTTTGGTGTAACAAGATTATTATTTATACTGGTTCAACAAAAGCCTAAATAAGAAAGATACACTGTATATATCACAGAAAACTTGAATCCCAATATATACATTTGCATCTTATGTATGTGAATATTAAATATATAATGCATTACAATAAATATATAAGGAAATGGTTATGATGAGTTTAATGTTGATAAAAGATAAAAAATACAAATGTAGTCTATGCTAATTGCAATGAAAGATGCTGCACGGAATCTTGCAGATGATGGAATAATTTATTTTATTTTCCATTGTATATTTCTGTTCATAACCAAGAATCGGCAAATTTGTTCTTCTAAATGAATGAGCAAATGAATTTTTCATTACTTTTATATCTACTATAATGAAAATATACCCTATGCTAATAAATTTCAGATAACTTATTTTAGGAAAGCATATATCATCATTATACTTGTGTATTATATATTTTCTGGATTTATAAGTAAAAAAGATTTAAACGTCATTAATAATTGTACAAATACTTTTCCATGAAAATATAATAGATTGGTATAAAAAAGCAAGTATGACACTAATTTTTCATGCTTGCACATAGCTTATAATAAGCATAAATAGTTAAAAGTATTCTCAATTTTGAGACAAAGCCAACTATCAATTCAATGAAATGATATAATTTAATTTTCTTCTGGTCCAGTTTTGCTACTGTTTTACACACACAGGAAATGAGAGCAGTTAATTTTTCCCTTAGGCTGGTGCAAATTACAGAATGATGCTTTTCAAAGGAAAGGTTAGAATGTAATATGATCTGTTCTCAAATTTTGACCTTCTTGGATTGAGCTTTCCATTATTTTGAATCAACAGGGAGAGTGCTAATTACTCATTTAGAGATGCTAAGGTAGCTCTGGGACGTGGAAGTAAAGGAGGACCCTAACTAGAAAACACGTTCCCTACAAAGACTACATGTCAGCACCTCTTGGTTTACAAAATTTTAGAGAGGAATAATTTTTTTTTTTTACAGTCAAAAATGATTGCATTTTACCTTTTAAGTGAAAACAATCCTAATTAGAATTTTATTGTCAAAATTTGTCATTAGGGCTTGCCCTAAAACACCAAAGAGTCTCGCCTTTGTAGCAGTGGGAGGTTAAATTCATCCAAAGGAAAGTCCCATCTGCCAGTTTACTTTTGGGAGCCTTTACGTGTGAGCAGTTAGCAGTGGAGCAGGAAGTACCAGCTGAATAATTGAGTATTATGCATCTAAAAGAAGGGAAAATAAAAACATATACTAATGGATTGTTGCCAGGCTGCTGTTGTTAGTGCAGAAAGTACAGATAAATAGAATATAAATAGAGCTGACCTGTCCTTTCTTAAAGAGACTGATTAGAAGCAATGTTACAATAACAGCAACTAAAGAGGAGTCCTGAGGGGGATCTACATTCCTCCAAGTAGTCTAGGAAGTTTTTTAAAAGCTTCAACTGAAATCACTGATTCTCTTGGATGTATTATGCTCTTCAACTGTTCATCCAAGACTCAGGAACACATATCACCTTTTGATCTCAGATCCCATTCATCTGTCTCTATTGTATCCTTAGGAAAAGACTACCTTGTCCTAGTTACTACACTCAGCCAAATAGAATATGCAAACATGATTCCAGTGTTTGTGCTTCTCTCCATAGATAACATGATCCTCCAGAGTGCTTTAAGTAAATTCTATCCTGAATGCAAGCTCACACATACTATCCAAGGCAGAAATTGGAAAAAGATCAAAGCTGTGATGAAATTGCATTTCAACAAGGTGCAACGAGGAAAAACTACATATTGGCTTCAAAACTGTTTGAAATGTTAAACATATTTTATGCATAGTTTTATTAAACATATTATATAAAAATTTAGCAACTGAACCATGTTATGGTCTAGTAATCCTTTGTAACATCACACCATTTACAAGCAGTCACTAAAATTCCTTTTTTTTTTTTTTTTTCTTTTGGTACCTGTAATCAAACTTAAGACCTTGCACTTGTCAGGCAGACACTTATGCTGCTGAGCTATATCCTTGGCCCTATTTTTCTTTTCCCTTTAAACATCTCTATATTCTTCCTCTTAACCCTTCACAAGAACCATTCTGCTTTTATTTTTTTTTTTGATTTGACTATTTCATATGTCATATTATTTGAATCATTCATAGATAATATTTTTGTTACTATATAGTTTCAGTTAGTACAGTGTCCAAAAATTTCACCCATTATCATATGTCGGAATTTCCTTCCTTATGATAGAATATTCCATTGTATTAATAATATGCATTATACTTTTTTGTTTATTCATCTGTCAGTGAATATTAGGGTTGCTTTCAACTGTGGGTTATTATAAATCACATCTTCAAGAAGCATGAGAATATAAATATTATCTCTTCAAGTTCTCTTCAAGTTTCTGCTTTTATAGCTTTTGGATATACAGTCAGAAATGCTGTTAACAGAGCATGTGGTAATTCTGTGTTTAACTTTGATAGAAACCATCAGAGCTGTTTTCCTTAGTAGCTTTACTATTTCAAATTCCCAACAACAGCACACAAATGTTCTGATTTATCCACAAAGTCATTGACCTGTTATTTTCTTTCCTTCTTTTTGTAATATTCTAATGATTGTAATGTAGAACTCAATGGGTGTGAAGTACTATTTAATTAGCTATGCAGATATCAGTCCTAATGGGTTTTAAGTGGTACCTAATGAGCGTAAAGTGGGATCTAATTAGCCATCTAGGTATCTATCCTAATGGTTGTGAAGCAGTTTCTAACTAGCCATTTTAATGACTATGGTTTTGATTTGCATTTGCCTAATGATTGGTGATGCTGAACATTTTTTCATATGATTTTTGATCATTTGTATATTTCCTTTGGAAAAAAAATTCTACTTGTGATTTTCTCATCTTTAAAGCATCTTACTTAATTTTGGTTGCACATTTACAGGAGCTCTTTACACATTTTAGATGTGTCCTTGTCAGACATATGATTTAGAAATAATTTCTCTGATTCAATAGGTTGATTTTCATTGTGTCTTTATAAATGGATGCTTTAAATTTTAATAAAGTTCAATGTATCTAATTTGTCCTATGTTGACTCTGCTTTTGGTATCATATGTAAAATTATTGCAATTCAAATATTAAAAATTTCTCTTGTATTTTATTAGAGTTTTATGTCTTTAGCCCTTATATTTAGGCCTTTAATCTATTTTGAAGTAAATTTTGTACTTGGAATAAGGTTAGGGCCAAAGCCATTCTTTTGTCCTTATTCATGTTTTCCAACATGAAATGATAGACTGTCCTTTCTCTTCCAAATAGCCTTAAACTATTGCCATAAATCATTTGACTCCATTTGAGATAATTTATTTCTGGGCTTTTAATTCTATTTCATGTGTGGGGGGTATGTGTATCTGTATGTATTTGTCTGTATCATACTATTTTCATATATATTATGACTTTGTATTTTTTGAGAATTAGTATAATACCACATCTCTATTTTTATTATTTTCAATTTTATTTTGGATATTCAGAGACTTTTGTGATTCCATATAAATTTGGAATGAATTTTTTTATTTAGCAAAAGCTTAATTGATTGAAAAACAAATTATGTTACAAGGAAACATAATTCTTTTTTTTTTTAATCAGTACCAGGGATCGAACTCACGAACACCTGCTTGCATGGCAGGTGCTTATGCTGCTGAGCTAAATTCCCAGCCTAGGAAACATAATTCTTGAAGTCTGCAAAATACTATGTATTTGCTCATCTTCAATCATCTTTATTTATTGAATAACTACTTATGTTATTGGACATTATTTTAAGGACATTTTCAAACATGAAGATAAAAAGATACACATGAAATCAAGAACTAAAAAGAAAACATAGATAAAAGCACAAAGTTTGATTATCAAATCTTTAAACATATGTGAAAGAAATGTCTCCAAGAAGCCAGGAAATAACCCTGTAGTAATTAAAAGTGTTAGTTTTTTGACACATAAAAGAGCAGAATATAAAAGTAAAAGTGACCTTTATTCTAAGGAAATGGAGAGGAGCCTGTAACTGGGAGTGATCTGGATTTTCCTCCACCTTGGACATGGGGATATGGGGTATATGAAACCTTTGACTGGGGATAGTGCTTTGGACAGGCATGGATTACATGCGAGGAGTTGATTGGAATTTTCTTCCATGCACTGGGAAAGGAAAAAAGAAATTATATTAGAGAAGGAGGAAGTGACCTCAGGATAAACATCCCCAATTTAGCCTTCTACCAACATAATGTCTTGTAATTTATTCTAGGGCAAAAATCTTTCAAAATGCACATAAAAAGACAAAGAACAGTAACAATAAATAAATGTAATATGTGGTAAAAAATCTTTATTTGTTATCTTTGTTGATTTAAAGGTTAATTTTATAAAGCAGCAATCATGTAACTAGAGCCTTGAGTTTCAACACTTCAGAATGAACTTTTGTATGTTGCCACTGACCACATAAAGATTATAAATTGAAAGGAAGATGTATTGGGTTAAAATAAACAAAGTTAGATATTGACTATAATCCATATATATAATTAAAATGAACTAAAGAATTAATTTTATCAGATTAAGATGATAAGCCTTATGAACAAGTATTTGCTCTTATTTTTTCTTACCTACAATGATTTAAATTATATAAAGTAATTTTCTTGGCAGCTTTTATCAGTTCATTTTCCATTGCTGTAACAAATATTTGAGTAATGTATACAAAAATAGAATCAATTTAATTCACAGTTTTTGAAACTGAAAGTCATTGTCAAGTGCCAGCGCTGAGGTGAGGACCTCATGGTAAACCAAATCACAACAGCAGCAAAGGTACTCAGGAGATACAAGACAGACAGTAGAATTTTTCATCATAATTCTCTTGCAAAATTAAACCATGGTTCTCAAAAGACTACTCAATTTCTTACAAAGTGCCAACAACCTGAGTCATTTTCTATTAAGCCTTATCTTTTAAAGGTCTTATCACCTTCTGACACATATACTGACAGTGCGCCACACATTAATCATAGGGCAGAGAACTTAACCGTATATGAAACACAGTACAATATATTATAGAATTTGTAATGTTTATTGGTGGCATATATATATATATATATATATATATACCATAACACCAAAAAAAAAAAAGTAGTAACAGGTGTCCTGTTATAAACAAAGTAGATTATTGTAAATTAAAGTAGTCATTAGAGCTGGGCATTTAGCTCAGTGATGTAAGCACCTGCCTGGCAAGCATGAGATTGTGAGTTTCTAAAAAAGAAAAGAAAAAACAAAAGCGTTATAGACAAGAGAATAACACTAAGAAAGTACACAAATTACAGCGAAAATATATTGAAGTAATCAAAATAAATTAAAAAGATTCTTGTCTTACAAAGAAAATAGCAAAGGAGTAATAGATGAATAAAACATGAGCTTCACACAAAACCAAATGTAAAAAAGGCAGGGATAGATTTGACAATATGAAGAGCAACATTAAAGTGAGTAAAACAATGTTATCATGAGACAAATATTATAAAATAAGATGTTGAAAAATTGACTCTATCCAATCTACTCAAGATACTTTATATTCAACATAGATTAAAACAAAATGTTGGCCAAAAAATATATCATGTAAAAGGCAACCATGAGAAACTCAGAGTGATTGAACTAGCCTAAGACTAAATAAACTAAGTCTTACTTAGAGACATTAACAGGGACATGCTGGTATAATAATGACTTATTTATTAAGGAAACACTAATGGAGTGAAAAAAAACACTTTTCTCATGAACATTAAATTGTCTTATTTTTAACTTGGTTTGAGATGCTTTTTTGCGAGGATGCTACAAAATGTGATCAACAAATATGGAGAATGTTAAAATTATCAAGATAAAAGATATTGTTATTAACAACCGCTCCAAACTTCAAAAATATTTATCCCATCTGTCTCACCACTTTTTGAAACATTCCGGGAAATTCTCTTTAGTGATTAGCTCTCCATGACTGCCTTGATATTCTGAACTGATTCAAAACATTTAGAGCAATTTCTGTCAAATAAAACACTAAAGTGGGTCCTAATCTACTTCATTTACCAGATCTAGCACCATCTGATTTCTGTCTTTCCAGAAATCAGATACCTAGAAAGATAAACATGTTTTCAATAGACTCAGGACATAGAGGTGGTAACTACAGCTCTACCAAAGACATACATCTGAGAGGACTTTCAAAATTATTTGAGAAAAGTTGGGAATTTAAGTGTGTTTGAAGTGAGGGGCAATATTTTGAGGTGTATTAATGGTCATATGTCTTTTGCTGTAATATTTTCCTTTTATATTTAAACACTCCCTATGTTTTTGAACAAAATTAGCATCTAGCTGAACTAGCAAAATGAAGAAAACCAAGTGTCAAGGCCAAGCACTCTTGGAGTTTCCTTTTCTTCAGGCACAAGATTATACATTACATAGAGAGTTTTTTTTTTTTTTTTTAATTCCTTCAGTCCTCCATGGTCACATCAACAGTAACATTTGAGATAACAGTTGAGAGTTATTTTATGGTATGCTTGCTTAACTGTTCTTTGTATATATACTACTACTAGAATGCTCTCTATTAAGATATGTAGGGATGGTTGTTAGATTTTAAAGTATGTAACTCTTCTAATTCTTAATTTATACTCTTAATCAATCTATCATCAATATTACTGATAATTTTGAATGTTTTTGTACTCAAAAATCCATTACTATGAAAATGGTTGTAAGTGAAAGTTTTCATTGCTGCAGAAATGTTTGATATAGTAAAGAATATTTGAGAAAGCAGAATAAACACATATGTTATCTTCCTGGAAGCCTTGTTAAATTGCTTGCTATCTCATTTTGATTGCCCAAATTTATTAAGACATAGACCCATTACCATTTAATGTGTATTTTAACTCTGAACTCTTGAGTTTATCAGTCACTGTAACATAAATTGAAGTTTAGAGGGTTCAATTATAGACACTGAAAATAGTCATGAATACCAAACGGAGGTTCCTGTAAATTTTATTTTCCTTTCAAAAAGAAATATATAAATGATTCAGAATGAATAGAAATAGTTTAAAAAGACTGAATATTTTATAGAAGTGGCAATGCACTAGTCAAAGACAAACCTATTTTCCTCTGTGTATATATGATATTATAGTTATTTATTCCAAATTTTCTGATATGTAATATATGGTATTAGAATTCACAGAAGATTATATGAGTTTGCAGTGATTTTCTTAAGTCAATTATCCCAAATAGGATTGATGTTTGCCTCTAGGATATGCTAACCAATATTTGAAGGTATAATTTGTTGTCATAATGAGAGGGTGCTAGTTATAGTATTCTTCTAGCATTGAGTTGATAAGAATTGAAAAAGTCTGTTAAGCACCTTAAATTGAGCAGAACGGTTTCCTATAAAAAATACACCTGGTCCAATAGACCAGTTGTACCAAGATAAAGAACTCTGCTTTTAATTGTGTAACATATGTGAAAACAGCATTAATTTCATAATTGACCCAACATTTAATAAACCCTTTCCATGATTTAAACCCTTAATTCTGTTAAATTTTTCTAAATATTAATTTTATTTGTAAAAGACTAATATATATTTATGGAAAATATATTTTAAGCAACTTTCTCTGAAATTAATATTGTAATAAAAATCAAATTCTATTTTTGAATAAAATAATTCTAAGTGAGGTATAAATCATAGTTTAACAATTAGTAAACAAAATACAATCTTCACCACAGGGACCTGGAGGTCAGCGGACCATCAGCTCTGCCCCCCTCATCACTCTAGCAGCCCATGGACAACTAGTGACCTCTTTCACCACCTGAAGAATATTGGTGAGCTGGTGGGAGCTTCAGCACCACCTTACCCACACAGAGGACTTCAGTGGGCTTGAGGCAGTATGGTGAGCTTCTCCCTCAAATGTAGGACCTCAGTGGGTAAAAAGGAGCATCAGTGAACTCCTCCTCAGCTGTAGGAACTTGGAGAGTATGGCAAGAGTGTGGGTGAGTCCTTCTTCCATACAGATGGCAAAACTGGGTTAAAGAGAGTGCTGACGAGGCCTCCCTTAACTCAGAGGTAATCAAAAGGGCCTATGAGACACTCAGTGATGCAGTAGGGTCTCTGCTGAGGTGCAAGGACAGGCAGATCTGGCTGCCAGGAACAGCCTGAAGCTAGAGTAACAGTAGGGATTAAGGGTTGATTTACAACACTAGTCAGCTAAGAATAATATAGGACTCACCAAAAAGACCCTCAGGAGGAATTCAGGTGACTGGCCCCTCCTCTTCCTTGTGGGACCCAGCAATTGGATAAACATCAACCACACAGTAGGACCCTAAGACACACACGATGGGCAGTTGGGCTAGAGGAATTGATAAAACCAAAATATTATCCCAAGAAGAGAAAATGACGGAACAAAGGCAAAATGCAATCTCAAACATCCAGATCCCATTGTAATTGAGAAGATCACAAATATATGCTTTGAAAATCTTTATTCACATAAAGTGGAAAACCCAGAAGAAATGGACAGATTTCTAGAAATGTATCAATTACCAAAGCTGAATCAAAACTAAAATTGAAAATGTGTTTAAAACTTACTAACAAAGAAAACCCCAGGTCCTGAAGGATTTACAGCTGAATCTTATAAGAAATTTAGAGAAGATTTAATGCCAATGCTCCTCAAACTTTTCAATTAAATTAAATGGAAGCAATTTTTCTTAATTCATTCCTGGAGGCAAGTCTTACTCTGAAACCAAAAGCAGAGACAGACCCTACCTAAAAAGCAGAGCTATAGGACATCTTCCTAATGAACACTGATGCGAAAATTCTCAATAAATACTGACAAATAGAGTACAGCAAATCATCAAGAAGATTATATACCATGACCAAATGGGATTCATCCCAAGAATTCAGGGATGGGTTAAGATATGCAAATCAATAAATGTAATACACCACATCAACAGAGCCAAAGACAATAATCACATGATCATCTCAATAAATGCAGACAAAGCTTTTGATAAAATCCAACACTTGTTCATAATAAAACCCATACAGAAACTTGAAATACATGTTATCTACCTTAACCAGATAAAAACCCCAGATAAAAACCATCTATGACAACCAACATTATACGAAATGAACAAAACTGAAATATTTTACTCTAAAATAAGGAACAATGTAAGAATGTCCACTATCACCAGTCCTATTGAATATAGTTCTCGCAGACCATTTAGTCAAGAGAGAGAAATAAAAGGAATAAGGACAGGAAAGGAAGAGTCAGATTATCACTATTTGCAGATGACATGATACTCTACTAGAAGATCAAAAAAACTCTATCAAAAGACTAACAGAGTTAATAAATTCAGAGTGTAGTTGGATAAAATGTCAATATGCAAAAATCGATTGAATCCTATATACAAGCAACAAACTCACTGACAGAGAAATTATAAAAATGATATTTTTCATATAGCATCCAAAACAAAGAAATACTTAGGAATCAACCTAAAAAAGGATATAAAAGATCTATATGCTGAACACTATAGTAATCTGACAATGAAGATTAAAGAGGATGTCAGAAAATGGAAAGATATCCTTTGCTCTTGGTTAGAAGAACTAACGATATGAAAATGGACATACTTCCAAAACTGTTATGTAGATTTAATGCAATGTGATCAAAATCACAATAACATACCTTACAGATCTAGAGAAAACAGCTCTAAAATCCATTTGGAAATGGAAGAAAGCCACAATAGCAAAAGCAATCTAGGCAACAAAGGCAAGCAGAAAGCATCACAATCCCTGACTTGAATTTATACTACAAAGCTCTAGTGTAACAATCAGCATGACACTGGCAACCCCCCCCCACACACACACACAAAAACAAAACAAAACAAACAAACAAACAAAAAAACACCAGACCTGAGGATCAATGGAACAGATTAAATAATGCAGATACAACGACAAAGACACCTATTCACCTTATCTTTAATGAAGGTGCTAACCATGTTCACAGGAAGGATAGCCTTTTTAATAATTGGTGCTGGAAAAATTGGCTTTTCCCATGCCAAAGACTGAAACTAGACCTATGTTTATTACCATACAATAAACTAAAGTCAAAATGGATCAAATATCTAAATGTTAAAACAAAAACACTAAATCTATTGGAAGACAAGATAGGTAGAAATCTTGAAGACACAGGAGTTCATGTACAAAATGCAAAGTGCACAGGAATCCCTTAAAAGAATTAATAACTGGCATCTCTTCTTATTAAAAAAATTGTACTTCCAAAGAAATTACCCACAAAAAAGGAGAAAACCCACAGAAAAAATACTAATATCTAGAAATACTAATATCTCAGATAAAATACTAATATCTAGAAATAAAATACTAATATCTAGCAATATAAAGAACTGAAAAACATCATGCCTCCCTAATTCAAAGATGCAGTCCAACAATGGGCATCTGAAATGAACACACACTTCTCAGAAGAACAAATTCAAATGGCAAATAAATTCATGAAGACATGATCAACATCACTGATCATTTGAGAAATGTAAATTAAAAGAAAATTGAGATTCCATCTCACTCCAGAAAGAATTACTGCCATGAAGATACCAACCATTAACAAATGTTGGCAGAACTGTGGAGAAAAATGAACATTTCTCCACTGCTAGTGGGAGTGTAAGTTGGTGCAACCACTGTGGAAATTAGTGTGGATATTCCTCAAAAAAACTAGGATTAGAAATTCCATTTAATCCAGCTAGTCCTGTTCTGGGTATTTTCCCAGATCAATGGGAAATATCATGCCATGGAGATATATGTGATCTCATTTATAGAAGCACAGTTTGTAATAGTTCTAAGTCTTGGAACCAACCAAAATACCCAACAACAGCAGAATGGCTAAAAATGATGTGGCATTTTTATACAATGGAATATTACTTGGCTATAAAAATTATAGTCTTGAGGCTTTTATACATAAACGGAGGCAACTTAAGACCATACTCATAAGTGAAATAAATCAAACTCACATTTATAAATGTTATATTGTCTCCCTAGCATAAAAATAATAAAAAATAAAAATCTGAAATAATAATAAGAACCATAATATACAATATTATTGTAATATTGAAAGGGAAAGAAAGTGTTCAAAAGGACAGAAAAAGTGGGATAGTGAAAAGGAAAAAGGAAGAAATAAAACGTATATGTATGTTGGTAAACACAGGAATGTATGTATGTAGATGTATGCTAGTTAAATAACTATAGGACTAATCTTTCTTTGTTCACCAAAAAGAACAGTTTGTGCTGTCATTGTTTGACTGATCACTTTTGTGTCTGGATTTTATAACGTGAACAACTAATTCTGAAATAAAAAATATGTAATATATCAACAAGTGTTAATTCCCTAGTTTTTTTTTTCTTTTTTGAAATTCTGCATCTTTTTTTTTATATTTTGTTTTTTAAAATAAAAAAAATTAAAAATAAAACAAAGTATCTTTATAAAAATGGTGTGTGAGAGTGGTGTTTAAAGCTGCTAATAAATCTGTACAGTCCATACACACATTATATTTAGGTAACTGCTGCACTGAGCTGAAAGGAAAAGGCCATTGGGACCTAGAAAATGACAAAAGTCAAAGCTAGTGCGTCATAAATTGAAGGCTAATGATTGTTATTAATTTTATATGCTTAAATTTTCACAAGGTTATTCTATTTATATGAAGTTCTTCAGTGTTATAAAGTATAAGTGTAAATTTCAAAAATGAAACCGTAGTGTATGTGCTGTCCTAAATAATCATCACCCAAACTTGTTTTTCCAGATTTATTTCCAAATACATATATATCTGCTCCATTATTTTTCAGCTGGTAGTTTACACATAATGATATTTGCTCCCTAATTGTGAAAAATTATTTTGACTAATGGTTTTCTCACTATGAGCTATACATTTATTAGGAAAATGGACTACCTCTTGTGCTTCTTTGTTTTTTAAAAATTAGGGTGCTCCTCAACATATGATATATATATATATATATATATATATATATATGCTCATATATACATTAAATGTACATATATGCTCAAGTTGCATATATTCTACAAACGCTGAAAGGAAAACACTAAGGAATAGAGAAAGAGAGGGTAAAAAAGAGATAGAAAAAAGGGAAGAAGGAAAGAAAGAAGACAATTTTATTCTTTATAAAATGAAAATATTTCTCAACCTCTCTTCACCACTGTCAAGAACAAAACGGAAATTTAATTGAAAAAATCATCGCAAGGGGAAAAGTAGAAGTACGGTGTTATCTAGAGTGTGTAGTATTGATGGTGCCTCTAAGCTACTTCCATGTAACCACAGTTACTGCTGCCTGAGGCACCATTATTTTTAGTGACATTTTTGTAGCCTTATAAAACATGATTTTGGGGTCATTAGCTTCGTGCATAGCTTGAAGAGCTTTTTTTTTTTCTTTAGTTCTCGCTCAAACCCTATATAAGTTCTTATTGAAGCCTCAGCCAGCATAAAAACATCAAACAATTTGAGATGCCATGTCGAATATCAGTCTGTACATAGAGTCTCAATAGTAAAATACATACACAGGAGCATCACAGTAATTTGTTGGATTTACATACATCATAGTGTTACCTTAAGTGCGCATATGTATGGAACTTTAATTCATTTTATCAAAAAATTAATAAGAGCTTCTCCAAATCATTTAAATTTATACCTGTTCATTTAATCATATTTGCCTTCTGTATACAGATCTCTTGATTATAAAATAATAAAATATATATTTATATTTCTTGTAAACTTTTCCCCCCTATAAAGAAATTTCAAATAGAAAGCCCATAACTTCTTTTAGGAGACATCCATGTTTCTCTGAAGTCCACTAAAGTAAAGAAAAGTGACCATAAATTTAGCTACTATATTTATTTAAACTGAAGTGGAACAAAGAGATTATTTTGCTTTATCCAACTATGATGAAAATTTCATGTAATAAAAGATCTCAGGATAATGTATCATATTTATTTCTTTTTCTGTGAGCTTCTTGGAGACCCATATTACCTGGTAGGTAAAAAGAAAAAGAAGGGATGTTCCAAGGTCATGTCTACCTTAAAAAGTATTAAAATTAATAAAAGTTATAGTTCTCTAAAGTAGTAGTAGAATAAGTTCAAAATCAAAGTTTAGCATTTCTTTACTTCTTTTATAGGATTCTGAACTATAAAAGAACTTAAATACAGAGAACAATAAAGAAGGCCTTTTCTAGGATAAAATCTCTGACGACTGTACCATCATATGAAAGAAGCCACAATAATTAAATTGTCTCTGTGTTTATCTTAAAAATGCTTCAGATATTGTTATTTTAAAGTACTGAGATTTGGAACTAAAAAAAGCACCTCGGATTTTGAAAGTGCTTTGAAATGTCATAATATTTTGGATCACATACAACATAGAGCAAAAAAATGCTTTACATAATTTTATTATCAGTTATTCTGACAAACGGGAAAATTAGTGGTAGGTTCAGATATAATAAAAGCATTTTTCTTAATGTATCTCATTTTTCAAAATATGCAATTGTTCAATTTTACTTACCAGTAAAATAAATTTTATGGCAAGGTATTCACAAGTTTTTCTATGAAATCTTAACAGTGTTCTCAACAGTTACAATTTTCAATGAAGAATATAAATGCATTATTTGGAAAATGTTAATAGCAAATATAAATAACCTTTTGTAAAAATTATACGTATTTATATTATATGAATTTTATATATACACAATTAAAATCATAATATATTTACCATCACATATTCTGCTATTTTTTATATTTAGTAAAATTAGTAAATCTCGAAAAAGTAACTTTTTCTGTGTAATTGGCCTATAAAATTCAGTCGGCCATACTATCAAGTAGTTATTCAGAAGCTCCAATAAACTGTGATTGCTGGTGTCTCTCTGTGGTGGAGGTTTTGCTGATATGGAAAGTCACTCTGCTTTTGAGTTTGGCCAGCATAAAATGCCAGGAATTAATGACCAATGGAGAGAAGAACTCAACTGGCACTGGCGAACAAACACTCCACTTCTAGTTCTCGTGCGGTTTGACAATTCTGACATGTTTTAAACAGCTTCCTAAAGTCACCAAAGGAAAAAAAAAAAAAAAAGCCTGACTTCTTCATTTATAGGAACACTAGAGCAATAATGAATATGTTATTGCCTCAAGAGGCTTTACTTTCCTTCTTTATCAATTCTAAATTTAAAACTTAGCCTTTCTCGAATCTTCCAAATAAAATAATTATATATATATATATATATATATATATATATATATATATATATGGTCTTTTTCTTTTTATCGGTAGCGGGGATTGACCTCATGACCACCTGCTTTCAAGGCAGGTGCTTATGCCGCTGAGCTAAATCTCCAGTCCCTACATTTATATTATTATATAGCAGTAAAAAAAGAAAAATCTTCAGCCTGAAGAGATAAAGGAAAATATTGATGATAATAATAATCTCTTGCATTCTCTAGTTTCAAAATGAAAAATAATTTCAAAATCTGTTCATTGTTGTATAATGGAAATCAGTGTAAAGTTTTACTATAAACAGGAAACGTTGCAACATTTTTAGTATTCAAGAAATAAGTTTGAAAGTTTAAGATTTGAAAATGGTCAGGTAGTTGTTTTTGAGTTTTTAAAATGCATTGAAAATTGAAAATTGTGGGCATAAGCCAATAAGAATCCCCTCAGAATGCTGCATGAATGTCCCGAGTTCATGATTTTACAAAGTAATCAGTGCTTATCTGCTGCAGCTGGAAGGTAGACTGCTTTGAAAACCCACTTCTAGAAACTGATTTGTCAAAAGGGATTAGAAGAGAAGAGAAAATTTTGTTGTTTTCAGAGCAAATAGGACATGCATGGGAGTGGATTTCGAGGGTGCATGATGAAAGAATCTTAAAATAGGAAGAATTTCTTGAAGACACATTTTTACTACGACTCCATTTTTTCCCAGTGGCAAACATACCAGATGCCAGTCTCAACTCATGGGTAGAATTGCTATTTGGAGCATGAACAAATAAATCATTTAAAATTAATGAGGTACAAATGATAAAACTGATTTGCAAAATATTGAAAAAGGAATTAAAAGGTTCAATGAAATGAGTATGCTGTGTATGACACAACATGAGAGAAAACATGGTTAACATTGTTTCTCAGGAAGCACTACAGACATTCAGTAAAATTGGTAATAATAATAATTGTTATGGGCACATGACTGTCACTGAGGAGCCAGAGCTGATGATAAGAGGAATGTTACAGAATTTATGGGGAATCTTCAATGGCAGAGGCCAGGTGGTTACATTTTATTTTCAGGCGGAAAGTGGCTATATTACTGGAAAAAGCAGAATCCAAGCCAGAGAAAAATTACTCTTTGGAATCTGTAGCGATGGCCAATATGCCATGATATTCCTAGGAGCAAGATAGATGAGACATTAACAACAATATTGATTAATCTCTATAACCCAAAAATGTTACTGGAATAGAAAATCATGGGACCTTAATCAGTTTTCAGATCTTGAGCCATTTTCTGACTCTGAACTCATTAAATTAAGTGGAGACTAAGTTATTTTGAAAATGAACCTTATATTGCTACAGAAAGATGAGAGAGGAACAATTTCTTAAATATTTCACCCAAAGGGATTAATTATATCCATTTATCAGAGAATCATTAACTGGAGAAAAGGGAATTAACTGTTATTGCCATGATTGTTGGATACATGGTCTGATTCAAAGCTAATAATCATGCAAAGGCACAGTGACCATATGGGCAGGATAAGGGGTGGGGTGGGAAATAAAAGCTACTTGTGTTTCACCTCCTCTCCAAAAATATGGAGCATGTTTTCCAGAAGGTATCTAGCTAGTGGTGCTCCTGAATATCTACATTACCAAAAAAAAAAAAAAAAAAAAAAAAAAAACAGGAACCAGTCCATGACATTATACCAGATGCTATGGATACCAGCAAGCCAGATGGTAGAAACATGTTGATTATGCATGTAGTCCTTCCACCAAACATGTTGAGGTGATAGATATTTATTGTGGTCGATAGCATATTCAGCTAGATCATTATCTGAGTGCTTACAGAAATATTTCATTTGTCATCCATGTATCATGCCTTGGAATTAACCCCGAGTGAGGAGTGAACCAGTAGTTACATTCCACATCTAGATGGTAGTCTGTTACTTCTAATAACCATAATAAGAAAAATGACATGTTAAAGGATTATTGTAAAAAACAAATGAAAAAAAGAACTAAATACCAGAACTTTAAGTGGATCATCAAGACTCCAACATAAAAAAGGATCCCTCAATTAAAAATTCTTAAATGATGGGGAAAATACAGACTTATACATGTGTCTATACCACAAAGGTTACAAATTAATGTAGTGGAGAGAATAAATTTTCATTATATAAAAGTATTTTCTGAGCCAGCAAAGAAATTACTCATGTAACTGGTGGAGTTCTGACACATATCTGTGTGTCTTGATTTCTAACTTTTTGCTACCACATCATAAGGAAACATAATCACTAGCATTTAGATTGGAAAAACCCCTGATAATCCATTAGGTAAAAAATTAATAGTGTGAAATGCAGGTAGCCCAGAGGCAGAAAATTTAAACCAGTAAAAGTACAGTTAGATGGTAAAGGAATCCTGAAGTATGCAGTAGAAGAAGATATAATGAACCTTCATGACCTCATGCTTCAGAGTATAATATAGATTGTCACTTAACTCTCTGTTACAAATACATACTTTTAGTAATTGTAATTGATTATCACCTTGAAGAAGAAATTAAAAAAAACAAAGAAATATAGATCCAACTGAAATACATATGAGTGATGAAAAGTGTGAACTATATACAGAGACCAACAGTGCTGCCAAAACACCACTTAAATTGTAATATCTTTCAGTAAAATTTTCAACCACCTGCCTATTAGTCACTCTGCACATAAGGAGGAGATGTTTACTTTGGCTTACTGTTTCAGTGGGTCCAGTCCATGGGTGCTTGACTGCAGTATAGAAACAGCATGACGGAAATGCCTGAAGAAGGAAAGCTGATCAATCTAGCTTTCAGAATGCAAGAGGAAGCAAGGAGGAGCTAAAACAAAAATGTACCATGTAAGGTGCCACTCTTAGTCATGCACATTTCTGACTAGCCCCTACCTCAGAACAGCATGTTTAGCTATGAGCTCACCGGTAGATTATAAATGTAGTTACCATATGTAATTAAAAGGTAACCATCATTATATAAATAAAAGTGTATCAGTTTCATGGAAAAGAAATATCAGTAGAGATGTGAGAACACTCTTCTGAGTTATTTTCATATAAATAATAATCACAATTATATTATTTAATTGATAGTTGTTAATTTTCTTGAGCCAGTTCATTCTCTATTGCTTATATGCAAATGCTCAATAGCATGATGAAAGTACAATTTCCCTTGATCTAAAAAGAACTTCATTTAAAGACACAATAAACTTCATGTTAATATGGCTTGGAAATTCAAGGGCATGCCTGATATAACAGGGTGTTGTCATAAATATTTCTGACATTTATTCATTGTACTTTCTTTAAAAGCAAGTTAATATTTCAAAAATAAATTAATAGTAACATCATTTCTCAGTTCAATTATAAAATATGCTAATGTGTCAGATATTCTTAATGCATCAAGATTGGCTAGGGATTGCTGTAGCCTAAGTAAAAGGAATTTTAAAAAGCAGTATTCCACAGTGAATAATTTAACCATATGGTCATTTGGCTTTGATTTAATTCAGCAATGGATAGAAGTTTTATGTGTATACAGACTAGAAATACTGCTTCAAAGAAAGACATTCTACAGAAAAGAGACGATAAATAATATGAAAACTTTATTATATTTCTTTCCAAATTTTCACCCTAGTCTTTTAAAATTCTTCAGGAAACATCTTTCATTGTTATATTAGCAAACCAGAGATACTGACTCCATTTAGGTGTATGAATTATATCTTGGTTGAACTTTGACAAAGAATTATCAATAAAATGTCTCACAATTAAATTTTAACTATGCTAGCCAGGTGTAGTGAACCATATGTGGAATCCCACCAGCGGAAAGAGGCTAAGGCAGGAGGATTGCCACAAGTTTGAGGCCAGCCTGGGCTACACACTGAGAGTATGGATAGCCTGAATTACACAGCAAGACCCTGTCTCAAAAATAAAAACTAAAACAGAAGTTAAAACAAATTAATGAATTGATTTTAATTGTGCTTAAATAATAGAGGGAGAAAACAGAACAGAAACATTTCTAAAATGTTACTTAGCTTGCTCTGATGAAGTAAAACATATATATTTCTTTCTGCAGATATACTTTGAAAAAATCTCCCAATAAATACTTAACATATGTGTTTGTATATTGATTGATTGACAGATCGATTTTTTTCCTAATACACTGCATGCATTTGCCTGTAATCACACACATTCATTTCTTTAGGGATCAGAAATTTTGTTTTCCAATTAGGCAAAAGTTACGTCCATAACAGATATCACTGGACCTATTTTCTCATATTGAATCAACATATTTCCTAGTGGATGATGTAAAGGAAATCTTGTCCTTATTATGTTGCACCTGAGAAATGAAACTAAGTCAAGACTGCAATGATGGCAGATTAAATTCCATGAGTGGTATTTGATAAAATTTAGAATGAAAGTTTAATCAATTCACTTAACTCTTTGAGTTTCATATCTAGAAATTGTAAATAGCATATTTTCTATAGGATGCATCACTTAGCTGAACAGTAACATCTTCTTTTATAAAATGGAGGTAATTATTCCTGCCTTATGTTCATCACAATTTTGTGTTGAGTGATAACAATTGAAAATTCCTTTATAAGTGAGGTTTTATTATTTTTTATATTTTATCTGTATTTGTCAGAATACCCTTCGTCTGAATGATAGTGTGCAGTAATAAATTGTAGCAAAGAAAACAAATGAAAGAGACATAAAAATGGAATTACTATTTAGAAAACATGAAATGCACTTTTGAAATGACATTCCCAAATTAAAAGCAATAGCACAAATAAAGATTAAATTCCACTGTTAAAAGGAATAACAAAAAATTGCTTCTGTTGGAATCTTAGACAATATTTTGAGCAGTTTAAAAGCATCACAAAATGAATATACTACCAGTCTAAGTGAAAGATAAAACTATCAAACTATGTTCTGAGAATTATTATCATAATTATAAGTTTAATTGCAGCAATAAGATACTTTATCATCCGATAGACTATCATTCATAGTGGAGTCCATTAAGCCAATAGATAAAGATCACTAGTAATGTTAGATAAAAATTTTTGCTTATTCTTTCCAGAAACTAGTCTGTAGTCATTGTTGACACCTCTCTTGCCCTCTTGTTAATTCTTTTTATATCTTTCTGTCAGAGGTTCATTTTCACATCTCACACTGTATTACGGCTTGTGTTTAAATGTCCCCTGAAAGCCTCATGGGGTCAGAAGTGGGCTTTTTCACAGGTAGCTGCAATGAATGAATCATGGTGCAATGCTAGGATGAAGGGTGCAGGATAAAGGGTGGACGATTGCTACATCAGCCTACTGATGGTTTGGCACTGCCTAATCCTAATAGCCTGGATGAAATATAAGAGTCACAACAGGGCTTGTTTTAACCTCTACTTGCTTTGCCACCTTCTGCCTGCCATGAACAGTTTCTCCTCAGTGATGCTGTCTGCCGTGCCACTTACTATGAGCTAGCCATTATGCAACAAAAGCTGTACAAGCTATGAGTTAAATAGAATTTTCCTCTCTTAACTTGTGAGTGTTGGCTACTTTGTATTAGCAATGAGAAAAGCAGCTGATACACACTGTCAGGTGTTTCCCCTCTAATTGCTACCAACGTCACTCTATTCATAAGATGACACGTCCAGCAACAGTTTTGACACCTATATCAGCATGAGCATTCTTTCTCTTAACCAGTTAACGAGCATCTGCCATCTACTTATCTGGCAGCTTGGTCCCAATTAAGAAAATCTTCCTCCCATTAAATTTAACACAATGAATTCAGGTTTTAATACAAGAGTGTTTTAGAATTGCTTGAAAAATATGTACTTTAATACTTACTCTGTATCTCTCCTCATTCTATTTTTTATTAAGAAGTGTATATTTTCCACTATGTACTGTTTGTTTTTTTAAATTATCTTTCTTCCAATGTTTGTGTTTACAGAAGTAAGTCAGTGTTGAGTTATTGAGAAGGAAGAGGTAAAACTGGCGTTTATTAAGCATTGCCTGTCACATACAAGACAGTCTCTATATTTGTGAGGCTTCCTTTGTAGTTCCTGGCACAATATTCTTTTTACTTTATTACGGTGGAGTGATAAGGTAAAGTGTTACACATGTTAGTTTAAACACTAACTTCTACATCATTCCTTAATGATCTCAGGAAAGTGGCTTAACTTCTTTAGCATGTCTTTTCACCAATAAGCTAGCAATATATTTTTGAATTGTTTACATGCTATTTCTTATTTAGATACCCATTCTTCCCTTCATTCATTCATTGATTTCTGGCAACAGGCATTACCACCAGTTCTGAGAGCCTTACGCTTTGTTCTATGGTTTGCCTCATTAATTTAATTGGCTGTCTCACATACTTAAATACAGAAAAGGGAATCATTTTTTGCCTAAATTGTCTCTTTGCAACAGTTTTTTTTTCTCTAATATTCTGTGAATTTATCCCCTTAGTATTCCAAGGATTTCAGTTCCATGTTCTCTGTGGCTAAGCATTGTTTCACCTCACACTTCCTTTCCCTGGACAGCTCAAAAGAAGTAAACCGGTTAAAGTGAAAGTGTTGAGACATTGGTTTCATAATACACAGCCCCTCTTTTTCTTAGAGCCAACTTCTGGATTAAGAGAACTGGATTATCTCAGACTTTTGGACACTAAAATTGTACAATCAGCAGGTCCATATGGAAGCATTCTTATTTTTAATTATTTTATTAGCATGTATTTGCAGTGCATTAAGTTTATATTCATCTTAAGGAGGAGGGACTTCTAAAAATTCACAAAACATAATTCTTCCTTCTTTTAGATTTTGTTTAATTTTCTAATATTGCCAAAAATCCTTGACATTCTTTGTATATTCTTCACTCCAATGTCTGCCTATATCATCACATGGTGATTCTTTACCTGTATGTCTCTGTATCCTTATGAGGATACTATTGTTAGAAGAAATGCAGATATAATGTTGTTTTCTCCTCTTTTCCTGCAAAATTCATGTTTCCTAATGTGTTCACTCCATTCCAAACTTTCCATAGGATAAACCATTCCTGTATCAAATCTCATCTAATCGTGGTCTCTTTTAAATACAATTGATTTAAGAAATGTCTATCTCATTTAAATCATCAAAATCAGATATGAGTGAGACTTTGAGAATGCTCCATCTTGGGTCAGATTTAATCTTTGTAAACCTATTAAATCCGGCAACAAGTTTTCTCTTTCCAAAATATAATTGTAGGACATGTAAATAATAGACATTTTTATTCAAAAGGAGTAGATTGGTATAAAGACAGGAATTTCAAATCCTTGTCAGTTTTAACATTAGACAGAACACACACCACGGTGGATTTCAGAGCTTGAGAATAATGCACAGTGACTTCATTATCTGTAATTTGAGTCAGAAATTCAGCCTTATCTGTTTGAATCATGGCTCCAACTTCACATCCTTAGTCCAGAGTCAGTTTGTTCTATGAAAATAAGGAGGTAGCCCACTGTGTAAGTCTGTGCCCTTTATGTTTGGATCTGACCTTGGATCATTATTCTTTTATTTTGTTTCGTTTTAGTTTCTCTCACTCTATGCTAACAGTGTTTTTGCTCATAGGAAATTCTCAAAATCCTAGTTAAATTCTTCTGCAATTTATGGGATTCCAAGCCAGAAGGCAAGAGGGTCCTTAGGTACCTTCCCTAGATGACTGCATCTCTACTGATTTCTGTGGCTTTTGCTGACTTGATCTATGAATCACATACCTAATTTGTTTTCCAAATTGGTGTTCAGAGCAACTTTAGCATTCTGTTCAGAACATACTTTCTCAAGTTTTGTAGTGTGGCTAGGATGATAAATTCCAAATATTGATGTTCTAGGGTTTTTTTTTTTTGTACTTTAAAATTTATTCTTCATTTGATCTGTTCCTTCTCATACTTTAATATAAGCAGCAGGAAGAATCCATCCTATAATTCTGTACTTTATTTGGAAATTTTCTCAGCTAGATTTTTAAAAATATTGTGAACACATTAATTTTCAGAATAGCCACAATAACAAATGATTCAACAAAGAAAGTCCAAGCAACTGATCTCGTTTTAACCATTTGAGTTCCAATATACATAATCATGATTTATTAAATGTTATAAAATCTATACTTATACAATTGAAATGCAAACTATATCAGAACATGATGTGTTATACAGAAAAACCAATAAAATTAATTACATATACCACAATGGAGTGTCTTTATTGTAAAGGTAATTTTTCATTGTCCTAGAAAGTGTGAGTTAAAAGGTAAAGATCTGTCAGAATAAAGTGTTCTACTTAAGGATGAGTAAACAACTAGAATAAATTTTAGAATAAAAAATTTGACTTGAGAAAGTGGTATGGCATTTAGAAATAGTCCTATAAGTCAAAGGAGATTAATGATGCAAAGGAAGTGTAGATTCTTCATATTGTCTTGATATGCATAATGAGGTTTAGGTCAGCAAAAATAAAATACTTACATGATGTTGTTCCCATTAGATTGTAATGGAGCTGAAGAATTTCTAACACCTAGTGACACTGTAGACCTTGTGATATCATAATGCAATGCATTATTCAGATGTGGTGATGCTGATGTAAACTGTTCTGTCAGTCAAATAAAAACATTGCATTATAATTATGTAAACTATGTAACACTAGATCATTAAAGCAAAATAGATTATTAGTTTTACTTTTACCATAACATAGCTTTATTATTATTTTTAGACTGCACTACTGCTTATATATATTTTAATAGTTGTAAAACCACACACAACATTTCTTTTATAGTTGCCTCTTACTCCCACTGTCTTGATTATATCAAGTGATTGATCTGTACATTCCAGTGAAAAAATATCTGATCACTTATTGCTCAGATATGTTATCAGTAAGCAATCTGTAACTGTTCTTAAAAGTTATAATTAATAAAAGAGAGCATATCAGAACACATATAGAGGATTCATGTTTGATGTAGAGAACTATATCTGTTTTAATATAAGTATAAAATTGGATAGTCCTGGAATTTTAATAGATTTATGGATTTTGTAGCCATGATTACATTTTGAATTTACTTGGTGCTTTTCCTGTAATACTAGATCTGAACTTTTTTGTTCTTCTATATCAATTTACATGGCAAACACCATTGCTTAATGTCCAAGTGTTTTAAAAAAAATCACTTGTATTTCTAAGATAAACCTCTTTTGGTTATGGTGTAATGTGATTTTGTTAAATTATTATACGTGATTTGTTATTTTTTAAATGAATCTTTTATGATAATATCCTTTTTTCTTATTATATTCTTTCTATAATTATTTTCTTTCCTCCTGTTGATTGTATTTGCTCTTTCTTCTATTTTCTCAAAATCAAATTTAAAACCTTTTTTTTTTCAAATATTGGTATTTGTGCTTGACCTTAGCTAAAGGGATAAATCTTGAGTGTTCTTACAGCTGAAAACCTGTGAAACATTAAAAATAAACAGATTTTACTTGCAAATTATACCTCAGGACAGGCTGAAATGATAAATTGATTCTAAAATGTATTGACTAATCGTTGTTACTGTTGAATCTCAGAGTATTGTATTGGTCTAATATCTTGATTTCTTTCTATTAAAACTAATGTATTCCTCTTTCAATCTTTATATTGTCTTTATTTAAAAATTCATATAAATAATTATTAAATTTTATTTTTTATGAGATTATTAGCTACTCATCTTTTCTTGTTTGTTGGTGATGTTGCTTTTTATTGTTTAGGTGCCTTCTGTTTAGGCTTGCATTATACATCTTAACGTATCACAGCCTTCATTCAAGTTCTATTGTACATCTTTACATAAAATCAAGGAACATTACATAGAGTTCCCTCCCTCAAGATTTGTGCTCAGAGTCTCATCATCAATTAGAAAATTTTCAACTTTGGATTACTTCCTGGGTGGTGGGGTTACCTGGAAGACAGTGAGTTCATGATCCAGACTTCCTCCTTTACATCCAGAGGTAGGCCAGCTGGAATGAAGTGAATTCATGATCTGGGGCTCCTCCATTACCCCTCCAGATGGTAAGGTCAGCTGAAAGGGTGTAAGACTGACCGAAACCCCAAGACCCAGGAAAGTAGCTAAGCACAGGGACACACACACACACACACACACACACACACACAACTTTGGAGGACAAAGCAATCAATGAGTCCAGTAATGTGAAAGCATGAGCAGCAGCTGTGAAGAGACAGCAATTAGACTCTAGAGAACTTCACTGCCATAGGACTGGTCCCAGTTCCCATATCCAGAGGCCAATATCATCTCCATACTCAGCACATCTAAGAGCAGTAACATGTACATTATCACAAAACTATAAACAACAGTAAAAGGTAGGTTCTTGGGAAAGCTGTAAAGAACCAACCTACGCATGGAGGACATCTCTGAGTAACAAGCATCTTTCTTCCTCCTTGAGATAAGCCTTAATACTAGTGGTAGAGTAATATAGTATGTGAACTTGGCAGGCATCAATATCGAATATAAAGTAAACGAAAAATGAGAAAGTGGAAGACGCAGAGGTGAGGTGCAGCCCCAGATCCCCAGCTCACCCAGGACAGGCCTGGAAGTCAACAAGATGGATAAGGTTGGAAGTCAAACACTGGAACTTTCTGAAATTGTAACAGAAGTGAGAAAACAAGTATAAAGTCTATAGAGAAAATAATCTCTCAAGTACAAAAAGAAATGATGCTTAAATCAAAGATATTAGAGAAGATACAAATGAAAGACTAGATGAGCTCATAAAAAGATGGAAATAACAAAATGCCAAATTTAGAAGATAAGTAGAATCCATAAAACAGATCAAAACAGAGATCCAGGAGATTAAAACCTCCAAGAAAGTTTATGCAACAGATTTAATGAGAGAATAGACTTTCAGATCTTGAATACAGAATTATAGCTAGTGATCATGAAAAGAAAGATATCTTAAAAATAGCGAGAGACCATGAGAAATCAACCCAGCAGATATAAGACAAATCAAAGAAGAATAACAAGAGATTGATTGGGGTCAATAAGAAATCTGGAGACACTACAATTGTTTATAATTGTTTCAACTATATGAAACAATTTTTCATAGACGTGGAAAATAAGCAATAACACAATCATAACAGGAGACCTCACTACTCCATGGTCACAGAGAGATAGATCGATCACCTAGATGGAATGTCAGCAGCTGAAGCAAATTTGTGAACAAATGGACTTAATAAGAGCAAGCCACACACCAAGGCCATGGCACCATTGGGCAAGCACCTGTGAACTACTATTCCATCCTTCTCCACCACTCTAAGAACCCTAGATCAGAGAAACCTAGATGTCTAGTACAATCCACTACACTGAGAGACTCACAACCAATGCAGGAAGCACCCAAGGTGCAGCTATGGGCTGATTCACAGGAACACAGGACAATGTCAGGATGAAGGAGCGAAATACAATCTCAGACCTCCAGCCCACACAGAGTAAGTTCAGGAGACACATAGTACAAATTAGAAGTAACACCTGCAATTTCTGAAAAGATAACAATTGAAACAAAGAGGCAATTTAGTTTTTGTATTGTTTGGTTAATTTTACATGCCTACCTCTGATGGTCTGAATAGCTCTTTGAAAATAACAAGAGGCCTTATGGTAGTCACTGTTAATTTCCTATTATCTTGTTTTGAAGTCTTGTACTATTTTCATCATTTTATTTTGTTTCATTTTATTTTATTTTGTTTCGTTTTGTTGGATTTTATTAGGTCTGATGGTATGCGCAGCTATTTTGAAGATAAAAATATATATTATGGTAGCCATTTTTGATTTCCTATTATTATTTTGAAGTCCTATATCACTTCATTGTTTCATTTTGATTGGCTTTATTCTGTTTTACTTTCATTTTATTCTCTTTAAAATTAAAAAAAAAATTTTTTTCAACTTTAATTTTAAGCTTTACTTGGCAGGATCAAAGCTGTCTGTTCCTACAACAAATATTTTGGTGAATGAACTAAGTAAGAATACAGCAAAATGTGATTTTGACTTATAAATCACGGTATTTAAATATAATTTTAAGAAAAATTAAGTTGAAACACTTTCTAAAGTATAAGTTTATGGGAAATATTTTTAACTGAAAATAATGTGGAATTATCTTTTAGGAAACATTAGAAAATGCTTAACTTATATTTTGTGTCCTAAATGTATCCTTTCTATTGGGAAAATGTTTTCACAGTTTTTTTCACAACTCCAGTTAGTAAAATTTTAATATTTTTGGTTTTTGTAAGTTTGCATCAGCTCTGATAAATTTTGAACCCACCATATTCCCAAAGGGCTAATTAAAAAGAAGTCAAATAACATTTCCTCTAATATATTCAAAAGTATTTATAAATATTTCAAGTAAAGCTAATCTTTTCAAATAACTTGTACTTTTTTTGCATTTAATGTTTTATAATAATAATTAGTTATTGGAATTATCTTTTAAGCCTGGAATTTAAAATCTATTACTGTAGATCATACATGTACTAATTGGCTATTTTTTCTTTAATTATATTCTTCCATATGAATCAAAATATTTTTCCCAAAATGTATTTGCAGTATGTCAGAGATGTATTACACATTTAGAAGTTGTATATTTTAACTATTTCTTAATTAATTAATTTATTTTGTCTTTTTGAAATAGGATCTCCCTCTGTGGTTCAGGCTGGCCTTGTGCTCACTTTGTAGCCCTGGATGGTCTTGAACTTACATTGATCCACCTCCTTAGCCTCCCTAGTGCTGGGATTACAGTAGTGTGCCATCACACCTGGCGTATTTTAAATATTGAGATTCTCTGTTCTATTTATTTATTATTGTCAACATATTGACAGAATATTCCATATATACAAATTAATAAATACACAATACAATACAAATATCCTTTGTATCTCCCTATAATATAAATGGTTAGTAAATTGACTTGGAACTAATAAAAGATAAATCAGTTCAGGGATTAGTGGGCACTTGCTACGGGTGTCATAAGTTGAGAGAAATGTAACAATTTTCTTATTAGAAGTGTTTTATTGCTTCTGTGGAAATAGAATCCCTATTAATTTTTTGAGTTAAAAAATATATATATATATTGCTTATAGTATTTTAAACTGATCAAGTACAAAAGAAAGTATGTGTATTTTCTATGTAATAAAGTGAATACTGCTCTAGATATCAAATAGTGAGCTGATCAACAGATTAGAATAGATCACACTAATACATTAGATCTGACCTTCACCTAAGGATTATATTAACAGTGTTATGTAGTAAGTAAGTAGAACTTTCAGGACATTTCTTTCCACCACAAAATTAAAATTTTGACAAAAATTATTTACCAGTTGTCTTTTAACTCCACAGATAACTTCTTTGTATCCCTATTAGCCAAATTTATTTACATATCAAATTTATTTTCCAGCATATCATTTTTACATTCATAAACAAATTTTTACTTGTCTATTTTATCTTAAAATTTTAAAGAGTTGTTGAATATCACTTTCTAGAAATTTTGTTCTTTTTTCCATGAACGAAAAATTTAGTAGGTATAGAGGTAGACTAGACCATATATTGTCAATTCATTTGAAGAATATTGTTCTGTTAGAATCAGCTCATTATGGCAGTGATCATTTCTGGAGAGAGTAAATACTACTGTTAGTCTTATAACCCTAGATCGACTATGAGAATGGAAACACATACATCTCAATTAGATCAATCATTCTATTAAAATTTGTTTCTGTATACTTCACAACATTGCAAAATTCTTTCGTCATTTGGAATCTTCCGATTTTGCATGATGCCCTGTAGTGTTTTCATTATTTTAATTAGTTTTATTTTGTTCTGTTTTGTTAGATTTTATTATGTCTGATGATACGGGCAGTTATTTTGAAGATAACAAGAGGCATTATGATAGCCACTATTGATTTCATTTTATCTTGTTTGGAAGTCCTGTTCCACAGTCATTATTTCATTTTGACTGACTCTATTTTATTCTTTTTTCTTTTTTTTTTTTTTAATTTTACTCTCTTCTGAAAAATTGTGAGGATTGTGCAGGAGGTTGCCACATAGCTTGTCATCCTTCCATCCTCATATTAATATCTTATATCATTATGATTCATTGTCCATCAGCTATGAACCTGGTGCCATGATACAGTAATAATTAATGTTTTTGGTTTACTTAGATTTACTTATTCATATTTTCATGTCTTTTTGTTATTGTTTTTCAAATATCCCACTTAGGATATCATAATATATTTAATGATCATATTTGCTAAGGTTTCTTTGTCTGTCACATATAATTCTTTTTTAGTGGTATTTTATTTGAAAACATTGTTGGTGTTCTCCAGATTTCTTGCTTTCATTGTATAGAGTCAAGCAGCCTTCAAAAACTTTAGCATTGTTTAATGTGGAGTTTTATTTACTTACATTTGAGATGAAGATACAAATCATTGCTTAGTGATTTTAAATTATATCATTACAAGATAATAAAGAGAAGATGAATTTTTAAGTTGTTTCTAAGACAATCAACACCTTCAAAATCACTATATCATTGATTTTAGGCCAATATATATTGTAGAACAACCAATTCCAAAAGTTAAATGGCTTATAACAACAGAGACGTAACCCCACTCAACTGATATGGTCACAGTGATTCACTGCACTGGTTTTTCACTTTGTGACTCAGCGAAGAAACAGAAATCCTTGTGGCATTGCTAGTTCTGTGGCTAAAAGTGAGGGGGCATAAGAGAGCCACATGGCAATGCTAATGGGAGACAGAGATGAGTTTACAGACTGCACAGTAACGGTAGCTCAGGGCTTGGGTCACAGAGGGAGATTATTAAAGTATCTCAGTGAGTGAGATTTTCAGGTAGAATCTTTTAAGCAAAAATAGCATAACGTAACAGAAAAGAAATGTAAGATTATTTCAGGTAAAAACAGTAACCCTACTTCAGTAAAAGACAGTGGGAAACCCCTTAGTTCTTTTAGAAAAATGGAAATATTTAGACATGGTTAAAGGGAAAACTGTGAGGTAAAGCAGAGAATCAAGGGAACTGAGGTTGGTTTGTTGATTGCTCTGTGAAATGATGAAATGATATCTGAAGAGATCTTGTGGAAGTCGACCCCTAAGAAATAAAAAAGATTAATATGAAATTAATTTTATGTTCAGATTTAGGACATCAAATTACAATTTTCTGCTTTCCTTACAAAGAAACACAATTGACACTGAGAACTTGAAAAACAAGGAATGTTGTTACAACAGGTCAAACTTGGCAAAGGAATGTTTTTACAAAAGGTTAAATGGGGCAGCAAACCACATAAGCCACTGTGGACTTCTCTGGTGGTGTGTAGGATGTTGAGGATCAGTGATGGATGCTGGAAACTTTGATAAAAAACGTATTTCTGGCAGGAAAATTTCTTCCTTTGTCACATAGATCTTGTGTTTGAAAAATGTTCAAGCCTGTGAGGAGAGGACAAAATGGGATGAGCAGTTGGAATCTAGCCAGAAGTAAAGGGAATTTCCTTGGAGATCAGGTTTTATTGGCTGACAATAGCATGAAGGAGACCCCCAGATCTTTTGAGCCAAAATGCAGCATAATCTTACTAAAAATGTACGGTGCTGCCACTCCAAGGAGCCAAATGGTTATTCAAGTTACGTATCCAAAGTGTTTTGGATTAAAAACTGATTGTCAACTTAGCTCCAGCTGAATTAAACCATCATGGTGCTGAACATAGATGTTTCACCTGAGGAAAGTTGCCAGCATAAATAGAGATGTGGAGAAAGAGAAGGAGACCTTCAGGCATTGAAGCATTGTGGGTTCTCCTACGTGTTGCTGTTTGAACTGTTAGGTTCTCCTTACATCGAGCATTGCTTCCAGGCTCCAGAAGGGAAGAGGTGTGCTGCTTGGTCTCCAGGATGAACTCATCATGCTGGCTTCCTGGCATGTACTCTGCTGTGCTTATCTTCAGAGGACCTCGGGGCCTCTGTGTCACTGAGGATGGCTGTGGTGCTTTTCACAGCAACCCTGGTCTTTTTTGTGAGTGTGACTTCTTGGCTCCAGCGTAGACCCCTCACCTATCAGCACAGTTCCTTCACCCCGCTGGCATCGACTTCCTGGCTTCCACCACTGACCTTTGGACCTTCGCTGCATGGATCCGTGGCATGAGTTCTTCTTGTGGGCTCTAGACCTCCAGTTGGACTCGTGGGAGGCACTGTCATGAGCCGTGCTTCTTCATCTAGACTCATGTGGGACACAGCTATGGGGATGCAGGCTTTGGCTAAATATTCTAAGTCTTTGGTATTGTGGATAGATTTCCTGCATTTTCTTTTGTTAACTTTGGGTGACCATCATAAAAATAATACTATAAACTCCATTTCCTGATTCTAATTGTTCTCTGCATAACCCTTGACCACAACACAAAGGCTGCCTAGAAAGTAAAGCCAAAGGTCAACTGGGTGTCTGTAAAACTGCAGTTGTCAATATCAGGCTGATTTCACAGAGCTATACGCACCCACAATCCCTGCAAATTTTTTTTTCCAATCTGAGGGGAAAATAAACATCACGTTCTGAGAAGACAGATTCAAACACTGAGCATGGTAGTTTCTTTCAGTCCAGAATGCCCCCCAGAATGCTCATCATTGTGAGGAAAGCTTTTGGAGGGAGTTTGGATCATGGGGTGTATTTGCATCAATGGGTTCATTTCCTGGTGAGTTCAGTAGCAAAGTGTGCGGTCTGCGGTAGGGCCAGTTAGAGGCGGCTCATGGGGCACATGACTTGGAGGAATACATAGTACCTGCTTTCCCAATCCTTTTTAAAAAAAAAAAACTCTGTTTATTTCCTGCCTCCAGAAGGGAGCAGCTTTCATTGACCATACCCTCACTGTACCCTACCTGCCTTGCGGTCAGAATGTTACTTTACTGATTGAATCTTCCAAAATCTGTGAACCAAAATAAACCTCTTCTGTAAAATACATGTGTTGGATATTTTTGTCTTGGCAATGAGAAAATAGTTAAAACATTCAAAGCCTATTCTCTCCCCCTCACCTAATGATGTGAGATTAATTAAAAAGCAGAAGATAATAGTCAGTTATGCAGGAAAAATAATTATTTCCTTCACTGACCAGAGAGGGTAATCTTATCGGTGTGAATACTTTGGCCAGTAGTCCTTTTAAAGTCAAGTAGGGAGTAGTAAGCTTAAAATAAAACCTTAGTTGGATCTGACTGATTTTTTAAATTCTTGGTTCATCATAAAAATCACTGATAGACAAATGAAATGCAAGATGGATCGAATTAGGCACAGAGGGAGTTCAGAGTAAAATATTAGATTGATATATCAAAACAGAGTTAATTTGTGCAAACCTGAGACTAAGATGAATATGAGAGGAAATGTCATACCCATTTCATCAACTAAGCAGTCTGGAAATTATTGAGAAAACCCCAGAGTGCGCCTTGAAGGGATTGGCAGTTTTGAAAAATGACTCGGGCTGCACTGTGGATGATTAATTATGTAGAGGATAGACATAGGGTCGGAACAAGGGGCTTCATCGAATGACCGCTCTAGGGACACTCTTGCTGAAGCTTCAATGAACATTTCTCTCCCTCAGGAAATGAAGTCTAAAGCTTCTTTAAAGATCGCAAGAAAAAGACGTTATTTCAATATAATTCACCATTTTTATGTTTATGAATTGTACAAAATTTATATGGATTGGCAGCAACTTATACATTTTAGTTTCACCGATTGATTTTACTTTTTTTTTTTTTTTGTTAGAGGACGTGCTTAGGATAGTAATTGGTGGTTTTCTCTTCTTAACATGACACTATCTATTTCAGGCATTACATGTTATTGATTCTATTCTAATAAAATCATCCAAATGTCACATTTTTAAGGATGTGATGATATTAATAGTGTAATTACTATTTCACATAAAACTTATTTTGGATATTTAACTTTTGTCCCAGGGGATGATTGTCACATATCATTGACACTCTTGAGTGACTTGTTCTAGAAGTAGAAGTAATTATTGTCCTCTGCTTTGTGTCTTTTTTGTAATGAAATTCTCCAAAAGCCTCTGTTCATAGTGTTACTCGAATACAGCTTATAGATCCAATCTGCACATTACAAACATTCAATAGGAGGCATTCTAAGTATATGAATTTCAATATAGATCATGTTATTTAATGAATGAATAATGTAGTAACTGAAAAATCAGTTTGATGTGGCCAAGTAGATAAAAATGTTGAACTAAAATGCTATGTGAGGTTGTATCTTCATTTTGTATCTACCAACTTAAAATTTTGGTCAATATTTTATTCTACAAATCATTCTATAAAGAACTAAAGATAATTTTTACAACATTGATTATTTTAATATAATATGATCTTTAAATTATCTGTGAAATATACAACTTACTTTGAAATTGCTACAATTAATCTTTTGTGTGTTAAGTATAATTTTCCTCAAAAAGAGTTAAGTATAAATATAGTGTATGGAAAAATAATTTCTACATTTCAACCTAATGCTTAATAAAATGAATAAATACTTAAACAAAAATAAAATAGGACCGCCGTTTAATCAACAAAATTTTGCTGATTTCTGATGTTCCTGATTTTCTTGTAGATATTTATATAACTAATAATCATAAGCATCATGAAGTTTAAGCTTAGAGTATAGAAAAAACATATATGCAATTGCATTATTTTCTGCCATGTATCAGGGAATTACACAGATCCCTATGTATAATAAGAAAAAGTGTTTAAGAAGGTACCTGAGTCTATCCGAGCTTGTCTAATAAGATAATGGTTCAAGCAAGAGAAATTTATTACTTACATCTCTGGAACCCAGAAGGCCAAAATCAAGCAGTGGATGTGAAATCTGGTGAGAGGTCTTCATGGATGGGATTGTCTGTGTATACTCACATGATAAAAGGGGTAATCATTTTCTCTGAACTCTCCCAACAAAGGCAGTAAATCAGGTTTAGAAGGAAAGAACCCTCATGTCTCGCTGACCTTCAGAAGGCTCTATCTCTTGATACTAGGCCACTGCAAGTTGAATTCCATTACATAAAATTTTAAAGGACACAGGCATTCACCATAGTTTTGCTTATTCCTAAATTTTTTCTCAAATATATTGAATCATAAACATGAAAGAAAAGTATAATATGCAAGCAAGGAATATCTAGAGAAAATCTGTTGCTCATTCAGGTGGAGTCACATTTGACCACTGGGGTACTGCGGCTAGAACATAGTCAACAAAATGACAATTACAGGAGGTGACTTTTTGAAAGAGGTGATTGCTTAACCACAGAAACTATAAAATCAATTAAAAGTGGTAAAAGGAGGTGTAATAAATTTTTTGATCTCTAAAAATTTAATTAAAGGCTTCTAATGAGTTGGAAATGCTTTATTCAAAACCGTGACCCTGGCATGGTATTTTACCCCTGTAATACCAGCACTTGAAAGACCAAGGCAGGAAGACAACTAGGTTCCAGGTTAGCCTGGGCTCACAGTAAGTTCACAGCCTGAACTACATAATGAAACTTAAAAAAAAAAAAAAAAAAACAAGTGCTTTATGATATTTTGATATGCTCTAATGTCATTATTATTCTCAGGTAGGCAGTGACCTTGAAAAATAAATCCACATTTTCAAATCCACAGATGCAAATCAAATCAGGTAATAGAATGCAACGAGACTTTGAATTTTCAGAAAAGAGGTCCAACTAAATTTTAAAATATCAAAGCTATACTAACCATAACACAATGAAATAAAATTGAAATCAATTACAGAAATAATTTAGAAAATCACAAATAGGTATTAAAGACCATACTACTATGTATCTAAGGCAGCAAAAATAAATGTCCAAAAAGGCAATACTTTAATGTGATTAAAAACAGAACGCAATGCATCTAGACTTTAGGGATGCATATAGTGCTTTCAGGGAAGTTTGTAACTCTAAGCATCTACACTACCAAAGATATACATAATCAGATCAATGATCTAATGTGTCATTCTAAGAAAATGTATGATAAAGAACAAAGCAAACCTGAAACATATAAGATTAAAAACAAAATAACAAAGTGAAACGCAGTAACAAAATGGAGAAAATAATTAAACCAAAAATTGGTGAAACTGACATTTTTCAAGACACAAAGGAACAGAGTTTTCAAAATTTGGAATTGCAAAGAGGTATTTACAACCAAAATACTTGTGTTGAAAATCAGAAAACCCAGATGAAATGAAAATATTCCCAGAATAACAGAAAAGAGACTCAAGAAAAAATATAAATTCTGAATTGATCACTAATGATGAAACGGATGAAACAGACAAAACCTTTCCATAATAAAAATCACAAAGACAGCACATTCTCTGAATTCCACTCATTTCAGCCAGAATGCCAGGAACCTTATCTATAACTTATCTATATAGAACCTTATGTATAATCATTTCAAAAGTTTCAAATTGCTTCATCTAATGTATTAAAAACAGATATCCTGGAAACTCTAGCTACAGTAATGTGTCAGAAATGGGACAATTCAAGTATGCCAAATTCAAGAAGAGGAAGTAGAAGAAAGTGGTCATAAGTCTTCCATCTGAAATTTAGCAGGGAAATTCGCACTAGTTCAGAATGTGAGATTTCATCTCTGTGATTTCAGGTTCCTCTTCTTGTGCCATGACGATGGTTCCTGAATTTGCAGACCTGTTCTATCCCAGAACCGTTCCTCTGGTCTCAAGGACTGTAGTTGTGTGTGTCCTATAGATCTCTTTTTGATAATCCTGTATGTATTTCTGATCTGGTAAAATGATTGAAAGAATACAGGAGCCTGACCTCTTCAGCAAAAACTGTCCAGGTATGGTTGGCACTTTTCTAGAGTGCAAATATCAGTGAATATTCAAACTATAGCATCTTGTGCAACTAAAATAGAACAAGCACCACATAAATATTCAAATGCTAGTTCCCTGTTGCTTAAAGTTTCCTTCCTTGGTTTATCTTTTTACTCTTGAATTTTGCTATGATCCATAAGAATTAACCAAATATACATTCAAAATTTTGGAAATTTTCTCTAATATTCAAATGTATCACTTAAAATTTTACATTCCACCCAGCTATAGGCACAGTCTTTATCAGATGCAGTTATAGTAATTATATACACTCAAAACTCTTATGATGGTATATCTATTTCTTAAAATGACACAAGTATTCTTTATTATTCTGCTCACTTCCTATCAAACCCTTAGAAAATCCCTTAATACCCATATACCCACATATCTAGATAATAAAAGGAAACATTCATTCAACAACATGCATCATAATTTGATTACCTTCTTCTCTATTATGCAATTTCTAATCTGCTTCCACATTTTAGGTTTTATTTATTTATTTATTTATTTAGGGTTTTCTTTCTATTATCTATCTTTCTCTGTCTTTCTTTCTTCCTTACTTTCTTTCTTTTTCTTTCTTTCTTTCTTCCTTCCTTCCTTCCTTTCTTTCTTTCTTTCCTTCTTTCTTAACTTCAGCATCTATGGCCCTCACCAAACTCTATTGGAGCAATAAAGTACTGTAACCCACTACTGAAGATGTAAATATTTAAAATAAAAACAATTCTCACTCTTCAGAAAAGTATGTCTGCAAACAAGATATCACACTTTCTCCAGAAAATACTGTAGAAGAAAACAATTCTTTCCTCTTCTAGTTTCTAAATTTAGTGGTATTTCTTAGCATCCCTTATTATGTAAGAATGTCTCTGTTACCTGCCTGAAACTTCACATCACCCTCTTCTTTTTCTATTGCTGAATTTAGTTTTTCCCTCAGGACGGCTCAATTACTTTGGAGACCCAGAAAATTGAGGATCATATCCTCATTTTAGAACTTTAACCACCTATGAAAATATGAAGAGAATTATGTATTCCACACTTGTGTGACAGAAATAAGATTGCTTGTTTCTGGAGATTAAGATCTGATGCTATGAAATGTGTCATTTATTTCACTATATCAGATAGCCTGGGATCTATGTATATCTATGTCTATGTGTGTATCAGTATTTGATTCTGTATCTGTCAATACCTATATTAGTTTATTTTTATAAACTAATAAACTCTCTATACCTATATTGGTTTATTTTTAGGTCTTGGGTCTTCATAATTAATCTAGTGATACATTGTAGAGACTCTAAACTCAGTCATTTTTCAGAAGACTAAATTTTGCTTTGTTTTTTGCTGTTTAGGATAAACAGTACTGGGGTCCAATCCAATGTAAAGAAAGCCTGAGAACCAACTGATTTCTGGCAAGTAGCAGGTAGAGAGAAGGGCCCTGGAACCCAATTTAAGCAGCTGGGAACAAAAGGCCCACAGGTCCTCCATCTTTCAGGAACCCCCTGCCCAGTACTACTGGGGTAGCTCTCTATCTTTTCCATTTCCCCCTTGCAACTAGTGTGTCTTCCTTTTCTTAAACTTTGTACATTTCATTAACCTCTGCAATCTTTCCTGGTACTGTTTACCAGTGAGCTGGTGGGACAGCAGAGTAGAAGTCTCTTTGCCCTGGATGGGACATAGTGACAAGGCCAGATGAAAGAATTCCATACGAAAGACACATTTTGATAGACGAAGGATCAGAGCACTGTTACCAAGTTGTATTATTAACAATGCACACCGCCGGCATATGTAACGATTCATTAAAGTGAGGGAATTAGAACTCATGATACTTAGTATTATTAAGGTACATTTTATTTCAAAGATTATCCTGGCAGGTAATTCTAAGACTTATGTAGATTTATGCAGTACAACTCTCTTTAGTGGCATTTTTAAAAAAAGATATCAACATTTGAGAAAATGACTTCTAAGAAGTCTACGGAATTTTTCACACATCCAGGTTTGGTTTGGGGTTTACATTGTTTTACATCAGCAATTACTAAAGAAATCCTTTAAATAAAAGGCCTGTTAATAAGGTGATGGGACAGATAGCTCTCTAAAACACTTGGGGAAACTACTACCAAGAACAAATTGGATACTAATTTGAAGTTGAGGAAGAATATCTGATTTTATTTACTGGGACTAATTTCATATAATATCCTGCCCCTAACCATTTGTTTATGAAAATACAATTAAGAATACTTCACAGAAATTTTATGATGAACATTCATTATTGCTTAGACTGGTAAAATATTTGCAAAGCCTCAGCACCAACTTGAGTCTGGTAGCGTATTCCTGCCTGAGACCATAGCAGACTTTAACTAAGTCCAATAAATTTCAATTTATATGCTTAGCAAATAGAGTTTTAATTCAGAGAAACCTTAATTCTATAGTTATAAATATTACAAGATACAGTGGGGTCATCACTTTATCACTTTGTTAATAGTTAATAGGCATAATTTTTTGCAATGCATATGCATATTGTATGTAATTTTTAAATTTAGTTTTCAACAGAAATGGAATACTACCAAATTTCAGGTTATATGTTTTATTTTCCTAAACTATGTGCAATATCTTTGAAAGAATTAAAATTTTAAATATTTTGAACTGTTATTGTCTTTTGTATTGTAGGTAAATCATACACCCTTGTATATAAAAGTCACCTGAAATAATAGATTAGGAGCAATACAAAAGTGTGCATTCTTTTGGATTATATAATCATAAGTAAGAATCTTGATGGGGCCAGCACAGCACCTGTTTGGCAAGCACGAGGTTGTGAGTTTAAATTCCCAGTACCAAAAGATAAAAATAAAACAAACTTTATGATACGAGTGTGCAAAACCAGATGTATTCTCCAGCTTATCAGGCATACAAATTAGGGAAAAAAGAGTATACTAATAAAACAGTAATAAGTAAATATTGTTTTCTACTTATCAGTAGAATAAAACAAATTCCGCAAATCAAATCCATCGAATTAACAATTGTTATTTTATTTTACTTTTGGTACTAGGGATCAAACTCATGACTTCGTGCTTTTTAGGCAGGCCCCCACTGAGCTAAATCCCGATCCTACATTTGCTATTTTAAAATCAATTAAAACTATGTTGATTATCATACTAGAGTCTGGGAAGCTATAGAGTAGTAAAAAAAAAAATACAGAATTGACCTCATGAAATAATATTTTATCATTTCTTGTGGTACTGTCAAATATAGTCAATGAATTCTCTATTGCATCCATTGAATTAAATATTTAAACTTGTTGGTGTGATTCGACTCTCAACAATATATGACTCTTTTGGTCACAGCAAGAAAAGGAGAAAAAATGTGACCTTACATTTGGAAACAATGTTTATCATCTCTGTCACATTCTGTTGGCTAAAAATCAGTCACATGACCTGATTGCAAAGACCTAGGAGTCAAAATAATCTCTGAGTTACCAGAGGAAAATAAAATAAATTGTAATATAAAGATTTGCCATTGTAAAAATTAGATTTCATCAAAATGATGGATTTCAACAAAACAATTTTATTTTACTTTAATGAAAATAAGTTTATGTTTTGCTTTAAATGAAACAATAAATCATTAACAATGATAAATGACCATTAAATTAAAAATGTGAAAATGCAATAGATAATCAATATTTCTCACCATTAGCAACTCTTACAGCTATATTTACTGTCTTTTATTTCCAGAATTTTCAATCACTACCTTATTTATTAAATAAAATTTTGGTTAGCCTACCCTCAGTATGCATCAGCAAACTTATCTCAGAATTTGGTAAAACTAAGATGTATAATAGAACTTGTACAGAGTTGCTCAAATATGTCATTTTTTAAAGAAATAAAATTCATTTTAATAGTCTTGAAAATGCTCCAGCTCTGTATGTAAAGCAGGCTCATAGACCTAGTGCTATCTTCAATCATTACTCTTCTTTATAAGTCTAAATTTAAGTAACATTTTTTTTTGTGAAAATAATTTCACCTTTTGATATGTTTGCACGTTCCATCTCATCCGGTAGAATATCAAGAAATACATAAAACTTTAAAAATGTTATCAATGTGAGAATTTATTCTAAATACAGGGTGAAAAAGAGCACAGTGTAACATGTTTTTCTCTTTACTCTTTTGTCTAAATACAAATATACAAAGTTTTCTTGTGATTTATTTTTTCCAATATACAAAATAAACCTTTTCAAGACATAGACTGTATTTTTTAATTCTTTGGCCTCCAACTCAACTGAATTAACTAATACATGATGGTTTAGCATTTTAAAAACAACAAAAGTTAGTCTGCATGTAAGAAAGCTAATTACTGAACTACAGCTGTAATAAAGCACAATAGTAGATTTTTACTTCATCTTACTTTTTTTCTTTATTGACTTTCACAAAGATTAGCTAACCAAATTAGCACAAATGGAGACTTAAAACAAGATGCAGCCATTTCCTTAGAGCTATTGCCTTAGTGTTGATGAGTTAAGATGCGAAGCAAGCCAATATGGATCCACCGTTCCTAAAACAGCAAGCAGGAGCATCAGCAGCACTGTATTCATGTCTGAAGTTCTGGTTCCTCTTCCAAGGTGACATGTAATCCTTATGGTTGTACAATCTTTCTTGCTTGCTATAAACTGAAACTTATTATTGCTTCTGAGAAGTCAACCTCAGGTCCCTGACCCTTCTTAAAGCATCCCTGTGAAACGTTCACATTCGAGACCAACATGAGAAACTTCCTGATTGGAAAGAAGGCTCTAGCCCTTAGAGAAGATCAACTAAATCTCCCTTTTAACTCAGTCAACATATTGACTATCTCAGCAAAATTCCTTTTGCTATGTAACAACACAAACTTCTAGTAGATGTTTTTCACTTGGCAGATATGTACACAGTAATGGAATTTATAGCTGTTACCTCTGTGCATGCCTATACAATACCAGCTACAATAGTCCAATGACACAAAATGAGCTTTACAAATAGTTTCCATGGTGTCAAACTACTTAAAACAACTGTTTTTGTGGAAGAACGGCATGTGGGAACAATTAAATGAATCACAGATAACCAGCTAAGAGTTACCTCTGTTATCTCTAGGACAAACTCAGCTCTGCCCAATGCTTCTGGAAACATGAACAGAGGTTGTGTATTCCGAGGTTGCTTATTGTCTGTGGACAATAGAGTCTGTGTAATTTATATACCACACTTTCTGGGGGAAATTATCCTAACCATTTGTTATAAGAAATCATAACTGTACTAATTAATCAGGTGACATAAATAAAAATCTTGCTCTTTCTGATCTATTTTCTTGAGATCTCCACCTCATTTTCACCAAAGGAGCACACTGACTATAAGCACGCTTTGCATTTTTAATTTATACACATAGAAGAACCCAGGTTTTGATGATGTTTTGTGATTTGGCTTCGCATTCAGGAATTATAAAAGAAACTAATTAGACTGGTAAGCAATGTTGGTGCTTAGGATAGTTTGTTATAAAAATTGGCTAACTTTGGCTTCCATATGTAGCCTCTCTAATTTCCCCCCTAACTTGTTTCCTTCTGCTCAGTGAGCTAAAATCCAATAATTTAAAAATCAAGTGAAAACATGCTCACATATTTACATAGTTTTTTTTTTTTTTTTTTAAGTTTAGCCCCAATGATCAAATTGTTAGACACTTAGAACCTGCCCACTGTGCGTAATCCACAAAAGTGTGCTTAATATCTGCTATCCTTAGGATTCTAGCTGTGCAGGCACCATGTGGCTCTTCTTCTTTGCAGGTATCTAACACAAAAACGTCCCTGCCACACTGAGGAGCATCTTGAACATTTAACTCTGCTCTTTGAACAATTTCTCCTGCTCCCTGTACTGAGTGCAAACCTAGAGACTGTCAGCAAGATGAAGTTTATGTTTGCTACTATTATATAGTGATTATAGTTTTTTCCTTGATTGGCCTCAAAATTTTTCAAACTCTCTGTTATTGGAATCCAGACACATAGGAAAAAGTCAAACATGTTGGAATATTCATTTTAAAAAGAAAAAAATGAGACAAAAAGAGGGAAAAATTAAAGTTGTCATATGATACCACAATTTGCATGCATATTTGACAAATGACATGAGACACTGTGTATAATGTAAGTAGCTGTACACTCAGTCATATGTTTAGTATGACTTTGTAATGAGATTTTAGGAGTAGAAAATAAAGCACATGACTAAACATAGAGATCCATTACCGTGTACTGTAGATGATGAACTGTTAATTTAACAGAGTTTTGCATGAAAGTCTAGCCTTTTTCTGTAAGATTGGGTTTTTTAGAAAGAATGATTAGAAGCCATTAAAGAGGAAGGAAAGCTACCTCCTTCCAGATGCAAAGATTCTGTATTCTCAATAACTCTTATTACCGACATATGGGCAAGGGTAATAGGCTTGGCTTCAACAGGAAAACTACTAGCACTCCTCCAAGTTAGCTAATTCATCAGGCGGACACCACCAATCTAGAATCATCCATGGGAGCCAAGAATGGCAAACTGTATACAGTCACCATACATGCTTCCTAATTATGCCGAAATGAGAAATTATAATCTTCCTAAAATCAAGTACTTCACATTTAATTAACCAATATCATAATATTCAGTCACATTCTCGGGGGATAGATTTTTGAAAGTGGCTCCTGCAGTTTACTGAGCTCCTTTCGGCATGCAAAATAGTTTTGTTGACATATAAAATAAGTGGTTAGATCCCTTTTAATAAAACTAAAATCCCAAATTGCTTAGTCAATGGCGTAACTATGTTCCATACTGAGGAGTGTGGAAATGAAAACACATAGCTAAGGAAGAAGTTGAGGTAAGGAGATATTTTTAGCTATATACCATGAATTTGCATATAAGAATAAAACAGAAGTTGTAAAGATTCTTGAAAATCTATGAATTTACTGACTTTACTATAGCATATTCACTTTTTCTATTTTTTAATAATGAAAATGTTGTTATTATATTTATTATTTATTTCTGAGAATGAAATGCAGACTAGAGATAATAAAGTTTATTTATATTAAACAAGCAAAGCAATCCAATGTTATGAATTTATGAATAATTATAAAAATAAGTCATGAGTGAGGGATAATTTCTTTCAGTTTATGTACAAAGAAGTGTTTGTTTCTCCCTGAGGCTTCTATTTTTTTTTCCCCTCTAAGCAAGAGTTGATAGAGGGAGGCTACAGAGCAGTGCAGAAGTCATAGGAAAATTATAGTATGAGAAGTGAATGTACTAATAATTAATTCTATATACTAGTCTAAAAATAAATACAATTCTAGAACTACACTTTCAAGTTTTTTTTGAATTTTGGGAGAAGTAAGTGTGAAAGTCAATTAAAAACGTTTTCATATTTACAATCAATGCATTTGTTAAGCAAACTTAAATGTTATAGGTAAATAATGCTCACAACTGAATAGCAAATAAATAAATACATATTCAATTAAAATATGCCCAAAGAGTTTGCATACTTTTAAAAATAAAGTATACAAATAACTGATAAGCACATGAACATATCTTCTGTGTCACTCTAAGCACGATGGCTTTTACAGAAATTAAAGGGTTAATGAAGATACAGTGAAATCAGAACACTGGTGTGGCTGGTACAAAGGTGGGATGGTACCACTGCTATCAATTATAGTGTGGTGCTTGCTCAAAAGTTGATCATATGATTATCATATGATGCGAGATTCTATTTTTGTTATATATCCAAGAGAAGTAAAATTAAATATGTAAAAGCTTTCTACATGCCTAGCCTGACAGCATTATTCTTAGCTGTCATGATGAAAATATTTCATTTATCTATCAAATAAACAGAAAACCTGATAGCAAGATGTATGTTAAGCAATATAATATTATTTATTCATAAAAGGAAATGAAGCATTGACACACATTGTGTTATAGAAGAACCTCAAAAACATGATGCCAAACAAAAGGAGGGAGACGTAAAAGGACAAATATTACATGATTGTAATTTTAGGAAATATCTAGAATAGGTCAAATCTTACAGAAAGAAATCAAAATAATGGTGCAGAACTGGGGCAGTGGAAGAAACTGCTGAACTATGTTCTCTAAAACACTTTCATAAGGAAAACACCTCCATCCTGTTCCTTGGCAGGCCAATACTGAGAAACCCACTGGATTCATACAACAGCACTGTTTGCAATTAGTATATGATGCATGAAACTATACACTGTACACAACTTAAATGGTGGAGTATTGAGTTTTTGAGTGTTAATTACTCCCTTAAAAATTAAGTTTTAAATCTCACTAAAATTCTGTTTCCTATTGGTGTTACCTATCAATGGGATTTTTAAAAATGCAGCACATTCTTAAAGAAACTTTCAAAAGTTTGCAGAGATAAAATGTCAAACAATTAATTAGTAAGAATGGTATTTTGTTAAAATTACCCCATTCCCTCGCTGAGCAGGGTCACTGAGTTAGATTGCTCTCTGCTGAGTGAATATTAATTTTGTCTGTGTATCTTGGGAAATGAAAACACTCAAGTCCTCATGTTTCTTGGCATTTTACTTCTTTCAACTTTTACTCTTTTAATCCAGTTCCCTTTAAGTTTTTAATTGTCATTTCAGAGAAGATTTCCCTTTCTTTGTGTTCATCTGTCTGAGGAATTAACATCCGATACTCAGGGGACTCATGCAATCAAAACCTCCTGATTCAAACATGTGGGGGAATTATTTAAAAGACTTTGCAGTTTGTTCAGTGTTCAGTTAACAATAAGAAAGTGCAGACTTTTAAACATATCTGAGACTAGATTCATGTCAGTTACCCTGCTGGAAGAACCTTTGAACTAGACATTTTCCATTATTTACAGAATGGAATATTTGGAATCAAATTGCTGCTAGAAATACTTTCGGGCAAAGGAAGGTACAAAACGAGGCCACGTTTGTAGGTTTTAGATTCATAAGCTCATTAATTTTTAAACACCCCACTCAAACTGTGACCTCAGCCTGTTATTTGCTGAAGTTCTTCCGAAAGGTTCTAGTGGGAATGAGAAGTGAAGCAGTTCACAGTGTGTGTGTGTGTGTGTGTGTGTGTGTGTGTGTGTGTGTGTGTGTGCAGCCCTTCAGGTAAGTGTCTCCAAAGTACAAAAGAATATTCTTATCCTGATATGTTTTTATACATATGTGAGGTGTAGCAGAATTTCAGTCACTTTGATAAAGACTTCTTGTTAAAAATAGCAAATAAACATATTGTTTAGTAGCATATGCTTATTTAAAAAGGAGAAAATGAGTTCGTAGTAAGAAGACATAGGATATACAAGCTTTCATCGCAAATCTTGGAATGAGGAAGACCTGGTCCTAAATCTCATCTCTACTTCATGAAACAAGTATGACTTCAGGAAAGTCATTTTATTTCTATACACATGAATTTATCTGTGTAATGCTTGTACTCATTGCAGAGGCAAGCTATATACTTTACGTATGGATAAACTGCTATACTTAGGATATATGTTAAAATACAGAATACATATACCTAAAATTTTTTAATATCATGAATATCATAATTATAAATGAATGTGCTATCTTAAATGCACTTCTTTTTTCCATAATGTAATTCATTTTTCCTGGGTTTGATGTGAATCTAGAAATGATTGGCATCAACAAAATTCAGGAAATTTCACACTAAATTATCAGAACATAACATTTCCAAGATTGGCAATATTTTCATTATTAACACTACCTACATTATATACCCAAACTCCTGATCTAAGCTGAATATCTGTAAGAAAATTAGGATTTGAGAAGATATAGTTTTTAATAGAAAAAGTATATAATGCTCTGTCTATGATAGTCTGGATTTTTTTATCTAAAAGGAATCTTCTTAAAGCAAATTCATTTATGGAATTTGCTAAATCCACTAGTTTCTTAGGCAAATTACAGCACTACGAATTATCTGAGGTAGCATCCGCTATAAGAGAAGCATATAAGAAAGCAGACAGTTCAGTAATAAGTACCATGGAGAAGTTAGCTCTTAGAGGTAGGGACATTGTGAAATCTGAAATTAAGGAAAAAGTTGAAAGTTAGGAAAAGAAATATTCTTGAAATGTCTTATTCTCAGCAGCTAGAGTGCAACATGAGGAAACAACCAGAAACTTGAAACCAGTGTGGCAAGGAGAGGGACACAAGGTCAAACAGCTTAGGCCAAGTCATCTCAGGTGTATCGAGGTTACAAAACCCCAGCTGAGACTTTTCTCTGAAGTAGAACCAAGGATGAGTTGTAAAAGGATAACAATTAGGGGCTGGGGATTTAGCTCAGTGGCATAAGCGCCTGCCTTGCATGTAGGCAGTTGTGAGTTCGATCCCTGGTACCAGTAAAAAGGAAAAAGAAAAAAAAAAAAAAAAAAAAAGGAAAACAATTAAAATCTAGGCCTAAGGCCAGGCCACAAAAACTGATGATTATTAGAAGTAGGAAAAGGCACATAACGTGATGTTTGCATTTCCAGTCCATAACAGACTGCATTCCAAAATTCAGTATTAAATACATAAACAACTCATTGTTTTCCTCCTTTCCCCAAAAGCACAGATCACATTTTCTCTGATAGACATATATAGAGTTTTTTGTTGTTGTTGTTGTTGTTGTTACAAAGCTGTTAATTAATCACAAGGCTTTGTGAGTCACCATAATGAATCCAGGGAAATAGGAATAAGAAGGTAGAATTTGACAATGAACACTGGAGAATAAACTATTGAAATGATATATACACCCTTGAGAACTTTTACCAACCGCTATGATTTTACTTTTCAATTTAAACACATGAATCAGAGATTTGTAATACTTGATAAGAAATGTACAATAATAATCATTGAGTTAAAAAATTAATTGTAAATGGACAGAGAAAGAGAGAGAGAAAAAAGACAGAGAGAGATTCAGACAGACACAAAGACACACATAGACAGAGTTGGCCCATATCCTCTGCACCACTAATAAACAAAAGTTATATGACGATGAGATAGTGCAAAATAGAAACAGAATATAGTTAAAAATGGATCCTTTATCCTACGAAATCTTCAGTAGATGAGTGCTTAAATCTTGTATTTGATGCATAACAATTTTTCTTTATTTAATCAGATATTACAGAGTTTTACCCTTGAAAACAACCAAAATTTTCCACGAGAAATTTTTTTTTTTTTTTTCTTTTTGGTTGGATAGGGTTTAAAAAGCATTTAGGTCCCCAAATGGGTTAATCTTAACACTAGGCATTTCTTTTTGCAAGAAAGTATAGATTCCTCAAAACACTGAGCTTCATGTCTATTTTATTTCAGACAGGGTCTTGCTGGGCTGTCCAGGCTGGCCTTGGACTCACTTTGTAGCCCAAGCTGGTCTCAAACTTGCAAGGACCCTCCTGCCTCAGCCTCTAGAGTGCAGAAACTACAGGTGTGCACTCCCAGCCTTGTTCTTTTCTTTAATATTGTTGAGTATTTTATACAGAGCCAAAATTGAAGCCCAGTGTAATTAATGCAATATTTATGCTTTAATTCTTTGCTTTATTTCTTTATTGTAATAAATAAGATTAAGATAATTATGATAGCATCCTCATTTACAATGTTATACATTCAACATTAATTTATGGAACACATTGTATATATTTTTGAAAAGTCAAACAAGGTGCTTTTTTGGTCTCTTTTTCTCATTCCTGAGACAAAATACTTGACACACTTACTGTAAGGGAAAAAATGTTTTGCTTTGGCTATTTCATTCCATATTTGGCTGAATTCAAAAGAGCAAGAAATGGTACATGGCCCTGGCAGAGGAAAACTGCCCACAGTAAAGACAGGAAGCAGAGAAGGGAGAAACTGTGGAGGGAGTGGAGAGCAGGCCGTGCCCTCAGCGCCCTGTCCCTTCAACCAGAACCCAGCTTCTTACAGCGAGTCATGTATAAGCCTTATGATGCAATCACCTGTGAGTACGTGAACCTTCGGGAAGACCTCTAGACATAAACCGTAACACTGCTTGTGAACAATAGGTAACTTGCTTTGAATACATTACGCTAGCATGCTACATTTCTATGCCTAATAACAGATTCGTAGCATGAAATGATACCCAAACAGGTAGACACCATGAAGATAGCATGAAGGGCCAAACCATATTTGTTTTCTTCACCTTAAAATAAATCTGCCCCCAGCATTTCAACACTTGTAATTAATGCCACATATTCTGCAGCGGATCATTACACCTGCTGCTTCCTTAGCCACCTGCTGATTATCCTGTGATCCGTCTTGCTGTGTGTCAACCTGAGGAGTGGTGTTGCCCTCCAGACACCAAGCCCACCTGTTCATAATTTACTTCCAGTATGTCATACCTGGCTATTATGTGAAATTAAAAAATACTGTGAAAATGATCACCTTTCAGTGCAGAAATTATTGTAGTACAGATGCTTCGAATACTTGGCCCTGATTCATTAATGGTTGCCCTATATTTTTTTGCCTTATATTAAACTTTCTTACTCCTTTATTAAAAACTTAATTGTTCTCATCAGTGTCCTTCACAGGATGCTTTAAGAATATATTCTCTAGAGAGCCACCTTGTTCTTCTCTGCAAAAGCTTCTGGGACCAAGAACAAGAAAAATGTGGCAGGTGCACTGAGGGCCAATTAAAAAACAAATCTGCACTAACTGATGGGTAATCTTCAGTAAAATCACTAGTGACAATACCAGATGCCTAGGGAAAATTGACATTGACCAGATCCGTTTATTGCTGGCAGTGCTTTGATTCATCTGCACGAGGCAGCTGTTGTAAAGGTAAATGGCTTGCATTCCCATTTTCTGCTTTTATGGGTTTGTTTTGTTGCAGAAGTCTTAGTATTTCTTTTTATTTATTTAATTTTTTTTACCCAGGCTTGCAATAGGTCAGATGTTACCATTTTCCGACAGCCTTTCCATTTTTCATGGTTTGCCAGAAAACTAAATTTGCAAGTAGATTAGTGTTGCATTTGAGTTAATCACATGCTGAGTTACTCAACTGTTTGAATGTGTGTAATGAATGCACATTTACCTAAAAGCTGGACAATTCAAATTAGAAAAAGCCACAAGAGTCTTTGCCCTGTTTTTCCCTTATCAATAACATCTCATTCCAAGGCAAGTTCTTTTTTTCATTTATAGGACAATCTGTTTTACTCACTCAACCTCAATGTAGAGAATCATTGTCTGGTACACAGTCAGTGTATGTTTGCTGCTTACTGGTGACTAACTTAATTGTGCCCTGCATATTTCCATGAATCTCTAAAAGGTAATCAACAATTTTGCAGTTTTTTGTGTCTATGACTGTGTTAAAAACAATCTGTACTTTTGTAATTTGTAAGATAAGTTTGATTGGTGGTTTATTAAAGAATGCATATAATTATAGAAAATTACATAGCAAATATGTCACATTTTTCAACATAAGAATTATGGAATTAACTCTAGCTTGATAATAAAATAAAAGTCTGTTATAAAGTAAAATTGAAATGCTGCCTTCTTAAAAATTAAGTTGCCTTTTAAAAAACAGTTTGCATAGGAAAACTTTCAAAAGCTGTCAAGCACAGGGATTCTTTACACCACCCCCAATCTTTCAGTAATATTGATGGAATATATTCAAAATGGCCTTTCTAGGCACTATGTAATTTACAAAATATATCTTAAATCAATCCAATTACAAGTCATCTTTAATAATCAACTACTTGTGGGTTTTCAAATTATAATAGTATATACATGTGACCCATCTTGAGATGTTCTTAAAATGATGATTGTTTTCCTAAATTTGGGGTTTTATTTGGAATTCTGCAGTTTTAGCAACTTCCAGGTAATAATGTTGATCATGTTGGCCCAACTACCACACTTTGAATATTTGGGACATAGCACTTTTTTCTTTTGTTTATCTCCTTTTACTTCTGAATTATATAGTCTACCAATAGGCACTTCCAGTGGACCCTTCTTATTTAGCATAAATCTAACATGAGCATTACAATTTTTAAACTCCACTGTATGTTTACCCTCAATCTTAGACATTTTAGCTGTTATCATTTCAGTTCTTAAATCTAATCAGCCTTTTCTCACCAACTGACTAGCAGTTGTGCATGGTATCAACTCTGGGTTATTCTACTCCTAATCTTTGCAGTGCTGGCTTCCTAGTCCAGCAGATTTCAACTTAAATTTTACCTACATAGGGGGAATTTCTCACTTTCATGTAAGCGGTTCCTAGTATTTTTAAAGTATTAATAATAGATATTCCTTTTTAAAAGTAAATATATTCAAATAAATACATTATAGAAATTAATTCTGTAATTATGTACTCACTAATTTATTGACATGATATTCATTCCTTAAATTGAGTAATGACTTCTATAAAAATTGATGTCTTTATCTGCTCTATAAACATTTATTTTAGATTTCTTTATTTTTTGATTTTGTGTCTTTCTGAGACAGCGTCTCACTCTTAGGCTGGTCTTGGATTAATTTTGTAACCAAGGGAGGTATCAAACTTGCCATGATCCTTCTGTTTCAGCTCCCAAATGCTGGAAATACAGGCATAAACCTTTATGTTTGGCTAAAGCTTTTTAAAATACAGTGAACACACAATACCTGGTACGGAGGGGAGAAGTTAATATTTTTATATAAATAAATATATATATATATATATATATATATATATATATAAAGTAAACTATAAATTATATAGTTATATAAATAGTGTATATAAAGTTATTTATATAAATAAATATGTTTTTATTAGTGGTTGTTTTTAAATACTTGTTTTCTAAAATGTTTTAGCAATCTGTCTACCAAGAAAAGTAAAACATCTAAAACTGTCATTTTACTATTTCTTTTAAACTGGAAACTATTCAGACCTAATTTATAGATGCATTTAACTGCATGTTTTCAAATTTATTTGAATTCACAAATTCAATTAAATTTATTAAATAGGTATAATCATAAGTTCAGGATAGAACTCTGGGTCATAAGAAAGACTCCATATGTGCAATGCATACAGTTGGTTTGAAAAGTGAATTGAAGCTTTTGTGAATCTATGGAAGATCATCAGACAAATGTGTGATATATCTATAAAGGATGTGCCTGTGTTTAGCATGGAAACTTATGTATGCCAGCCACCAAGTGTGTTTTATAATTAAGGGCAAATATGTACTGAGTACTGACTACATATTTTAGGATACCAACAAAAATCACAAGCATAAATGCTATCATAATTAAGGTCAAAACATATATCTATTTTGTCCGCTGTAGGCTAGAGTTCCAAATTACAATGTGGATTTCTTTTATTTTTCTCCACTTTTTTACGTTTCCATCAAGTTTAAAATTTCTCCCTTTCCTCCCTGTTCCATCTCCAGGCTTGTTTCCATTCCTCTCTCACAATCACAATAATTCATATTTTATTTTGACAGTATGTAACATGATTTGGACTCTACCCCTTTTCTGTTCTGTAGGGGTTTTATGACTAGGTAAGCATGATTAATTTTACATAAGTCTCTACATCAAATATTAAGACATTAAAGGTAGTCATAAATTTTGCTTTTAAAAAAAGCTTGCTGAGAAAAAAAAATATACAAGAACAAAAGATCTGCACTCACAACTAGAGAAAGATTTTTGTTTGCTTTTACTGTTATGGAAACAAAAATGATCCAAACTGGCTTCAAAACATTCGTTAAATGAGTTTAAGTTCAGTGGCTTCTGAACCTGAAATTGTTCTAAAAATGTCTATTTTGTGCATTTCAAAACAATTTTTGCAAAATACATAAAACCTTTCACCACCTTCTTTTCCCAGCTCATATTTTGTGTTCCTAATTCTATTTATAAAAGGTGAAAACCAATTCCTTTTCTAATTTTTTTTTAATCAAAGTGATCTTCAGCCTGCAACACCCCATTATGTTCTTTGAGAAGCTCTCCCTGCTCCCCACTGCCCTGGACTATAGACTCTTTGGCCTAGGGGAGAGTGCTGTTAATTGAGAAGGACCAAAAAGTACTTCCAATTTACTCCAGCAAGGCAGAAAAGCTGAAAAAAAGCTAAAAAGGCTATTCTCCTTGATATTGATCTTAGTATGAAGCACAATCACAGGTCACCACAGTTTTTCCTTCTCTTGTTTAAAATCAAATGTAATTTACTGTTGACAAACAGCAGTGTAAGATGTGTTCGATTTGAGGTCACTTTTCTCCACTCTACCCTTTGATCCTGCATTGAACACCTATGAAATATTCAGTTATTTTTAGGTAAGATTATAGCAGCCATACAGGAACTTGTACTTTTCCCTGTGACTAACATCTCCTTATGAATAACAAAATAAAACTGTAAACCAGTAAGCAGCTAAAAGAGAAACCAATCCCTTCTATCATCATTGATTTATGAGGACAAGAATATAGTAGATATTGGATTGTTTAGGGTATTTATTTACTACCTAATATTTTTCCAGGTACCAAAATTTAAAGATAAAATTAACAAAAAAAGAAGAAAAGACAACAGAAGGAACAATACAGAATATATAGCATCTTATACATTGAAAAATCAATGAAGAGAATTAAAGTAAAAGAAAATCATTATTTCACAACAAAGCATAATTAGAGGTCTTAAAGAGATAAGCATGGCTCCTGGGAGAGGAGAGGAGAAGCAACCCTAGCAAAGAGAAAGAAGTCTTTCAAGATTATCTGGACCAGAGAACTCCTGAACTGAGTCTTGAATGATGACTAGTCAGGACCTACCTACTGGAGAAAGAGAATAGAGTACTTTAAACCAGGTTTCATCTTGAGTCTTTAAACAATGAAGCATTACAGCTATGGGAAAAGTGCAAAGGCTCTGGTAGAAAAATAAAGTTGAAGACATAGCCCAGAACATAGCATGAACGCCTTAAGGTATCACAGAAAGCAGAATGGAGATTGTAATAGATCTCGAACAATAACAGCCAGTCACGATTAGGAGTTTACTATGTGAACAATAGTGTACTGAGTCTTCTGATTATTACCTCATTTAATCCTTAATTGAAATTTATAAGGCGGGCACGATGACCGCTGTGCTTTTAAGGAGCAGTAAATCCAAACTTGAACATGTTGAATAATTAACTTATCAAAGTCCCAGAGCTGATGAGAGGTAGAGCCAACATCAAAAGGTATTATTCCAGAGCCTACTTGTTACTAGTTTTCCCAGAGCTTTCCAACACACCCAAATTTTCTCTAAAAGAGTCATTCAAATGGTGTTGATCAGGGTTGAGGAAGGGAAGATTAATGACACGGTACCAGGTATCAGCAGAGAGAATCCAATGGGTACTGATATAACAGCAGTCACAAATAATGAGGACTTGCCTAGAGAAATGGAAGCAGGAGGTAAAGCACAGATAGAATTTAATAAAGTACATGACTGTTGCATACTGAATATTTGTTTCCACACAAAATTGAGGCATTAGAGGTCCCAAAGTGATTACTTAGAGGTGGATTCTCTGAGAAGGTGATAAAGATTCACTGAGAAAATAAAGTGGCCATAATCCTTCAGGTTATTACCTTTGTAGAAAGAGATGCCCAAGTTTTCTCTTCATACAGGAGGATGGAACAAGAAGGTAGCTGTCTGTGTTCCAGGAAAACAGCCCTCACAAGGACTAAAATCAGCCTGTGATACTGAATATCTCAGACTTTCAGAACTGCAAGAAGATAAGGTTAAACCATCCAGTGTGTAGTATTTGCTTTTTGTTGGTTTAGTTTCGGGGATTGAACTCAGGACCTAGGACTTGCCAGGCAGGTGCTTGTGTCATTGAGCTGAATCCTCGGCCCCAGTATGTAATATTTGGCGTGGCAACCAGATGACACTAAAACAACTACCTTACGCCTGGGATATAGATCAACAGAGCAAGCACCTGCTTGGAAAGTGCAAGGTCCTGAATTCAATTCCTGGTACAAATAAATAAATAAATAATAAGTAACTAACTCCCTTCCAAAGAAGGAAGTTGAGAAAAGAAATGATCAGTGACTCAGTCTTCTAGCTAAAGAGTCTGATGTTTTCTGGGTTATGGAACACAAGACACATTAAAGCCATATTAGGAGAGAGGTAAGACAGTGCTTTTCCATAGAATTATCTAAGTGTACAGAATAAATTTGGAGAAATATTTGTCGGTCAGCTGACTAATTATAATAGAAATTTTAGATTGAAAAAATAAATCTGTTCCCTGTAATGAATTGCTAAAGAATTTAGAATACTTTCTGACTTTAATCTGCCTTGGAGTTTTACACAATTTATCAGAGTTTTAAATTTTATCTAAATTACAGATTAATATGATCTCAGGTTTAGACAGAAAGAAAATTTACCAAAAATGTTTTATGTATGATGATCAAAATATAATTTCTAAGTAATATATTACTATTATGTCTCTCTAGGCCCTGTTTTCATTTTCCAAATAAGAAAGTAAAATATATGTATCAATAGTTAGTGAGCAAAACGCTCTTTTTGAGTTGTCAATTTAGTACAGTTTAGCACAAATTAAAAGCCTACAACTTTGCCTCCACTGTTCCTGCCTGCAGAAAAATCACCCTCTCAGTGTCAGTCACTGTCTCTGAGACTTAGTTCACAGGAATCTTTGGGAAGTTAAACTACTTGTCATCTCTCACATTTTCAGTCCATTCCTCATAGGAACCCTAGAAATTTCCGAGTAGCAATTTCCTAGCTCATTCTAGTGGTACATTACACTTTTTTTTTTCTATGAAAGTGGGTCACTTTCAGTCTTGTCTTTAAAGCAGTATCACAGATTTTGCAGTAAATATTAAAACTGCTATCATCCTTTTCCCTGTACTAATTTTTCAAGCACTTCAAGAATAATGGCAAAACGTCCTTTAATTTTTGGCTAAAATAAGAAGTAGAGAAGAGATTATGGCTTTTTTGTCCCTTGACGGGCAGAACTTGCGTTGCTCTGCAGATAGACAGCTCACAGAAGCCCCTGGGAAGCGAGCATACCAGAGCATCCTCTCATTAGTGTCAGAGAACAGCATTAAAGTCTCAGGAAACGCAGTTGTTGGTTTATTGTTTATTCAGGCACTATCGATATTTTAAGAGCTGGGTGGAAGAAAATGAGCTCTCAATAGATACTGAGGATTATTGATCAAAATAAAAAGATTCAAAGAAGAGACAGAGTGCCGTGAAGTCTAGAGAGGGTAGAGGTCAATTGTATCAAATGCTGCCAGGAAGCCAAAGGAGAAAAAACAGAAAATAATCCTTGATTTAAGTGGCAAAGAGGAGAAGAGGCGTGTGGAGATACAGGAGGAGCAAAGGGATGTTTCACGCTCAGTGCGTCATTCAGGAGCAAAATGCAAGTATCAAGTGAAAACTCTTTCAAAGAACTCAGGAGGAAAGAGAAGCAGATTTTTTTCTCGAAGCAAGGGGATTTTTTTCCTCCTCTATGTATAATACACAAATTTGTTTAAAGGGCTGTCAGGAAAAAGATCAAGAGGGGTAGAAGATGAAAAAAGAATTAAGGTGTGCTATGTACATGTACCAACTCCCCATGTTGAGTGTAATCATTACTGTACTAATAACAGTAAAAATAAAATGATATAATACTGCAAAAATAAAGTAGTGATACAATGAAAAAACTGAGGAATTTGTTAGAAGAAAACAGTGTGAAAATTGTTCAATTTACAAATGAAATGGTTAAATACAGTTAATGTTTAGACAAAAGTTACTAGCTAATCGGAGCCAATTTGATTATGTATACAAACACTTTTTCTTGGTAGAGTAGGGTAATAAATATTAAAGGGATATGAGGCTTTATTACTGTTCTATAGTTTTATTGCTAGTTACAATAAAAAAACTCAATTCAAATTCTGTCATGTATACAGATATCTATTAAAAATATTATTAGCAAATTCAATATGGTTTATTTCATCTATTCTAAAAGTTTGGTGAAGTCATAGATTTCTTCCCTTTTCTATGCACCAGTCACTACTTTGGTATGGAACTTATCCATGATTAACATGATAACACTTCAGAACTAGCATTTATTCACCATTGTACTTAATCTTAAAACTAGAAAATCTACCTTACATAACAAGACAAGCGCACATAGTAACAGAGACATTGGCATTAATATTAAGAATAGAAAATATGGGGCTGAGGATTTGGCTCAGTGGCTTAAGCACCTGCCTGGCAAGTGTGAGGTCATGAGTTTGAACCCTGGAAACAAAACAAACAAACACCCCAAAATAAGGGACTGGGGATTTAGCTCAGCGGCATAAGTGGCTGCCTTGCAAGCGCAGGGTCGTGTCCCCAGTACCAATAAAAACAAAACAAAAGAATAGAAAATACTAGTTTTCTTCAATTTTTATAGTTTGATGCTCAGTTTTATCTCCAAATATTTCTGCCCAAGTCATAAATTTAAATATCTTCATTTTTGGCAAAGGACATTAAATCTAATATTTAGTAAATTTAGAAAAAGCAACACTTTACTGAAAAGCCATCTGAAGTTTTCAATATGATACTTTGCAGAAATGAGTGGTGGTGCAGAAATTCAATAAAGATCATAGGGCAGATTTTCTTATCACTGTGGAATGGTCATTCCTGATGCAGTGACTAAATTAATATAGTTTAACATTTTATAATTTAAATTAATTAACACATTCATGTTGCATTGCTCATGCTGAAATACTTTCTAGTAGATGACACATATCACAAAACATGGATTTTGGCAAGAAACTATGGTACCACTTAAAACAGGTTATTTCCCAGAAAATATTAGCAGAGATAAAAATGAGTGCCAATGTTTCATCATTTCTTTTTTCTGAATTATGAAATTACTTTATCAATGAGTTATGCTGGGCCATAAGTAAAATTTCTTTTCTGAACAACAGGACAGTCAAATTGAAAATTAAAAATGAAACAAAATATATTCTCCTTAAATTCTATACTTTCTAAATCTATACTTCTTTCTTTTTAACACTGAAATGTCTAGAAAAGGCAATATCAGATCCTTCAAGTCAGTAAGAATACAAAGAGAATTTACACAAAAGACTCAAATGTGCCTGCACAGAATAATCACTTCAGAATCCTTTGAAAGCACTGGCATAGTCTGACCATTCCCTAACCTCGAGACGGTACAGTCAATGGCAAGACAAGAACCAGGGTCAGTCTGGCAGCCAATGGAGCCAGTGAACCACAGAGAAAATACTGTCAGGATTAAGCATTATGACTTGATAAATTTTAACCAACATTTGCACCCTATACATATGGTATACAGCTCTTTAAAGCTAAAACTTTAAAAGATGATTTAAAGATGTCTGTAACTATTTGTAGGCCAACAAAGATCAATCAGAGGGACAAGTTAAATTTCACATATAGTGGATTATGGTGCGATCATTAATCTTGACTGTTAACCTTACTGAATTAATAAAAATGCAATCAATTAGTAAGCCCATTTCCAGCTGTGTCTGAGTGGGTCATGGAGGCCTGACTTTTTGGGGTATATCTGGTCCCTGAATACCTTTTTTCAGCTACATCCCCTGCTCCCTGCTTCCTGGCTACCTTGAGGTGAACAGCATTTGCGCAATTATTGCCACTCATCATGATGTTTCTGACCATTAGGAGCTGATTGATCATGGTTTGCAACTTCTGAAACCATGAGAAAACAAACACTTCCTTCTTTAACTTGTAAATGTTGAAGAATAAAAAATAGCTTGGCAAGCAACATGAAAAGACTGGGTCTACACAGATGTTGGAATACACTATGCAAACCATAAATTCCTAAAAGGAAAACTTACAATTGTCTGTCCCAATAGATACAGGACTCCCCGTCTAATAATGTAATAAAAATGCAAAGAGACAGAAGCAAATGTGAGTCTATAAGTGGAGGCAATGAAACAATAGTGGCACCTGCAACACAGACAAATGTTTTACATAGAAGACTCTTGGTGTAAGTAAATGCAGGAATCCTCACAGTCAACACAGTTCTGTGGCAAACACACTACACATGGCTGGAATTCAAGAATAAACAAGCAACAGCAAGGCTACAAAAAAGAATAGTACAAATGATCCAAATAGGGGAGACCCTGGTACTTGTGACACAAGAATTCTAATGTGGTAGAAATAGACAATAAGCCAAACAGTTGGCAGCTATTACTATGTGCATCTTGCATGCTTACAAACCCACACAAAGTTTATTTGTAATGTAATTTTGCTAATATCCACCTCTTATTCATTTTCCATAAAATGTAAATGAACACAAGATTTTCAAACTATTCACGTATCCAATTCTTAGAGAAATATCTGAGGGTAGTGTTGAATTCAATTAACTGTCCTCCTAGAATCTGGGTCAAGGCAGTTTTGAGTATTGATTAAAATCATAGACTCTGGAGCCAGACTGCTTGAATTTGAATCTTCGAACTGTCACTTAGCTATGTCACCATGGTCGATTGCTTTTATTCTCTAATCTTCAATTTCTTTTAAGTAAACTCAGAATAATGTTTATTTTTTATTTCATAGAAGTTATAAAGTTAACATAAGAACTTTTCAAAAAGATTCAGCATAGCACCTGAGATATTACAAGCACTTAGTACTCAATTTTCAATTTGTTTTTTACAAAACAGAAAATTAGTAACAAAATGTAAAACATTTGCACTGCTGTCTCCTTTTTTAAAATTATTATGTTCTGGTCATTCAGCCTCTGTAAAAGAAAACAAGTCCTTGCTATTAGAACTAATGACAACATTCTTTGGGGTGCCAAAATGAAGCTACAATATCTCTGACTTAGGTGGATAAAAGCTGAATCACCAAAACCAAATAAAAAATACCTTTTCATTTTCCTTGGTCTTTATTGCATTGAAAGTGAAAGGAAGCCATTCTATGAATGCATAATTGAGCACAAAGACTGAAAATCTGACTAGCTTCTAAATGTTTTCCCAAATACAAAAGACTTTACTTTTTAATCCCTTCCTGTGTTTGAAGGAACCCCACCGTCTAAATCAACATGTCCTCTTAAGAAAACATATATAAACAAAAATAACTTCTGTAGATTCCTCAGGTTCATCTTTCTGCAGCAACATAAAAGAATAGTTAATATTTATATGATTGAAATATGTTGCATGTCTAAATCTGATCATCTAAGCAAGCTTTCTGAGGATAACAATATGCATTATAAAAACTCTTGTTAATTTCCTATCTTCCTCTTTTGAAAGCCTATATTATTTTGGGGGGAGGTTTGTTGCTATTTGTCTCTTTCATTTTTTTTTTTTTTTGTTTTGTTTTTCTTTTCTGTGTCTTTTTTTTTTCTTCTCTTAAATAAAAAAGGACAGTAAAATATATCAAAACAGAAAAATGTTTTAATAATGCATCATGATGCCCTCGGCCTTACGGGCTATTCTAGTTCATAACTCTTGTTGCTGTTCATAAGTCTTGTTGCTGAGACAAAATGCTGAACACTCAAAGTTAAAGGAGGATTTATTTAACTCACGGTTTGTAGAGGTTTCAGGTAATACTGGGCTGGCCCCAAGGCAAGGAAGCATGGCAGATGGGCATCACAGATCATGCAGACAGAAGACAACATGAAGCAAGTGACAAGCAAAGATCATCAGGGACTCTCTTCCTGCTCCTTATAATTTTATACAGGCTTCACACCCATGGGGCAGGTAGCACTCATCACCGGGATGCAGCATCTTTGATCCTACTCAGAACTATGCCAAACCAATCAATGGACTAATTTAGTAGTCAAACATGCTTGAACTCAACATCACACATTCTTGATCTAGTAACTTCTGAAAAATCCAACTTATGACTGCATGAGGCTTTGGGGTGACATCTAGATATGTCATAATAGGGATTATGTTATACTTAAAAACAATATTTGATAAAATATGAAATTTGAAACAAAAATATTTTCAATTGAAAGATTTTAAAATCTATACAGACATGTTTAGAATATTATCTAGAGCAGGATAATAAAGCTTTATGACACATCTGATTCAGTCAGGATCTTATTTATTTATTTATTTATTATTTATTTATTTTGCTTTTTTCCGATACTGGGGATCAAACTCACAACCTCATGCTTGCCAGGCAGGTGCTTATGCTGCTGAGCTAAATCCCCAGCCCCTATCTTTTTTTTTTTTTTTTTTTTTTTTTTTAAACTCATTTCTTAACTACATTCACCAAACTATATGGAACCACTTTAGAAACAGGCTCCACTCTAAACTATACAAATTCTGCAAAAATATATATGTAGGAGTAATCTACAATTATATCAGTTTCATTCTTAGTTTTAAAAATAAGTCCTAAGCTTTACTATTTTTACCAGCCACAGAATCATATAAATTTTACAGCAGTTGAATACATTTTGATGGCTGCTTATTTTGGTTTTAGCTTAAATAAGAGACATGAATTTGGTGATTACAGGCTGATTCGACCTGGAAAATTTTTATCAATTAGTTCAATAAAGATGTCTGCCACAAACAAAATCTTTATATATTTCTCTCCACAATTCATTGTTAAATACAAATCAAACTTCACTTTTAAAAATTCTTGTCATTCCCTGTGTTACAGTGCTTGTACTCTATTTTGCTTCAAACATATTTTTTTTTTTTTGATAAAAATAGAACATAACATTTTCACAACCTACTCTATCTCTCTTGTTTTCTTCAGCTTTGGCAAAGCTAGGAGGCAAATGTTTAACAAAAGGAAGAACTACTTCCATTGTTTGGTTCAGTCTTTTAACAGTCAAACAGGTCACCTTCTGTGCCAGAAGTGTGATACCAAAGAGCACTCCATAACAACTGTATGCCTTTCAAATTGTTTTATGCTTTATCAAAACCTCGAAACCAAAATCCAAGGAAAGAATAAATTCTTGTCAATAACTATACTAAAGTGCTTATACTATATAAACTGAATTTATCTGTAAAATATGAATTATATGAAAAAATTAAAGTTTGGTTCTGAAGATATATTCTAATAAACATGGTAGGTACAATTCTTTCAGAAAGTTCTAAACTGAACAATGGAGATCATTTTACTCTGAAAGACTTGATCAAGTTTCTATAAGGTCAAAGGAATATGAGATTTTATTTCTTTCCCCTAATACATTATAGATGCCCAAAAAAGTATTCATAAGAAAAATATTCATATATAATTCTTTAAAAATTTTTCTTCACTGTATCTTAGTGACAAGCAATTGTTTTTTCCTAAATGTTTTGACATTACACTTACGATTCATTTTATTCAGTATGATAATACAGGTAGAAAAAGAAGAGACCCTGTTGGAAAAAAAGAAATAGCTCATTCCTTTCTTGTTATTCTCACAGCAAATATGCAAGTGAGCTTTTTTGCAACCATGCCGTCTAATTACTGATTTGAATGGTTCTGCAGATTAAAAATAAAGTTCTTAATTGACTACAAATGAGTTTGGAAAATATCCAACTGGCAAAGCTTTTTTTCTTATAACATTTGTTAGAATCAAGATGTTTCCTAATTGAAGAAGCTATAATATCACTATATTTTTAAAAATCTTATATATTCAGGTCTTATGAGAAAAAAGCAATGAGATTTAATTTTGTGTGGTTTGGGAGTTAAAGGAGGATGTATAAATATATTAAAATACTCTCAGAACAGATTTTTATCAAATTAACTACTTCATTTTGTGAAGACTCCTGAGAAACTTCGCACCAGCATGACAACAGCTGTCAGAAGTTTTTTAATCCTTAAATACATTTAAGACAAGTAATCATAATGCTTCATATAGTTGAGACAATGTGTGTACAGAATTTAAAGAAGTGAGGACAAAACTGACCAATAACTCTCAGATATAGACCCAATGTAGACCTCGTTATAAGTTCATAGATGCCTGGTCAAAAGTCTGCATCCAGCAGGGTGTGTAACAAAAATGTCTCGACGCTTCCAGAACTTTCTTGGACTGAATTGACTTTCATTGATTGAGCTAATCATGTCATATGTTTCCATTATAAAAATCTTAGAAAAATAATTTTCTGTTATACATATATTTGTTTACATTATTTAACTCTAATGTTGGCAATAGTAATGTAGCTGAATGTACATATACATGAATCAGAAATATAGAATGAAAATATATAGATAGATAAAATTTCTAATATATATGAGGTACACATACGTGTGTATATTATGTATACTATATGATCAGTTAAGGAGCACATAGTACTATCATAGGCAATTAATTTTACTTCAAATAGGGCTCATCTCAAGTTAAATACTCTATTAAGTAACCATTTATTATTAACAATATCAACCTTTTTTGTTTTAATGTTCTATGTAACTCTTCCAATCAAAGGGTTATAGAAGAACTCGAGTTTTTCTACTTTACCTCCTCTCTTTTGACTACTAAAATGTAAGTTATATTTGTCTTTAATCTCATTCAGTTATCACTTTCAATATTCTACGATATTTACAGATCATTCTTCTTAATCTCAACTGTAATGTTAGCCTGACACCCCTTATAAAACACCTCAAGAAGATTGTTGAAAATTATCACCTTACATGGCGTTCCATATCAAATGCTATTAAGTATCATTTTTTCATAAAAATAATGTTGGCTATATATTTCATTCTTCCTTTTTAAGTAAGAATGACGTTTCAATTAAGTGAATTATTCATCCTAAATCCATGTTATTAGATGATTAATACTAAATCTAATGTGATCAATAGAACTAAAATCCAGTTTGTACAAATCCAAATTGATACTCTGCCTGATACCATACACCTGCTGTTTCATAATGCAGGAAAAGTGTAAGGATACTTATATGTTTGCATAATATCTTACTAAAAAATATCAGGTTCTCATATAAAAATACATTAATTGGTACTGTTCTCCATGTGCAACCGCTTCCCTAATTGTTGGGTAATTAGATTTTTTGTTAGCTATTTGTTTATTCTTTGCATGTATGTTTTCTATTCATATTCTGGTACTGTTAATGTACCCTGTATGAAATCTGAAAATTGACATGAATAATGAGTATAAGAAATGTCATTGTTTCTCAATCAGAAAAAATGCATCAGAAAGTATGAAAAAAGATGGTAATAGTCCACACACAGCTGCACTCACACTGTATTTTCCAATAATTTAGTAATCCTAAAATAAAAGGTATTCACTAAGTAGATATGAGTTTCCTATCAATGAAAGAGTGAAGAGGTAGAATTACTACCTATCTATATGTTATATTATAAATTTACAATTACCTGGAACTTTTATCTGATGATTTAAAATTTCCTTAAGGCACTTCAACTCTCTTTGTGTAAATCCTGTTCATATCATTTGCACAGTAAGATCTCGTTCTCTGTCTAGTTCAAACTTACAAAAACTTCATGACCGAGTGTCTTCCTCAGGGATGATTCAGGAGAGTAACAGCTACTGTGTTTCTAGAACAGTAATGAGATTAGATGAAAATGGTATGGCTGAACAATTTGTAAATAAAAGTATAATGGGGAAAATTGGGGGAAAAAAACCACATGATAGGTAATTTTGTAAATTGCATGTTTTTGTTTGTACGTATGTATCTATAAGCAAAACTCACACTATAAAACATTGCTGTAGAGAAGTAAGGTGACCTCATTGTGACAACTGCCAGCCTTTTGTACTTTATATGTACCTCTCCCTGAGCTGTGGGCACAGTGGAGAAGGAGGTAACATTCCAGTGGAAAAGTAATGTTCTTTTTCAAGGCTTTAGGAGCAGCTAGGCTTCTCTGCTGGAACTTCCAAACAAGCTCTCGAGGTCCCTTTGCAGAGAACATAACGTAGTTAAGCTTTCAAGTTTCACACTCATTTGAGCAAGATACTGCATGGACCGAAAGTCTTTAATATTTTAAGTCAATATTAGTTTGTTTAGTTGGTGACCATTTATCCTTATTGTTTTCCCTTAAAAACCTTAATGTATTTCAATTAACATAAAATTTCAACAACAACAAATTAAAAAGCAAATATTAGATTACAATTTATATCATGGTGGTATACAGCTGTAATTACAACATTCAGGAGGTTGAGACAATGGGATCACTGTTAGTTTCAGGTGAACATGGGCAATCCTGAAATATATAGTGAGATTCTATCTCAAAAAACAAACAATAAAAACATACATAAATAATATTAGGAAAGCAAACAAAGGAATTATTTGCAAATTTGAGAATGCAGGTCTGATTGCCTTGACAATGTTTTGTCAACCAAGCACTTTTAGAGGCCTTTATATTAACAGAACCCTTTATCTTTTGACAGGTAAACATACTCTGTTAAATTTTGACCAGTTAATGTTTTTGCCAAGGATATAGCATGCCACCTTTAAAGTGAATTGACACCCTAAAGAAACACTGAGAAACTGTTATGTTCTCGCTGAGCCGAGCCACAATATCAGGGTCACAAAGGCTCTGGGCTGTCTTTACAGAGGAAATTTTGGATAAATATGTCATGCGATTATCACAACAGTTTTTGAAAACCCAAATCAGTTGATAGATCATTTCTGGAAAGACTCTTGTTTCTCTATGCCTATTTCTACAAACTTATTAGCATATTGTGACAGTTAAAGCATTGCTAATAATAAATTAGGTCTTAATTATAAATAATGCTGCAGTGAAATTTAAGAAAAATTGTCTCTGGTCTCAACATTTTGGCATCTGTCTGCAGACAAAAATCAATATTAAGTTGTAACTCAGCAATAGGCTTGAAAATCATCTATACCATTATCATTATTATTTTGTTGTCTCTCATAGGGACATCAGACATCTGGTTTCAAAGATAATGGCAGTAACAATTATTTGCATCATAGCCCTAGCTAACTAGATAGCTGAAAACATCTGCTATGATCTTCAGTTTCTCTAACCTGTCCCTGGAGAGAATTTGATAGCTGAAATATTCTGTTTTTTCTTTTCTCTCTGCAATAATCATCTTCGCAAAATATCGATTACTTGACACTTAAAGGAAATTGACTCTAATGCTGTGTTTCTCAATTAGAATTTAAAACTGGAGGTAGGGGGCATTAAGGAAGATTTTCTTAAAAATTAGTTTATGACTGCTGGAATTATACTGCCAAAGTTATATGGTCTTTTAACTATATATAATCATAATTTAATGTATATATAGTCATTATTTTTCTATAATACATGCTCTAGTATTTAAACTAACAGTTATTTACCAGACCACTATGATGCATGAAAGCTTAACAGCAAATTTATTAGAAAAATACTTTTTAGTAGTATAATAAAATATTTCATTAGAAAATATTGGTAACACTACCATATGTTATTGTACTAGGCTCCACACTCTTGAGTACACTGTAAAGATATAAGTCACCTGATCTCTTCAGACATATACACTGCAGGTTACAGGAGAATAATAAGTGAGATAAAATAAATCCTAAACTATAATGTATTTACAGTGATGCTCAAAACAAAATCCATGTGAACAAAGAAAGTTGGGAAAGGAAATTTTTAATCTTCATTGACAAGTGTACTTCATATCAGCATTAGGTCAGACTGTGATCACCGCCTAATTCATTACTTGCTGACCCCATGAATAAATAAATGCATGAATGAATGAACGAATAAAATGGAGAATGCTTTCCAAAAGGGCTAAGATCTGATCTGACTTTGAAGAATGGCTTTGCTTTTTTTTTTTTTTTTTTTTTTTTTTTTTTTTAATTCAAAAGATAGCAAAATGTTCAGAGGAGCAGCATGAAAGAATGACATTTGTGAAGAGGGCTGGTGAGGAGGAATGAGAAGTGGGGAAGGGATGTAGGGCAGCAGTGTTCTTGAGGACAGAGGTTGGAAGCAGATGGTGAGAAAAACTTGTTTAGGAATGAGATTCATAAGACATAACGGTGAGAAAATTATTTCACATCCTATGAAGATTGTCAACATTATAGAAACCTGTAAATGAAGAATTGGAGAATTCTTTAACTCATTTTTAAAAACATACAAGTAAAGAAAGAAGCAGCATGAATATGAAAGACTGGAAGCCAGAAGACCAATTAGATGTGTTTATTTGGTGCATTTAGCATAATTCCAATATATATCTATCTTGAAGCTACTTGAATTTAAGTGTTGATTGATGCTAAAAAAGTTTTATTTTGTGGCTTTGATATATGATTCTACACAACAGTGTTTTGAATCTTTATGATATTAAAGTTTTCAATAATCCTTAATTGTTATTCCCACAATTTCATCAATATTTCTTGGCTATCTTTTTTCTTCTTTCAATGCTATTCTATGAGACTTTGATGAACCTAATGATTTTTTATAAATGGTTTTCAAATTCAACCTGCTGTGAGCCTAGGTGAATGTAATTGAACTCAAGAGAATGCTGTAAAGTGAAAGAAAAAATAGGGCAGAGAGAAAACATATGGTTTTCTAATTATACTGAAAACTTTTTAAAATCTCCTTCTGTCTCGTGTGAGTTCTTTTCTCAACCCGCAGTGCATAACTGGTCCATCATATGACAGGCCTCATGGATGGTGCAACAGCTGAACACTCCACTGTACAAAACTGGAATTTGACTTGCTTTAATGTGTTTGTTAGATAACTCTTTAAAAATTAAATGCGAATATTTGCAACAAAATTTATTATCAGTAAAATCTCTGGCTTATTATTGACCAGATTTTGGAGAATTCAAATATTCTCAATATTGATATTGTTTTCAATTAAAATAAGTGTACACAAGTAATTTCATTTCAGAGTATACTTTTGAGTTTGTACTATGTAAACATATCATACTCTTTTTATTTATTTGATAAATTCTGGACTTCATTTGATGTTACTTATATACTGTTTTATTAGAGATACATTTGCTCTGAATTTATAATGCTTTAAAAGCATTAATAGTAAAAAAATAAATTTGGTCATTGTCTATCCTCTACGAATGTTTAGACATATTGTATAGGTTTGTGCACTTTAACATAGGATAGTCATACAGATTTTAAGACTATGTTTTATATAAACATAAAAATTAAAGCAAATAAAAATAATTTTAAAATACTTGACGTAAATTGTTTATGAATTAATTTGTTTTAAAGACTTTTTAAAATATATCAATATTGGAAGCATTATATTGATGATGTGGTTAAGTATATCAAATTCATTTCTATTTATTTGTATTGGCAAATAATATTTATTGAAGTTTGATGAATATTTATATTTTTAACTAATGAAGTTAAGATAATTAACATGACCATAAATTTACACAGTGTTCTTTTCTCTTGACAATATATAAATTCTATTCTCTTAACAAATTTCATGTATAAATTATATCATTAACTGTAGTCACTCTGAGCTATACTAGATTTCCAGAAATTATTGCCCCTTCTATGTGAAACTTTGTAACCTCATACAGTTTTATTACTTAAGAATGAGTAATACATTCAATGTTGTTAGTTCTCAAAGAACGTGTATTTAAGAAATTTGTGAATTTTTACCAATAGATTCAGAAAAACAATACATTTAATTGATTTATGTATTACTCTAGTTGTTAACACTGTATTCTCTTTTCAGAGAAGCAGTGAACTCTTTCAGATATTTCTACATGCTGGACAAAATATTCTTCAATATATTAAGTACTTTTGCTGTATGTTTGCTAATCAAAGCATGTGGTGAATTCTAATGTGTCTTCCATAGACAAAAGCACATTAAAATGAGAGGAAAGTGCCTTTCATGTTTCCCATAGACATTTAGATTGGTGTACAGTTGCTTTCTATGTTAAGTTAGTAGTTTGGCTTTAATATTTGACAATCAGATTTTTCTGGGTTTTAGTTTTGCCTCTTAATACCCTGAAGACTGATCAACCGTGTTTATGGACATCCAAAGCTGAGCCCCAGACTCAGATGCTTTTTAGGAGAAATTCATGGTTTGTCTTTCTTGAGATTATCAATAGCAATAGAAGACAGAGACAAATGAAAATTTATCTAGGATCTTTCCAAAACTTTCATTAAGAAATAAATTGAAAATCTGGTAAATATAAACTTAAAGTTATTAAGATCAGTTTTCTTTGAGAACACATTTAACACAGTTAACATGAATGGTGTGAGGCAAATTACTATAAATATAGACAACAAATTATTCATAAACCTTATAATCTTCAGGGACTCCTCACTCCTATTGTCTAAATGAAATGATCAGAAGAAACTGAATTTCTAAAAGATTAGAATTAAGAACAACTTATATGAAGGGAGTATTGTTAATCTACCATTAAGATTATCAGATGCAAAGGATTCTATCACTGAATAATGCAGGTAATTTTTTTGTTTGTTTGTTTGTTTGTTTTGGTACCATGGTGCGCTTGCCAGGCAGGTGGTACCATGGTGCGCTTGCCAGGCAGGTGCTTGTGCTGCCCAGCTAAATCCCTGGCCCCAGATAAATGTTTGTTCTCTGTTGATTAAAAGTTAAAGTTCTCTTTAAAAAAACTTTTGTTTTATGTGCCCAAGTTTTCCTTTTATTCTCCATAATTTAATTGAAATTTTCAGTGTTGTTCTTGTCATATTAACTTCAAAATAAGCTGATATTTTGATGTTCATTTTTAATCTCACAATGACAAGCTGTCACATAAATTTAATTTTATGCACAAATAGTCTTCATTACATCTGTTCAAGTGGTAGCATTTTAGGTAAATAGAAATTTAATAATAGGTTCTTATTAAATAAATATCCCTTTGTCATTTTCTCTCTTGTGTCTAGGCAATTTCTTTTCTTATTTACTACTAAATTATCAAAATGTTGAAAGAAGTATAAACTTATGATTTATAGGTGATTAATATCATTCTCCAACTATTCAAACTGCTTAATATACACTGATGCATCCCAGTGAACAAAGAGAAACACATCCCTTTCTATTGAGGAGAAACAGCTGGCATTGTTCCAGCACACCCTAAACAAACTCTAGGTTAATATTCCTTGCATCTAATTGCACATCCTAGCAATGTGGGAAAACTGATGTTATGATCTCTTGTTACTGAGGAATTTCAAACTTATATAGTTTAAACAGCTTGATCCAGGTTGGCTACAACAAGAGAATCGGGAACTTTACGCTTAGTTCTTCTTCATTTCAAAGTGACTTTTCCATAAAATTGATGTAGCTAGCTTACATTGGTATGTTGTAGTATCATTTTTTACTACAATCAACTAAAAATAATATTTTTAATATTTCTTCTCACATCTTACCCTAATTATTATTGTATCTGAGTCCTTATTTGAATGATTATGTTATAAGTAAAACATTATTATCCTCATAAATTAAAGCAAATATCATCTTAAATAAGTAGATCTTATAATAATAGTAAATTAAGTGACAGATATTTGTGTTCAGTAAGTGGTAGAGAAATACTAAAAATATATTAGCTCTAAATTAAATGTTAGTCATATGTATGAATACATGAGCAATGCACAAGGGGAATTAATAAAGAAGAATGTGTCTTTTTGTGTCCCCTTTGCTTTACTCAGTGATATTGGTCTGTTCCCATGCTAAAGCCAGCCAGAACCCACAGTATTTACATAACACAAATATGAAAGAAGGACAAAACCTTTAAACTGGAGAGTAAGCAAAATTATTCTAAGCAACATCTTCTGGATACCAAAATCACTACGTGCTGTGTTTACTACTTAAAATGTTTGATGCACTTCTATAAGAAACTCATTGCACAGTGTTAGATTGAAAGGTCTCGTGGAAAATGGTTCTATCAATTGACAAGTGTGACACAAATGCTGTACTATATGTTTATGATTGGCTTCATTAACCCCACATGAGTAACTTTTTCAGTGGTAAGTAATGTAAAAGACAATGATAAAAGTTTCTTCTCTAGAATTCTCTTCTATTGCCCTTTACAGTTCTATAATACTTACCTGCTTTTTGTCCTGAGATGAAGACATAAAATGGAATTATAGAAGCTAAAAGCAATAGTCCTCACAATTTGAAACTCAGAGACCTTTCTAGAATAGTGTGTTCTTTAGTAAAAATGTGTGAAAACTAAGCTGTAAGTAAATACAGTGATTTCCCAAAGTCACATACTAAAGAGCATTGACAGCTGAGGATAATGTCTTGTTTTTATTTAGGCCTTTTCCAGAGAAAATGTCGGCCACAATGGACAAAACAGATAAAGGTTTTCCTATTCTCCACTTGATAAAACAAGTAGAGAAAGAAAGCATATATCTCTCAGGTGTCTTACATGAACAAATACTTTGTGATTTGTTTTGCTTTGCTTTGTTTTGTTTTATATCAGGGATCAAACTCACAACCTTGCATGTGCCAGGCAGGTATTTATGCCACTGAGCTAAAACCCCGAGTGTAAACGCTTTGTTTCCCAACTTTTTCTTCAAGATGTATCTGAATGTCAGAAAAGGATTCTGTTCTACTGTAAGGCTATGTCATACAATGCTATGTTTCATCTGATAAGTGAAATTCATAATCAGTGATACACATGTTAAGCCATAATGAGTAGCAAAAAATAACACAACTAGAAATTTCTGCCAGAAGGCTTAAAAATCACTCCAAAACATAAGAAGGAACACTGTATGCACTACTTAAACTGCTCTCCAGCAATACTTTGTGCAATATATTTTACTACAAATATCTTTATATACTCAAAAATGACTTTCAAAGTGAAACATGTTAAGTCACATTTTAGATACAAAACAAGGAGACCTAGACTAGGTTTACCCAGATCTGCTCCACTGAATTTCCTGTTAAAAAGTTGGATGGCCCAGTATACAGAAACATTCACATATTTTTCATTCCATCAAATTCTTTACTGTCATACCAATTCAACAACTAAAAAATCAGGTACTCTGGTGTTTTCAATAGTTTACTTAGTCAAGATATTACTATAGCCATGTGAATATTTGTTGTAGGAATTTTAATTAAATTCATGAGTTTACTAATATAAAGATAAGTAAATACTTCTTTAAGCAATTATTAATGAGGGTGGGAATATTTTAAACTATTTATTCTGCTATTGTTCATGAATATATTTCCATATTTGAAATACTTCCTTCAATAAAATCTTGAATGTCTTGCAATATAGCACATTTACTGTACTATTTTTTTTTAATTTAAAAAAACCTCTATTTAAATAAAGAAACTTGGTTCCAGTGAGAGAAGATAATACGTTGGCAAGGTGGCAGTAATCAAAATGCCAATAATCTTTTCCCCATTATATTGTTTAATATAACTATTAGATTCTTTCATAAAATGACATAATTATACTATATATATATATATATGTACATATCTATTGTATATATATACGAATCTATTGAAATGCCATTTATATACATATACATGGCATTTCTATATACATATATATGGCATTTCAATAGATTTCATGCAAATAAAAGTAAAAGAAAATATGAAACTTTGGTTGTTTTAGCTTTGAGATTTCTTTAACACATTCAAATTATATAATCAACTACTGAGTTATATCTCCATCCATTTACTGTTTGTGTAATTAATAGAATATAAAGATTAATTGCATGCCCAGATACAATGCTTATGATTTTATTTTTTATTTTGAGATCTACTTTTCTGTAATATTTAGACAGTTGTGATTGGCATGTGTCTGATTATCAAAACTTCAAATGTTTATAATTATTTTTAGTGAATTCTGAGAAGATATTTGGTTTGTTAAAACTTAGATTCACTGGGAAAAACTGTAATTATTTATAAGATTAATTCCCACCTGTTTCAGGGTAGTTGTACTGCATAAACTATACTATGCCATATAATAGCTTTCTTTCCTTATAAAACATGGCAACTTTGGAAATACATAATATTTATATGATACAGAGAATAAGAATATTATACAATGCACATTGCTCTTAATTTTAGTGTGTGAGGTTAAACTAAGTTTTGTACAGCTACCTCACTGATATCAGTGCTGTTATGCAGAAGTTTTTCAATTTGATATAATCTCATTAGCTGATTCTTGATGTTATTTCTTGTGATATAATCTCATTAGCTGATTCTTGATGTTATTTCTTGGTGTTCTCTTTAGAAGACAGTTTCCTTCTACTACTTCTGTGAGAAATGCTGGTGGAATTGTGATTGAGATTGTACTGCATACATGGGATTGTATGTATCAGCTTTGGTGGTAAAACCATTTGACCATATTGGTTCTGCCTATCCAAGAAAAGAAGATCTCTTTCCACTGCTTGATGGCCTGTTTGAACTTCTTTTTCAGCTTCCTGAGGTTTTTATTGTAGAAAATTTTGTTTTACTTGATTAGGGTAATTCCTAAGTATTTATTTTTCTTTATTTGTATGCATTCATTCATTCATTTGCTTCTTTGTTTGTTTGTTTTTGAAAGAGAGTCTTAATGTATAGTCCACATTAGCCTTGAAATCCTTGTAGAGTCTAGAATGGTGTTAAATTCACAATTCTCTTTACTCAGGAGTAGTATAGGTCTCTACGATCATCTCCATCTATTTGTATGACTTTTGCTTTAAATGCCTAAAATTCTCATGAAATAAAAATTTAATTATTTACAAATATTCTTTCCACAAAAAGACTGATATTTTACTTCTTGAGCTTTATTTGTGTGTTTTATTGTTATTATTGAACCAAAAAAGAGACAGTTACCCTAAAAATAGCTTGCAATACACAGTACAAAAGACAGTTACTAAATAAAATAGAAAAAAATCATAACAAAACTGTGAAAGTGAAACAGAATTTCAAAACTAGATAACAAATAATTAAAAATAGTTAGCATATTACTTCTTGTTATGTTCAAAATAGCTATCTATACCATCTGACCTAATAAAATCAAATAAAACAGAACAGAATAGGAGTAATTCAAAGAACAGTGAAAGTGATACATGACTTCAAAACAAGGTAATAGGAAATGCAAAATAACTACCATAATATATCTTATCTTTGAAATACCTGCCCATGTCATTAGATACAATAAAATCAAATGAACCAAAGAAAATAAAGCCAATCAAAACAAAGCAATGAAAATCATAAAGAACTTTACAACCAAATAGGGAATTAACAATGCATGTCTGATGGTATAGACTATTATTTTGAAGACAACAAGAGGTATTATGGTGGCTATTGTTGATTTCCTGTTACTTGTTTTAAGTCCTATATCACTTTCACTGTTTTTTTGTTCCTTCCTTTTTCTTTCTTTCTTTTGCTTTTACTCTATTGTATTTTGTTTGGTTTTATTCTCTTATAAACAAAAAATGTAAAAAAGAAAGAAAAGATATAGTTACTATCAAGAAAAAAATAATAGTGGCTGATGAGAATGGATTGAAGAAAATACAACTCTGGGTCTGGGCATTTAACTGTGTGACTTAAATGCTTGCCTGGTAAGTGCAAGGTCATGAATTCGATGAGTGCAAAAAATAAAAGAAAATACAACCATCATTACAAAGTACATTTGCTAGAAAATTGGATGAGGATTTTATAACGTAAGAGATCCCAGAATTTTTAAAATTTTTGAGCAGTTATTGATCAGTAAGTGCTGAAAAGAATTCCAGCATATAATTTTATATATATTTAACTATAGCATTTACCATGAAGTTGCTTCAAAACATATGAGTGATTAACATTTATTCCATTGACTCATAAATGATGAAGCATAATATATTTTGAATAAATACTGACCTGAACTGTGAGATGATACAGCTTCATACAAGTTACACAATCCTGTTTTGGATAATAATCATATGACCAAATAATTTCAGCAGTTCTTGCTGTAATTTGTCTTTGTCTTTTCAACCCTGGCCCCATGTGAGCACATGAAGATTTATAGAATACATGTTATCTTTCAATTCACATTGTCTTTTTGCTAATATAAAACCCACTTGCAATTTTTCATTGTAAAAGTCAGTGTTTTTACCTCTTTGCAACAATAAGCTCTTGATAGTAATTTAATCTCATGTTCTTTTAAAATACTATTTTAAATCCTAAAACATCATGGGATATTAAGCAATATGCTGTCATTGTGATGCATTCTAAGAATACTACTAAGAGGGCAATAAGATACAAATGCATACCATATTATTTTCCTATTGTTCCTGTACCAATTTAGCAAACACTTAGTGACTTAAAACAAATTATTACCTTACCGCCCAGATACCACTGTTCTAAAATCAATTTAGATGGTGCACTCCTCATAAAGCTGAGATTGGCGGTCCCATTTGACCCAGCTATTCCACTTCTGGTATTCCCAGAAGAACTGAAAATATCATACCACAGTGATATATGTGCACCCACGTTTATAGCAGCACAATTTGTAATAGTCAGATCTTGGAAACAGTCTGTGTTCATCAACTGAGGAATGGAAAAAAAGTTGTATTTTTATACAATGGAGTACTACTGAGCTATAAAGAATTATCACCTTGAGATATTTACTAATAAATGAGCACAACTTGAGACCATACTCATAAGTAAAATAAATCAAACTCACATGTATAAATACCGTATATTTTTCCCTAGTATAAGAAATAGTAAAAGTATATAAGAGTTTATGGTAATCGTGATTCCCCATTACATTGGTTTGAAGTCTTATAATGATTGCATTCATTAGTTGGAATGGTTTGTCCTGGTTTGTTTGATTTTATTATCTGTGATGATATGAACAGCTAATTTGAGAGAAACAAGTCATTATAATAGCCAGAACTGATATAATATGCTTTTACTCTTCTGTTTCCTTTGGCTCTATCACACTGTGCCTTATTGGATTGTATTACATGTGAAAGTATAAACAAATTTTGTATGGAAAATGAGATAATATAGTAGTCATTGTTTGTTTTCTGTTATTTGGTTCTGAATGCCCTGTAATACTTTCATTCTCTTGAATGTTTTTATACTATTTTGTTATTTTTGATACTATTGTATATGAAGTTATACTCAACTATTTCAAAGAAAGAGACATTGTGGTAGTTACTGTTAATTATGTGTTGTCTTCTGGTGAATTACTGTCTTGCTTACATTGTTGTGTTCTGATCTGCTTTGTTATGTCCTGTTTGTCTAAATCTCTTTAAAATAAAAAAAAATCAATTTAGATTTTCACAGGGTTACTTCTTTCTAGATGGTCCAGAAAAGGATCTGCTTTTTGCCAGCCCTAATTTCCAGAGAGTGAGGAGATATACAGAAGAAAGTTGGTGAGAAGAAAAATGAGTTTTCTGGACTTGATCATTGTGGTAGCATATTATTTATTTTATGACTTATAAAGTATACAGTAAGTTCCAGAATAATGTCACTCAAGTTACAGACTTTCACAGATACAAATGGACCTTACATTACAAACACTGGAAGATGCAAACAAATCACAGAAGTAGCTCACATATCTGCAGGATATTGTCACAGCTGCATGCTTATTGTGTATGGGGATTGTGTATAGCAGTGCACTGCTCAATAAGAGCCCACGATGTCTGGATGCTAGAAGAAAAGTGATGGTAGTGTGGAGGGGAAATGCTAGCATGGGTACAGCAATAAACAGGGAAATGAAGGTGAAAACAGTTTAACAGTTGTTGTACTATGCTGCATCACATTAAGGTAATTATAAAATGAAAAATAGTTTATTTCCAGTAATTGTTCGCTTGGATTTTTATTCTTTACATTGTATATTTGTGTAAAAAGTATATGAGATTCATTTTGTTCAACTTAACAATGAATGCAACTTATGAACTTGTTCATATGATTCAATAGAAATACTGCATATTTCTAATTTGTACAAAGTATTGTATTCTTGTGCTTTGAATCTGGATTGTTTCCTAAAACTCTCAGACACTCAGAGACAGGGCTTTGGGAATATGTTTGATTCCTGATGCATCGTCATCACTGGTGGATTCAGCAGCTGAGTGTGCTCTTGGGAGATGGCACTTGGTCAGAAAGGCAGGTCACCACTTTCTTCTCTCCCTGCTTCCCATCTGCCATGACACGAGCAGCTGTCCTCCAAGCCAGCCCTTCCAAGAAGCATTTCTGAGTTTGACCTTGGCAAACATAGAATGAGACTTCTGAAGCTTTGAGCCAAGTAAGTCTCCCCTTTAATCTATGGATGTCAGGTATTTTTGTCTCATTAATAAGAACTTCACTCAGACAGATGATGGATTATATCAGCATAAAAGAAAAAATGGATCTTTTATGATTAGTTATTTTAAATAAAATTTCACTATAATATTACTTTCTTGGAAATGTTTGTAGGCATAACAAAGGCATAGAGCTGAAATATAAATGTGGGTAAGTAAAAATCTTATCGTGGCTCCTTTTCTACCTTTAACAAGGTCTCAACTGTATTAATCTCCAGTTTCAGCCCCCCAAAAAACCTCAAAGAAATAGTGCTGTCTTGATCAGTACGAATGCCTACAGTAAGTTCTTTCTTATATATATATATATATATATATATATATATATATATATATATACATATATATATATATATACACACACATTTTCAGCACCTGCAAATAATCTTCAAATTAAATTTAAATAAGAAACATTACTGACTCTACTGCATCAAAGATGCTTTATATAACAGAGTGGTTTTCTTTTCATCCAAGTCAACCTATTAATATTATTTGCGCAGTAAGATAACTACTGTTAACAATAATGCACTATTTCAAAATAGAAGATTTTGAACATTCTCAGTCAAATGAAACAATTACTATTTAAAGTGATGCATATGTGAGTCACATTAATTTGAGCATTGCATGAATTGAAACATTACATTATAGCCCATTAATAAGTAAAATTATATATGCAATAATACAATATTTGTTGATATGAAAACATACTTCCTTCCAACATTCTATTAAAATTTAAGTTTAAAGCATATTTAGAGGTAATTATTTTACATTTCACTGAAGCAACAAAACAGCATAAAGTATAACTTCAGAGAAAAACATGAAGAAAAGAAACCATTTATTTTCTACTAAGTAGAGTAAAATGTCCTTTTTAACCTTCTTAATAGCACACTCCCTTGTTTTAAATTGAGTCATTCTGAGCACCTGAGTTTCATGTTTTATAGTTTTATAATTTGTAACGTCTGGCAAAGATCAAGGATTCTCACTTTCCACCTCACAGATGTCCTTGCTAACTGGAACACGATTTAAATGGTTTACATACATATATTACCCCATTATTGCCTAATTAAAAATACGTCTGACAGCTGGCAGACGATAAGGTGCTTCAGATAATCCAAGTGAACTGATCAAGGGTAAAAAATTGTACTTGTACCATTTTACAAATTCACAGCAGTTTTTGCCATTTTTAGAAATGCTCTCATTTTTTCACAGACATTGTACATTATATATATATGCTGATAGTGACATATTCATGCTACATTTAGATTACATGTCATACTTTATAGAAGTATATAATTTATTGATATATTAGAGAGCATTCTTAAACAAAAGAAAGAGGAATTACAAGGTTTTTCCAAGTAAGCCTTCATTAGATGCTGATTGCCTAGTAGGTAGTATTATCTGTGTGTACACAGATTTGTTTTATATGTTAAAGTTTCACTTGGTCCTTGTGTGTGAGTATTTCCATGGTTATACTACTAATGAAAGAAATTAAGATTATCAAAGTCATGGTTTTAGTCAGAGTTCTGGGTAGCTAGAGAAACAGAACATTAGGATATAAGTATATATATTTAAAGATTTAAAGAATTGGATCACATGATTTTTGGGTCTGGCTAATACGTAATGTGTACACAATTTGACAGGTTTTGGATCCAAAAGAGAGCTAGAGTGGAAGCTAAGGTCCAAAGGCAATCTGGCAGCAGACTTCTTCTGCCTCTGGTGACTTTATTCCTTGCTGTAAGGCCTTCAGGTGATAAGGAAGTTCACATTATGCCTTTAAGTAATAAAGAATGCTCATATTATGTAGGATAATGTACCTTACTCAGCAACCTATTTATTTAAATGCCAACGCATTTAAAATTATCTGCACATCAACTGCTGCCCTAGTATTTCCAAGCTGAATACAATGACCAGACCAACTAAACATAAAATTAATCATCAATGATATTTTGAGGCAAATAAACATGAAAATTTCAAAAGAAATCTGAATAAATGATGACATAAAGTTCTTTTTAACAAAAACTTAAAAGCAGTCATCACTGAGAAATACAGTGATATAATGATCATGTAAGGATTCAGAAACCAAAAGCCATTTAAATAATTACTAGAAAGGTAAGTCAGAAGTATTCTAGTAGCTTATGTTTTTCTCTTTTTTCTTTCCATATCCAATTTAACAGCTTTAGTTTCAAATTTTCTACTCTCCCTGAAGTCATCATTTGCAGGCAAATTCTACCACTTTTATATTCTGCACAATGCAGAATATAAGTGAGCAACCATAGCATAAAAAAATCCTTTCATGTTATTCAGAAACACATATAACGATCAGAAGCTAGAGTTCTCAGTTATTAGGGCTATAAACTAACAATAAGTGTTTAGTACTGCAGGAAAAGAAGCTGGATCAATATTATAGATGCTGATTTCCAGCTATATTATTGCAAAGCAGAATAAAAAACATAATTAATAAAACGTTAAAATTCAGCTGACTCATAAACTGCTATTTAGAAACAAAATTGCTGAGTTAAATACATATCGATTAATGTTTATAAGTTAAAATATTATAGCATATAAAAAAGTATGTGAATGAGGTTTGCAGCTGAATAATGCTGTTGACCAGTAGTATATTGAGTGAGTTCAGACAAAAGCTTGAATTAGGCTGTTCTTTTCCCAACCCCTCCTTTAGAAATGGCAATTTAGGGACTTCATATTTGTGCCATAAAATGTGGTAAATACCTCTTAATATTTGCTATTTAAAATGGATGTATGTGTAGATACACACACATGCACATGCACACACACACACACACACACATCTATATTTATAACTTAACATTACTCAATGGAATTGTACTTACACTGTCAATCAAATAATCCTAACAGATTCTCACAAAATATATGCTGATAGAGTTAGATCAAATCATCATATTATCTGTCATATGATCACTTTGACATTTGGCTTTTGTTGTAGAAATTGTCAAAATTTACCAAATTTTAGGAGTATTTTATTATTATCATTATTATTATTTATAATGGATTGCTGGGATAATGCCTGAGTTATCGCAATTACATAACTTAACTTAGGCATTGGCCATGTCAGATGAACCATATAACTAGAAGGAAAAGACATATATTATGTGCTATTACTTTGTTTTGAAATGGAGAAAGATGTTAAAGATTGAGTTCAGTCATATGGCCAGTGGTTTAATAAATCATGTCTATGTAATGAAAGTTCAGTAAAATCTCTAGAAACTTGTTCAAGGGAGCTTTTCAGTTAACACTGTTCTGCACACACTGCTTGGCAAATGATACACGCCTGGAGCATGATGAGTATCCTGAATTCGTGGAGAGAACACCTAGAATCTTCAAATTTGAGACCCCCTAGACCTCATTTTAACCATTATTTTGGGGGGGGCTGGACCTTATTAATTTTTTAGGAAGGAGTCTTTCGCAATATTTGGCATAATAAAACTGAAGCATTAAATACAACACTTACTGGGCTCTGAATTGTTCTGTGGGTTATCAAAGCTAAGAAGGAAATGAGAATCACTCTCAGTGTTCAGTGATTGGTTAAAGCTTGCTTGCACTGGACAGTGGCAAGCTCTGCTCTGCCCCAAGGTATGGAGTCTTCGGAGGTATCTAGCCTCAACTCACTTGTAAAGTCTGGCTTAATTCTGAGAAATTATTGTGAAAATTGTTTGCATATTATAGATCTAAGCAAATAAACTATGTGGAACCCAATATTTAATGGAAAGGAAATCCTCTTTTTTAATTTTAGGCTTTCACATTTTCTTTAAATTATCCTCAGCTTCAATAATTAAGTCTTTTAATTTTTCTGTTTTCTGTCTGACTTCAATTACCAAACAGAAGAAACCTGGTCAGGTTGCATGGGATTAAACATGATAATCATCAAAATGGCCTTTCATTAGCGGTCATCTTTGGAGTTCTTATTTCAAAGAGGAAGAAAAGTGTACGTTGTTCACTCCTAGTTTGAACTAGCAGACAGCAAAGAGTAGATTATGCAATGAGTCTATCTATTTTTAATTTTTATTTTTTCTCTTACTCCTCCATTTTAAATTTTGTCCTTTTCTTATTTTCTCTTGTTTTATTTTGTTGCAATTTTAGATAAGTATTTGTCATCATTATAGCTATGCATCTCCAAGAACACACCATTGATCACTATAATTAGTCTATTTTTGAAATATTTAAATTAAATTAAATTTGAAGCTATGACTTGCTAAAAATAAAGGGGAGAACAGTAATGGCTATCAAGACAAATGTTAAAAAATAGAATCAAATTTTGAAGATTAAAAATAAGTTACTGTCACTTGCTGTTCCTTTACAGATGAAGAAATGCGAGGGAGCCTTGCTCCAGGTTGTACCACTGTACTGAACTGCTCTATTAAAGCCGCATTAATGGTGTTCAGTTTTCAGTCTAGGTGTAACATCAAATTGTGTTTAAATATAGGAGCAAAAAGGCAAGAAATACATATAGGAAACGACCAAATAATAAAAATATCTTGGTAAATTATTTAATAAACTACCTATTTAACTCACTACACTCCTTTTAGAAGAGTACTTAAAGTGGGAGTTGGGGTGGAACATATTGCATCTTGACTTCATTTTCAACAAAAGCTCAGCAGAAATAGCTTGATAACCATAGCAAGTTTTTCTTTCTTTACAAGTAATAAAGACTCCCAGAAACTTACCCCACCTAGAGAATCTGGCTTGGTGAATTTTGGGCATAGGTTTGACAGTTATTTTCGTTTATGATTTCTAAATTGTATTTTTATTTGAAACCAGAATATGGAGTTGGTTTATCGAACAGAAATTTCTACAATGACGATATTATCTATAAAAGTGGTCCCCAAAGCATTATAGGCCAGTAATTCATAGTTATTGAGCAACATATGTGAGATACATGACAGGAACAATTTAATATTTAATTAAATTATAATTAACAGTATTAATTTAGATTTAAGTAGATACACTAAAATACAGAGCAGCATTAATTATTTTAAACAGTAGGAAAAGCACATACAGAAGTACAGAGACAGAAACAATGTAGCTGGGTGTATCAAGGTATTGAGAAAAATGAAGAGGGTGTGGTGTTTCATTAAAAAGTAACTGAAACTCATCCTGTAACAGTGAGTATGCCTTCAACAAACTCATGAGAAATGTGAAATAGAATAAAAAGCCCTTAGAGTCAATTCATCCAAATTAATGAAAAACGTGCCATCTGCAAACTGCTCTAAAATTCCTCTATGCATAAAAGGAATACCACATTGTCTAGGCTTTGAGTACATATCTGGGTCCTTGGTGTGGAAGATAATATAAACATTTTTGATAGAACTCTTTTATCTGAGTCTATACAAACTTAAAGTAAAAATATGACTCTGAGGATTAAAGTATATGGAAAAATGAAATATTGTTACATCCTTTCTGAAGGTATACTCAGATATAATAAATGATAAATCTGTAGCAGTAAAGTAATTGTTTTAGGATTATTTAGTTCAAAGTCACACACATGTGGCAAATTAGAATTTAAACAAAACAGAAGAAAAGGATTCATACAATTGGGAATTGTAATTTCAAGGTATAAGGTAAAGTGTAAGGCATTAATGTCTTGTCTCTGTTTTTCTCAGTTAGCTTCACTTCTGGCTGGACATCAAAAGCAGGTAGAGACTGGTTTTCCCAAGTTCTTACTCAATTGCAATGAAAATATGTCGGTCACATTATGGCAAAAGCCCCAGAGTAAAAATTATCTACCTCTAATAAACAATAATGGATAAAGAAACCAGGAATGATATTATTTTGCACTGAAAAAGCAGGAAATCTTGTCATCTGTTACAACGTGAATGGTCATGTAAGATATACTAAATTTTAAAAGCCAAATACGGCATGATCTCATTTATGTGTGGAATCTTAAAAAATGTATAACAGGAGAAAACGGAAGTAGAAAGATGGTTATAAAGAACAGGGAAGATATGGAAATAGGAAGATATGGGTCAAATTTAAAACTTGCAGTTAATAAATCTAGATATCGAATATGTACTATGAAGATGGCAGTTCATCCTATATTGATTTTACTAATGATTTATTTATATTGTGTTATGTACTGAAAACTTGCTGAAAGACAAATGTTACATATCCTTATTGCATCCATTCACAAAAGATAACTTTATGAGAGATGAATATTTTATTTGCATAATGTTCACTACATATCTAACTATATAAATATATACACATATATACATATGTGTATAAATATTTACATATATACATATGTATATATAGAATACATATGTATATATATATAGAATACATATTTATATACATATGTATATATATAGAATACTTATGTTATATATATATATACAACAGTTGCACACTTTACATGCAATTTAGGAATACACATGCTTATAAATGAATTTATCATTTTGGAATTGATATCTAGTGTTCTTATATACTCCCTTCTAGATTAGAGATGAAATCAGCTCTTCCAAATTAGATGTAGAGATGAAATCAGCTCTTCCAAATCCTCTGAGCTTACAGAAAAATGAAAACTGGAGAGGGGGTGATGAGTTCTCTGAAGATAACACTCAACAGGGAGCTGCCATGTGCAGCACATAAAGAGCAGAACCAGGAAAGCTGGAAAAATAGCAAGTATACAGTGATGTCAGCCAGCTACACAAACGTTTTGTGGTTGTGTTGGAAAATTTGTCTATGGGTACAGAGGAAATATCTTTCTTGGCACCCCAGGGAATAATTGTTATATCATTGGAGAGTTGAAATTTTCATTAGCAATTGGAGGTGAAGAATCAGTAAAACTTCAGTTCTTTTTACTAAAGAAATCCCGTTATACGATCTATCAACAAGTAGAAAAGCATTGTAGTTTTAAAAAGCCAAGAAATTTGATGGTGGATAATTTTTTTGTGTCTTTTGTTTTGTTTTCTTATATCAGTACCAGGAATGGAACTCACAACTGCCTGCATGCAAGGCAGGCGCTTATGCCGCCGAGCTAAATCCCCAGCCCCCAATGGTGGATAATTTTTAACATATGGCTAGAGACAGAGCATGAAGAAAAATAATACAAAAATAAACTGACCCTACAAGAATGATGCTTCAAAGATGGAGATTGTTTAACGACAATAATTATTCACATATACAAACACTAGGTGAAATTTTGGAAAGGATTCTCATTATATTCATATTTTAATTTTGAAGCTTTTAGAAGTAGAGCTTATTCTCCCTAACAGGTAATAAGGAAAATATTTACTGTCTTATAACCTCATGGTCTTTATACAAAATCCTATTTTTCAGAAAGATTTCCTAATGAAATTGAGTCCTATGGGAAATAAAACATAAATTATGTGATAAAGCTAAAGATGGAGAAGAAATTTTATCAATAATTTATGCACAAATACAGTGAAATAAAAATAAGTAATGTAAGGGATGTATTAATAGTTAGGTAATAATCCAAATTTTTTAGGGAATATATTCTAAACTAAAAAGGAAGAAATGAAAAATGATAGATATGTAGACAGATAAAAAGAGAGAAGTGAAAGAGAAAAGACTAAATGGAAAATTAGAGATCTCTGTAATTTAGGAAGTAAGTTAAAAAGAGCAAATTACAGTTATACAGAAAATACCCTGGGATGATGATGAACACACATAGGATGGATGAGGAAGACAGGAAGACAGGAAAGAAGAGAGGTCAGAGGCTATGTCTTCGTACGTGTGAATGTAGCTGTGTGTCACAGTATGTGTGAGTGCACGTGTATATATGTAGGCACAGTCAAGCACATATATTTCTTTTTATAGTTGACTGATAATAAATGAGATTAGTGTCTTTGTAATATTTTAGATCAAGAAACATCAAATAATTAGCCAGTGTCTTACTGTGGGTTTTAGACCTGATATTGGAATTTTATAATGCAGAATCTAAGATTAAGAATATGATATGTTTATAATGATTTTATTTATCATAAAGCCTGCCTTGAAATGAATGCAAAACAATATGTTTAGTCAGTTTACCATATTTTCTATACCCTGGAAAAACTGTAATACATGCTGTTAGAATATTAGTTACTGAACAAATAAAATAGTTATTTAATTATTTTTGTGAGTTATATGTTTATGTTTTATGCATTGCAAAAGTTTTAAAAGTTAATCTCATATATTAAGTTTATCAACTTTAAAAATTATGTATATAGAATTTATCAAGAGATAGAAAAAACATTCCTCAACTCTTCGACATTACATTTCTTTCTGAGAAGTCAAATATTCTAGATCTCTAACGCACAACACTAATTTTTCATCTAATATTTTGGAATTATCAGTTTTGGTGTATCTGCTTTCTTTTTGAGGTCAAGATAAGAGCAAATAAATACAAAAGTCAATAAATGGTAAGTTGAGCAGGCCAAAGGAGCTACAGTTAAATAGAAAGAATTGGGAGTTGGTGACTTTCAGAAAAGAAAAAATCTCTCAAAGTCATTTCAGTCTAGGCAAATCTTAAAGGAAAATAGCAGTAAAATATTTAACATATATGCAACAATTTTAAAAGGAAATACATTGTTCACACGCTTTGAATGAACTAAAGAAACAACTATTTCACACTTAAGAAAGAAAGCAACATTGGATTAATTTTATTTCTTATAAAACAAAATTAAAATATCCTTTATTTATATCCAATCAAATTTTAAAATTGACTGGTTAATGATATAGGTATATGTTTACCTGTATATCAAATTATTATTATTAGCATCAAAGTTGGAAAATTTGTGTTTATAAAGATGGACATAGATGTAAATTATATATGGAAAGAAAGGAAGATAGCTGGGTTTGTGCATAAGGGAGACAACTAGAAGAGATCTTTGCTGTGGTATCTATGACAGATGACAAAATTTAATAACTCATCTACTTTGTTATAAACAAAATGCTGCACTGCTAGTCTCAAATGCATTTAAAAGGCGCTTCTTCCACTAAGCTACTATATTACATGCCCTGCATAACTGATAACAGTATAGTGATTTCAAGTGTTACAAATGCAATAAAATGCATGTACAAAATAGCTACAACGCAAGGAATTTTATAATGTTTCATACACTTCGGAAAATGCAATTATAAGAAGCAAAGTCACAACCAGATAGGATTAATGAGAAAGGCTCCAAACAGAAGTTGACTTTTAAATGGGACTTTCAAGGATCTACAGAATTTAAAGGGATAAAAATGAATTTTAATTCAAAGATTTCCCAATGTATCCGTAGTACAGCGAACACCTAGTACAGTTTATAAAATGACTTGAGATTCTTGCTTCCGAAGTCTAGTAGCTGTACATTTAATTTATATCCTAACAGATTAAATTAATTGCTGTACTTTGCCAAGTTCAAAAAGATTTCCCTTTCATTTAGCTCTCAAGTGGAAGTGTTAACCTGCTGTAGGTATTTCTACCTGTCTTCGTAAAAAGGGATAAAAATGTGCAATTAACTTCAGATATTTTCTCAGAAATCTTGTATCCTACTGGGCAATTTCAAGGCAGCAAATTTCTTCATGATATATTTCTTCTCACCTGATTTTTAGCTCCTAAAAACATTATGAGAGCTTTTCAAGTCTATAAGTGGAAAGGCACGTCTCTGTTAGAAAGACTGTTAATATGGGCTCTGACTAGAAAGGTTATAAATGTTCAAGGAATTGAAGCTGTTCATGAGCCAGTTCAGAGCTCACCCTACCTCTCAGACAGCCCCACAGATTCTGAGTTAATACAAAGTGCCCGATCAACGTTTAGAGGGCTGCTTAAGCAAGAGATGGAAGCAAGGTCACTCAGGAAAGTTCCCAGAAGAACTTTCTTGAATATAAAATAACATGTGCACTTTTTAATAGTCGTAAATTCTTTAAAGTTCAGTTTAAAAACATGAGGTTCTGATGTTTTTTTTAGCAAAGTTTAGTATTATTTTCATTGACAATATTAAAATGCTTCCATTTGAATTTGAAACAAGACTGAGTTGATTTTGATTTTGTGCCAATTGACCATTGAAAGCAGATTAACTCTACTAATAATTTGAGATGATACATACATTCCCACTCGAATGTGATTCGACTTGCTTGTAACCAGTAAAACGCAGCAAAAGAAACACGAAACACTATTTGGCTATCCATGAGGGATCAGAAAAGGTCACACAACTTTACAACTTTTTTTTTTTTTTTTTTTTCTTTTTGAGACAGGGTGTCGCTATGCAGTTCAGCCTGACACTGAGTTCACTTTGTAGCCCAGGCTGGTCTAAAGCTCTCAGTGATCCTCCTGCCTCAACCTCCGGAGTGCAGAGAGATTAGAAGCGTGCACCGTCACGCCTGGCTACACAATTTTTGTTTTAGACAAACATTGTGATCTGTGAATGAAATTATTAAAGATTTTCAGAATCATCACTCTGAGGCAACTGCCGTGGTGGTCATACACATTGGAAAAGCAGGATGGAAACAGCAGGTTTAGACACTACAGGCTACACCCTGGGCCAACCTATCATTTTTTCATCCTTGGCTTTGAATGAATCCTGGGCTTCAGTTCTCACACATGAGCCTTCAGACATCTTAAAGTGCCTGAAATCTTCTCTGCCATTCCTACTTCATTCTTGTAGATTCTGAACCAGTATTTATAAGCATAATACATAGATAGTCTATAGAGCTAAAACTGTGTCATTTCTGAGAGCAATAGTGACCCATTTGGCCGAATATTTCTTCAATTTATATACAGTGAAGCTCCATGAAACCTAAGATTCATTATATCGAATTTTGGTTTAATACTGATGACTTCTTTCCAATTTTTGTACTGGTTCTCCAGCTAAACTAGTTATTTAAATTTTGACCTTAATCATGAGAACTGAATAATGTTTCTTTTTTCTAAAAGTTAAGATATTAAATTTTATATGGGGTCACATGCACTCTTTGCTATGGAGAAAATAGGCTAAAAAATATACCAATTTCTTAATAAGTGTTATTATTAGACTATTGTGCAGTGTGGGATCAGATTCTGGAATATTAATGAATAAGATAACATTCCCAGTATCAAGATGTTGTTTTGTAGGAATTATATACACCTTTAATTTCATAACATTCCAATTCCTAAAGCCACTTCATATGTCAGCTTGAAGAAACACACATATGTTAGAAATTCTCATTTTTATCCATGTTTACACATTTATGCCAAATAATGTACAGTCTAAAAGACATTATCTATTTTAAGATATTGAAATTAAAAATATTTTGTGACTGCTACGCTTGCAATGATATTTGGCATGCAAGAGAAATGATGTTACAGAGAGAACTCGGGTGATGTGACCTAAATTCCTAGGTCTGTTTCAGTCTAGTGATGCTTTAATTCCAGAGATTAAGGACCAAGGAGAATTGCTTATGGTCTTAAGCGTTATTTCTCTAAATCACAGGGAGGGAAATGTTCTTTATCTTTCTATTTTAATTTATCTCAGAACTACCAATGCATTTTCATGCATAACTACTTGCTCAACACAGGAACTGAATGAGAGATAAAACAGTATAAGATAGTGGGACCTGTGTCTTAAGTTGCAATGCACCAAGGAGACAGACTGATTAATTAGACAGTTTTAGTACAGGATGCTAATTTGAATTTTGTCAGAAAGCATGTGTTTATGCATCCATACATCTGTGTGTTTTCTCACATTTAGCTAAAACAGCAAAGTAATGCACCTCTAAGGACCTAAATTATTTTTAGGGTAACTTTCTCCTTAGAATTATTAATATTGCATTGGTCACTTTCTTTTCACTGAGCCAAAATACCAGACATCAACAAATTAAATGATGACAGATTTCTTTTGGATCACAGTTCAGAAGCTTTATCCCACGGTCAGCAGGCTCACAGGTAAAATGAACAAGGATAAAGGACTGGTACAAAGGAAACCACTCACATCATGTAAGGATGGGGTCAGGAAGCAGGGAGACAAGGGAGAACCTGGGGAGGGAGACACACTCTTCCAGCACAGGGCCCCGGTGACACTCCTCTGCCCAGGACCCTTGTGCTAACAACACACACGACTGCTAAACTGATCTGCAGATGAACCCAGTGATGACTATAGTGGCCCCCACACCCAGCCAAGTTCCACAGACCCACTTCCAAGCACATAAGGGTTTAATGTATTACTAGATCTAAACCATACGTGCCCATTGTGTTTTCCTGCCTAGCAAGCAAAGATGATGTTGCCTGACTCTTGTCAAGGCTTCTTCCTGGTCTCACACTGTCTCTTTGACCTGGCTAAGTTGGGACAAAGTTTTAGGTGCCCAATTCTTGCATCTGTTACAGAACTCAATGCAGAAAATACGCTGACAAAAAAAATTCACTGTACTCACTAAAATCAGCACTGTCCTGCTGTTAGTGAACATTGATGCAGGCAATAAACAGATAAAAATTATTTTACTGGTGAATCAAGATATGAGCTATTTACAGCTTCCATTATATTAGCACAGAGCTTATGAATTTGCAGTTTGGGTTCTTCATATTAATATAATGTAAACAGCTAGCTGTATTAAAAATGACCTGTCACAGTAAAAAACTATTTAGAAAAACCACATGATAACATGAAATCATAATGACTTGTTTCCTTCATTACCAAAGAATTCCGAAATGTAGCAATTTTTAAAGAATATTATATGAATATAGTGGAAATAGTTTCTCTGGAAGATTTTTGCCTTCTATTCATTACATTTCCATATTATTAACAGTTGTTTCTAGTTAGAAGGCAAATTTAAATTGGTTTATTTTGTTTAGGGGAGGGAGCAACCTACTGCTCTAAATAACTGTAAAGTACTACGTGGTTTTATGCACAAAATGATTAATATATTTAGCAAGTACTAAATACAGTGTTGAAACCATTATTGCTATTTTCCAATCTGAAAATAATTTTCTTTGTTCTGCTCATTAGAGAAAATCTAGAAATAAACATAAGCGTGATTTAGAAAACAACAAAGAAAAGCTATGGCTTTAATTAGTATCATTATTCTTGGGAAAGAAAAATGAGCCTCACTCAACCAGATGTACACATCCTCTCAAAGTTTGAATATATTCCAGGAGAGAAAACAAACAAATGTGAAATATGAATTTAACTAAAAACTAGATAGATCCCCAGTATGTGTAAATATGTCACAATACATATCAGGAAAAGATGTATAATATATGGCACAATATAAAATGGCATAAAAAGGATGTAAGCACATTGCTAATGAGAGTAAAGACATGGAAGGAAACATCTCAGAACAGGAAGTCATAAACTCCCAATAATGGGAATAAAATGTTTCTGAGTGAGAGAATTTGAGGAAATGATGGTGTAAGTCACTCAAAAATCATATTCATTCTAATTTTATTTCAATAATCAAAAATATGCCCTGGAATCTACTGGGTTCATACACTCATGCTATATCTCTAGGAAATCAGTATATATAAAAGAGATATTTGACAAACAAATAAGTCATACCTGAGAGTGGAGAGAAGGAATGAAGATGTGTGGCAAGAAGACCATGAAAACCATACTTTTAAAATTTTACTTTCAAGAAAAAATGCCCCTTCTAGACACAAAAAAAAAAAAATCTAAGCCATTTTTTCTTACCTAGAAACTTATTGCAAAATAATTTCTAATTATCTTAAAGATACAACAAGCCTGTAAATTGGCGATAAGTGTATTTGGCTTTCAAATTGTGCTTTTCACCTGTAAAGTGTGTCATTACCTTTCCACCCGTGGACAGCCACGACAGCTCTCCTGTGAGTGGACCTTTGCCTCTCCCTCGTGGAAAGGGCTTTTATCTGAAATTGAAAGCCATTCCTTCTATGGATTCACAAATTTCACAGATTTCTACTCCCCAAATTTATAAATACAAACTCTTTCAGGCCATGAGGTACCTGCCTCTTAAGGGCCAGCACTCTGTTCTATATAAGCTATGCCTCTTATTGAAATATATTGAAAATCCTTTCTGGGACAGCAAACCTAAAATGTACCTTGGGGAGAGGTAAATTAAGTCATCCTGTCATGATTTTGCAGAACCTCCTCAGCCCCATCCTGTGAAAATACCCAGATATGACATACACCAAGCAAAACAAAATACAAACAGAAATTTTGTTTTTTCAATTGTTTATTAGTACATATTTATAGTATACAGTGTTTACATTCCTTGTAGGGAATTGACGCATGTACATAATTTTAAAAATTTAAAACATACAGCTGACTTTAAATTGCAGATGACAGAGAAATGTTGCACACGAGATTAAAATTGTCCTCCACTTACAAGCATGATCTCAGTTTAAACAAATGTCTTGCACTGCTTTCTCTTCTTCAAATTCTTTCTCCTGCTCTTCCTCTTCTCACATTCACTTTTGTCCTCTTCTCCTTGTCCTTATCTTCTTTCTCCCTTTCTTCAATTATTGGAGTAATGTAAAATGAAGTAGATATCATATACATTATTTACTACCTAACAATTATTTCCACAGAAAATTATATATCTAATTATAGGCCTTTTTCAGTACATTTTATGATGTCTATAAAGATAGAATCCATGTGTGAATTCCTGCCACTAAGCACAATATATAGTGCTTGGTAAGCCTCAGTAAAAACTGCACTTACTGAAGAACAAACTAACTGAAGCTCAAGGACAGCAACAAGAAGGATGTATTCATGGACTGAAATAAAAAATGGGCAGTAGAAAAGAGTGCCATTATGTCACAAAAATTTTAAATCATATTGCTTTTATAAAAACTGTAAGAAGCAACAACAGCAAAAAACCCTGAGATCATAGTTGTAAAACAAAGTGGATGATACAGTACTAACATTATTTCTTAAAGTGTATTTCATTTCATTCATTTATTAACATTGCATTTTACCATATAAATGTATGAGAATACAAAGCATAATTATACACTGTCAATAGTCATAAGATTCTGAAAGGCAATCCTATCTTGAGAAGTGTCACTTATTATCATATAATGAACAGACATAGCAAATAATGGTTTAGATGCAATTAGAGTTTAAAGTTAGAATCTTCAAACCATCACAGTCTATCACAAACATTATTTTAATTCTGTAAGATTTAATATCTTTATTTATAAAATAAAGTTAACCTATATGTATATATATATATCTTATACTTTTCTGAAATTATTAAATGGGATAACAAATGTAAATACCTAACACAGTATAAAGGGCATGCCCAGTACCCAGATGTAGCATTGGAGTTTCAGCCTTGATATGACATATATCATGTGACAATTTTGTTAGCAATCAATTTTTCCATAAAAAATTTCCTATGAACTAATACTATTGATGAATGTATTGCTGAAATATTTTTCTTTGGAATTGTCCAAAATTCTTTCTGAGAAGTAGGTGTGGAAGGAAGAAAGATGTTTTAATGATACATTAAGGTATCTATGTTTTTTGTTGTTTCTTCCTCACCAAGCACTCATGATTTACCCAGAAAATGTGTCTACCTCTGAGGCAAGAGGAAATTACCAAAGCAGGAAAGTTCTGCTTGGTTCCTTTCCCCCAAATGCTGTTGGTTACCCATGAAAATACCTAGTGAAGGTTCCTGTTGTGTTAGGTGATCTGTTTTCAAGCTTTATATTGTTACTTGACAGGATCCACTTTCCAACAAGGAAGGATTGTTAGCAGGAAGACTATTGCAGTACTTTATCTGGCCTCTGAACAGATGCTCATGAAATATCAGTTACTTCTGTAATTTCCCTACTGTTACTATACTGAACTTTCTCTTTAAGAAAGAGAATTAGAAAAAAATTTAAAAAATAAATGGTGAAATTTTGTAGAAATTAATATATCAGATGTTTACAATCAGAGCACTCATTTGTATTGTAGCCCTTTCTTCTACCCCTATAATGTTCTTCCAGGGGGATCTTAGATTTTAGTGGAGTAGCAAATGTTCAAAAGTAATAAGTAAACATTAATTGGAAATTTGAAGTTTTAACTTTTATTTTTCTTGGGAATATGTAGTATGCAATAATTTCATATTTTTCTTAATAAAAGTTTTTACATCAATTCACAATGTCAATTTTACAGCACCTCAAAAGATTTTGATTACAAAACTCTATTTGCAATTGAAAATTACATTTAAATGAATGATGAAAGAAGACCCAAAAAAACCTTGATTTAATAAGAATAAATCAACAGTAACGATTCACCCAGGGTATCAAAAAAATAGATATACTCTCTGAACTCAAGTTTTATGTCTATTAAAACTTTGAAATTTTAAAAAAAGAGTTTAACTCAAGTAACTTCAGTTTTGAGTACAGTCTCATGATTTAATAGAAAAGACTACTTTAACTACCAAGACAAAAGCATTTCTGATAGTATGTTCCTGCAATTTTAGAGAATGAGCCCTGAAACCAGATCACTGGCTGTGTGACTTAGAATTCACCTAATTCCATTGCATAGTTTTCTCAATCTAAAAAACAAAACAAAACAAAAAACAGGGAACACTAGTGATACTTTCATCTATGATTATTTTAAGTTAGAATTAATAGGTTGTTTTAAATCCTTATTATATTAGCATGTTAAAAATTTTAAAATAATACTGATAATTTTAACATACATTTTAATGCTAGTAAACTATGAATACATACTAATAAAGAAAAAGAATTAGACTTAAATATTAAGCATATACTCAAACATAAAAGGTAAACAAGAAGATAATAATAAAAAAAAAAAAAACTTGAAAAGTCACTGCTTTGATATTAAATTCATTGGTATAATGACCCCTGATACAATGACCTAAATCTTCTTCCGGAATCAAAGGATGAACAAAAGAAATACTTTTTTTTTTTTCACTCATGAAATTTATATTTAAATAAGACTAAGATAATAAAAACAATAATGTTGAATTGGTTATATGTTGTGTTTACCACTATCCAGAAAATGGATAGAAATAAGAGAGCAAGCAAACAGAATTTCTTGAGTTGAGATAATCAAAAACAGATTCTCTGAAGAGGTGACATTTGGTGTTTGACCTCAATGATAATGAGCAATTCAAATGAACAGCTAACACAACATTTCCAGTGAAAGAATCAGGGTATTTACGGCTGAAAATGATGCTAGACTGCAGTGTTCAGGACCAGTCTGGGAGTCTATTGTTACTAGAAGGAGGATAGAATTAAGCAGATCATGCAAGGACATTTAGGTCACTGTAACAGGTTGAGATTTCATTTAAAAAGTACCAAGCAGTCTTCAAAGAATTGAAACAGAAAAGTAGGGTAATTTGAATAGACTTTCTGAGATTAGATTGGAGAAAATCAAATGTAAATGCTCACTAAACAGCAATATCCTGAACAAAAGACTTTCCGTAGAGCTGCATTTGGGTGATTAGAACAGAAGCATTAAAATTTTCCTATGTTGGACAACTAATGAGGTCAGACAGGGAAGAAGTAAGAGGTTTGTTTGATCTTGGAAAAACTGAAAATCTCCTTACACACTTCACTGGAGATAAATTCATGCTGTGAAATAAATGTGCTATTTTAAATGCCAAATAAAGAGATAGACTCTAGCAGTACATTACAAGAAGATGAGTGGCCTGTAGGCTGACAGGGACTCTTGCACTATCTCTTACTGTAAATGTTTGTTTTTTTTTTTTTTTTTTTTTTTTTTTTTTTTTTTTTTTTTTTTTTTTTTTGTCTGAATGAAAGACAAAAGATTCTTTGCTTTTGGATATTACTTCTTGAGTCAGCAGTAAAAAATCCTGTCACGATGAAAAATCAGCTACTACACTATCTTCTATTTAAGACAACTATCCTGAATTTAAATCCTTAATAAGATACAATAACATTAAAAGTTATTTTAATACCATTATAAAACTAGCACTAATAATTAATGTCTTCACAGTTATTATATTCTTTAATTCCTAGAAGTGGACCAGTTAAATATATACCACTGTAATTACCCTTTTATATTTATGTTATCTTGAATACAAGTAGATGATTAAAATTAGGAAATGATTTATTTCAGTATGAATTTTTATGCCAGTGAGGCTAATATAGAGTTGATCAAATGAATTTTGTGGCTAATTAGATATGGATATTCTACATCTAAATTTGACCTAACTTTACCTCTTTTTTAAGTTTTTTGAAGAATAACTTACTATGTAAGGTCTATTGAATTAGCACATAAATTCATGTTATAAAATTTAAAGGTGTAATTTTTGCTTCTCACACTAGAAAATTCAGCAATTAGAAGGTGATATGAGAGGCTGGGGATTTAGCTCAGCGGCAAAGCGCCTGCCTTTCAAGCAGGCAGTCGTGAGTTCAATCCCTGGTACTGATAAAGACAAAAAAAAAAAAAAAAAAAGGTGATATGAATGGATTCTTTTGCATTTGCTTCACATTTTTAATGGTAGTGTGAAATCCAAAATGAGAAAGTCCATGCACTGTATTTTTACAGATAATTGATATTTGAAAAAATATCAGATTTTATGTTAGTTTCTATTCCTTAGAATCTAGAAAATATTTCTTTGAAACTGAATATTCACCAATTAAATGTTTGAAAACTTTGTTGAACTTTACTCTTATTTAAAAAGCAAGAATGTTTTAACATACATTCTGACTATGTACAATTTTATTTTACAATTATACCTTATTAAAACTGCTAAAGTAAAATGAAAGCCAAGAATATTTTATATAAATCAGGCTCAATAGAGAAATTATTTTCCTCCAACCCAAAATGCCTTCTAATTATCCCCTATATTCCTACCTGTTTGTGTGATAAAGTACAAATACATTCTCTCCATCATGAGCATGCAGAAAAAATGTGTCCTATTTAGGGTGTAAGCAGCAAATTTTTTGTAAGCATGTCTATCACTTACAAAACTAAGTCTGTGGTAGAGGGTACTTTGGAGAATTAAGTGACTTGAGCCTGCTCTTAATATATTTAACTCAACTGAAATATTGATAAAAAATATCTTCCATTAAAAATTGGACATTGTGTATGAAAACTTCTGGTAATGAAGGAGTATATGAGGGAATAGAAAGTTATATACTTAACCTTATTTAAAGTCTCAACAAACGCATGAATGTTTCAAATATCAGCATCCCTCGGATATATAACTTTATTATATTTTACTGTATGATTAATTTTTTCCAGTATCTGGAATCAAACTCAGGACCTTATACTTGAGAAGGTGTTGTGCCCCTGAGTTATATCCTTTGTTATTTTTTATGTTCTATACACAATTAATTTTAACAATAGATGAACAAAACCAGAGGCAAATGTCAAATGTCACCATTAATAAAATTTAATAAATAATTTCAAAACTTAATTAAGAATTAAGTACTTTTAAATATACTGTACACAGTGAAATACTATTCAGCTAAAATAGTATGAAATTTGTTCCTTTGTTCTTTAATGAAATTGAAGAAAATTATGTTAAGTCAAATAATTCACATTTTATTGAGACTTACCTATATTGATCCCCAAATTAATTCCGAAAAAAACAATAGTGAGTAAAATGAGAAAAGGAAAAATACATATGTATGAGAAGTAGTCCATTAGCTTGCCATTCAAATTCTTTTGTTAATGTATTTGGGTTTAGATATTTTTTAAAATAGTGTCTTAGCTAGAAAATGGTAATATTTTGTGTTACAAAGAACACAAATTCGCTTTTTAAAATCAGTGTTGAAATTAGGACAAAAGAATATTACCTTGTCAAAATGTAAATTATTAATCAGTTTTTAGTTTATAGATGTCTTTATGCTTCAGAATAAAATATCTAAAAGAATACATAATAATGATGTAATTTTAGTGCCTCAAGAACTTTGGTTTTAGAAATATTTAAGCTTCACATAACCTAATATGTATATAAAATTTATAATTTAATATTTATATTTAACTTTAGTAGATAAAGCTAAAGATTAGTGATTTTTTTCTCCTAGGTGCAATCCTAGGTGCACATAGTATTTTCTAAATTTGTCTATTCTTAAAAACTAGCTGAAACTGACTTCATATATCTACTTCATAGACAAAATTAATAGTGAAGAAAACTTTCCTGGGAATAATTAATTGAGTATGTAAGAACATAGCACCCCTGAGCAACATGAGCATTTAAAAATTACTTATAACCGTAGAAAGCATAACGATAATTTATTCTGATGTAGTCATTTAATTAACTTTTGCATGTGTCTTCACGAACAAATAGTTTCATTTGTTATAGTTTATAGATAAGGCAAATTTTATTTTAAAATTAACCTTTTCTACTTATTTTTAATAACTTTAAAATAACATACAGCTCCTTTTTATAAATGATTCAACTTTTCCTGTTTTACATATTCAAGAGGCATGCTAATATTAAAGCTAGTTGGCTACTCTTTCACTAGTTGTATACTAAGATATACCAACTTTGAACTTTCATAAACCATATTTTTTAGCTTGTGTTTTTGTGGCTTGGTGATTTGAATCTGTTTTAACCAGACTGTTCTAATCATTTCTGATTCCGTTTTATTTAAAGCTTAATTCCCTCACGCATCGCAGCCAGGTGGCAAATCACACTGCTAGCTTGTCTGCAGTGTTGCCACCCTGCGTCAGCAGATGGTGAGGGTTCACTTGTGTGATAAGAGTAATAAGGCGTGCAAGGGCCTCGTGTGACCGGCGGGGCTCCTCTCGGGCTGTCCACTTGGCTTGGGCACAGACTGGAGGGAGAGAAGGCGCGTGCCTGTTTCATGAAGCTGTCATGGGCTGTCAAATGGCACCATCAGTTTTGCCACTTTGTATGACTGAAGAGAGTCACACAATTTTTCATTCGTGTGTCTTCTCGTTTGTCTGTTCGTCTTTAATGTTAGTGCTTTTGGGATCATATCAAAATTTTTCTCCCCAACACAATGTGTTTTCTTGTTAGTGTTCTTCTAGAAGCTTTATAGTTACAGCTTGTGGTTATATAATTGATTTCAAATTGTTGTGTGAGTGGTGTGGGTCTCTTCATCCTTATGTATGTGGAAATGCAGTTTTTCCTATTCCATTTGTTAGAGAAACTAGTCTTTCTTAGTTGTGTGCTCCTAGAACCTTTGTAAAAAATAGACAATAGATAGGTGGATTTATTTTTGTGATATCTGCCTTTTGCATTGGTCATGTGTGTTGTTGTACTAATACCATGCAGTTTGTTCATAAAGTGTTTATAACATACACTAAAAATACAGTGGTGTAGGGTCTCCGGTTGTATTCTTTTTGGTCTTAGTCAAATTTCTAAACACTGAATAAATCTACATTTTGCATTTCATTTCTGAAATATAAAAAAATGAAACTTTCTGGGAATTCTTAGTTTTTTCAAATTTGAAACACACACACGGAGAATAAGCAATTCTATGATTTAATGTATATAGAGATCTCACCAGTATAATTTCATGAGTTATAGACTATATGTATATTTTGGTATTGTATCCCTAATCTAGATAAATCTGGAATGTATTAATATGTATTAATGTATTAATGTATTGAAAACATTTTAGAAGTTAACATTTAATGAATGAAATGGTATACCTGAAATTTCTTCCCATTATATATTCTTGTTTGAATTTAAAATTAACATTGAGCCCTTATTATATTTATAAAAGATGAATCTTGTATAACATTAACTAGTATTCACAAAAGCATTGTAAAGAATAAGTAAAACTTATGCAATTGTTAAGTAAAAGGTTATAATGATGGGAGATAGATTTTCTTGTTTTAATATTTGTCCTCATACACTTCAAATTACTGCTTTCCACTGAGAAATGATAGCACATTTAATTGTTATTAAGTCAGCTGTGTATAATGGCACAAGCCTATAATCTCAGGATTTGGGAGGCTGAGGCAGAATGATTGCAGTGATTTCAAGGCCAGTCTGGGCTACACAGTAAGTTCATGGTCTGCCTGCATTATAGTATGAGACCTCGTCTCAAAATTTAAAAAAAAAAAAAAAAAAAAAAACTTCAGTCAACATTTTAAGTGCAATGGTACAGTCACTGGCAGTTAAAATTGATTTCTCTTACAGAAGATGACGTATTTTTAGTTAAAAATCCATAATATATCATACAGTGTGCTAAAAATTGTTTAATAGAGTTACTTAGCTCGATTTTAAAGTAGACATTAGAAAAATACTTTGGTTGAAGAAGTAGGATGTAGGGCTTCTTTAGCTAGGTTCTCATGATCCTCATGTAATCTCTGAAATGCTCTCAAGAATCATAAGGTAGTTAAGAACTGTTATATGAAGCCCCGGACTTTTCCCTAACATTGAAAGATCAAAAAAATTATACACAATTAAACCCTGCTCTTTAATATTCATGTTTTTTTTAAGTACATGACAAGCGTTAGATTTATTATACCAATAAAACTTATCTGCTTTTCCGTATCATATAATGAATATTATTTTGCTTTTAAAATTATCTCTAACAAATTTATACCAAAAAATAAAGAATTGCTATGTTGCTCATTGCTTTATTTCATTAAATTTTATTTTAATATTTTACATAGGAAATAGTTAATAAAAAGTCACAAATATTTCGTTTTATGGTTACTTCTAGAAACTTTCATTTAACATTATCAGCTATTTTTAATAAACAATTTTGAGATGACTTTTTATGGTGTAAGGTTCTTATCAGTTAATGTTTTCCTACATAGTAATGCCAATTTCTCAGTATGTTTTTGAAAAACCTATTCTTTTTCTTTTTCATTACCTTGAACACTTTAAAAAAATTATTACTTATGTGAATGTTAGTCTATTCCTAGACATTTTACTGTACTGCATTTATCAATATTATTTGCATAACTTAGTATCACAAATGCATAGATAACTGTATGAGTAATTCTAAAAGTGTAATGATTAAAATGAGGTAGAAGTGTCTTCCAATCTTGTACATTTTAAAATTTGTTTAGTTATCCAAGAAGCTCTGAATTTACACATGAATTTCAGAATAAGTTTGTTAATTTATATAAAAAGAAAAAAAAATTGATTGGAAGTATGAAAAATATTACATGTAATGTACAAATTAATTTTGAAGGAATGTAAATTTTCATAAGCTTTCTAAGTATCGGCATCCTGTGTTTCTGCATTTATTCTGCTTGTATTTAGATCTTTCACCAATGTTTTGTAATTTGGTGTACATATCTTGCATGAAATTTGTTAGACTATTTCTAATTACTTAATAAGTTGATAAAATTAAAACATTTTCTGGTTAGCAAATTAGTAACCATTAAATCTGGCATTTCAATTCTTTTATACCTAGGTAATTACTAAAAAATTAAAACATGACAACACAAAGAGTTGTGTTTAAATATTTTCTTAAAACTTTACTCATAACAAACTCAAACTAGCAGAATTCAAATGTGTATTAAGTAGGGGATAAACAAGCTAAATTTTGGGGCTCACCTTTAGTGAATTACTCAGAAATAAAATGATCACTACATCAAAAATGCGGAATTTCAAACATTTTACACATTAAGGAAGCCAAATGAATAAGATTATATTGTTGCAATATTTTGCAATCCACATAAGTTAAGAAGTCAGATGAGTTGTGATTAACAGCTTAATTATGGAGGACTGATGACAAAAGGACAAAATATAACTTTCGACTCAAGATAAATAGTTCATAGATTTTTATTTTGTTGTTAAAAGTCAGTGTATATTAGCAATTTATCAAATTGTTTCCTGGAAACTTCTTACTCTTTTTGTGTTTAAATTGTACATTATATGATCAATATACATTAAATATGTGATTTTAAAGAACAGGCCAATAGATGCAGTCAGTTAGCCTCCTAGCATAGTAAAGTATGATTTATAAAATCCTTTGAAAGTAGACCAAGGACTGCATGTTTGTGGCTTTTTAAACTTTTTTAAATTTTTATTTATTTATTTATTTATTTATTTATTCGGTACCAATGATTGTACTCATGACCTTGCAATAGCCAGGCAGCCATTTATGCTGTTGAGCCAAATACGCGGCCCCAGATCTCATGTTTTCTTGTCTACATAAGTGTACCCCAAGTGTTCTGCCTGAAGGTAACTCTCCTTCTACTACACTTTGCACACTGGATGACACTGATCGTCAACTTCTAGATGTCTGGAATTAACATCACTGTCAAGATTCTGTGTTATCAAACACAGTCTATAAATTTATTACTATGTGAACATTCTTATTCTGCTAAATCATACTATTCGTCCTAGATTACACATGTTTTTTCTTTCACACTCTAGGTCATGCTCTCAAGTCTGTTGATGCATGCCTGTGTTTGCTTCCAGTCTCACTAGCAAAAGTATTGATCCTTTCCATACCGTTTACACATTTGTCCAACACAAACACAATGTCTGTGCTGACAGGAGTCCTACCTGTGGCTGTCTGACTCTGTGGAACTGGAAATAAATTTCAATGACATTGTGAATTCTCTTTGGCATTTTATATTATAAAATAGCTTCTGAAAATTATGTTCCCTTTTCCTTCATAGGTTTTGAGGTTCTTGAGCCCATGGTTAAACCTGATGTGTCTTTATCTTCCTTATCAGAAAGGATAAGGGACAGTATGATATAGCATATCCTAGACAACCAAAATGGTATGATTTCTATTGATTTGATGCATATATATGAAGACCAAAAGGATAAACCAGCGATAATTGTTAACATAAAGTATAAATGACTGAAGTAGTCTTTTTTGCCATATACTGAAAAAGACTGAAAGATGAGAAAATATTCTGGGGGGACTAGAAAGGAAATAAACCAAGAGTTCTATTTTTGATATCTCAAACTTGAAATGAATATTTACTATACAAGTAAAACTACTAAGTAGGCAACTGAGTGAAGCAAACAAAACCAAAATAGCTTCCTGAGAATGCTTGTATACTGAGGGATGAAAGGAATTCTCTAACGAGTGAGAATAAAAAGAAGATAAATTCAGAGTCAAGTATTCAGGGAAATTAGTACATTTAGAAACTGGGAACAGAAAATGAAGCGAGGAAAGATGACTTTGAAAAGGTATTCAGAAATATGAAGACAACTTAAAATATATTTTTATATGACAGAATGAAAAAAGTAAAGTGCAGCCTAGGGATAGATCAGCTAGAATGAGGGGCAAGTTGACTAAAAACTGGCAGCACAGATTTCATAGATATCTTTGACTTAAATGCTTTCCTTGGAAAAGCAAAAGCCTGTTTGCAGTACATGTGAGAGAATTAGAGAAAAGACAATAAGAGTCAAATTTAAAAATTCTGATGTGTTGGTCAATATGATTAGACCATTCTTGTTTACTAACTGATGCTTACAGGAGATTTTTGATTTGAATCTTCTTACAAAGATTCAGAAATGGGGCATTTTCTTTTTTCTCCTATTTTTTTTTTTTTGCAGTGCAGTTTTTAATACATAAAATCATAAGAATTGTACAGATTTTGAGATGTGCATAAAATTTTCAATGCATGTGTACATACTATGTAATGCTTAAATCAATCTGAACATATTTATCGCCTCCAATGTTTATCAATTCTTTGTAACAAAACCTTTCAAAATTCTCTTTTTCAAATTTTTGAGATGGATAGTCCAGTCCATAACAGTTTTCACAGTCACCATGTTGTGTTAAGAATGTCTTAGAATTTTTTTGCTCATAGCTAACTGCAACTCAGTCTCCACTGATTGTCTCCTTCTGCCCTCAATGTCTTTGGCTTCTGATTATCTCCATTCTGAGCTCAATGCCTGTGAGATTAGTTTTTTTTAAATTCTACCTAAAATCCTGTCATTCTGTATTCTGCACCTAACTTATTTAACTTAACATTTCTTCAGTTCCATCCATTGCCCCACAGGACAGGATTTGTTAATCTTTCATGGCTGAATAGCATTTGATGGACTGTGTGCACCACATTTGATCATTCTTCTCTTGGCTGCAGACATTGCTTCCAGATGCTGACTCAATTTCTTTTGGATATTGACTCATTGGTAACATTGCCAGATCACATGATTTTTCTTTTCAGGTTTTTCAGGAATGACTGTACTTATATTTCCATGATGGCTTATCATCACATATCAATAGGATTGACTCCCAATCCCTTAAGCAAAAGAATCCTGGGCTGCAAACATAGCATGAAAGAATATTTACATTCCAAAGAAACAACAATAAATTTAAGATATGCAAATTCTTCACAATTAATGCTGTAAGAAAAGGGAAGAAAAGGCAGGAAATCTAAAAGAAACCATCTCAAATACAGTCAAACTGAAAGAAAGATAGGGTTTTGTGATCATGTGGAATGTGAGCTATATATACACAAGGATGTATCTCACAAGAATGGGACAATGTAGAGTGAAACTGTCAGGGACAGTGGAACAAAGAATTTATGATTTTTTTAAACAGAAATCGAACTTAAAATCTTGTGCTTACCAAGCAAGCACTTATGCTGCTGAGTGATACCCCTGGCCACAAAGAATTTAATTAAAACTAAGTTTTAATGGATGGGGGCTATGGCTGAAAAGTAAACAGGAAAGATAAAAAATGATGCTTATTACAAGTAGAGTGTTTAAAATTTTTTATAGTATGCATTTATACATAGCATACATTTCATGTTTTAAAGATAAAGTAGGGAACTGAGTGAAAAAAAACTTATTTGGTATCTCTTGATCTTTGCATTTCGTGCTAATTGATTGTTATAAGAAAATTTCCTCTTAAAACTTATGCTCTCAAATGAATTTATGGATGTGATATCAACAGCTCTTTTTAAAAATATCAGTTAAAACTGCATCTTTGAGAAAGATCATAGTTTATTGACTTTTTGTCTAGAAAAAGTGATCAAAATGATTTTTGAGAATAATTTTAGAAATGATCCTCGGAGGTACCTTTCACACTGGTGTTGTGACACAGTTCAAAGAAAGCATATCAAAGCACTGTGCCTGGATTGAAAGGGTTTTGGCCCAGACAGGACACTGTAGCCAAGAAAACCTCAACCGGAAGCAGGAAGCCCTATCTCCCCTGCCCCTAGGAAGTTACCTGTGACGCCATCTTCCCGCCCCTGGAAATTTACATATGGCCCCAAACCTAGGACCAATGGGCTATCTGTGTATCCCTAATGCCCGGCTTAGGTTCCACCCCAAACTGATGCTATTTACAGGCCCCCACCTACGCGTCCCACCGAGAGATTGCCGGAAGCCAGCGGTGGGGGTGCCGGTCATCTCTCTGCGTGTTCTCAGAATAAAGGCCGCTTTTTATTTTATATTTCTCATCTTTTGTTAATATTTTTCATCTTTTGGAAATAACCCTAGCAGATAACTTCAATGATGAACATGTAGCAAAGCTTCCAGTGTCTGAAACTCAGTCGAAATGATTAACCCTATGGACATCATTTTTTATGGAATGTGACAAACGTCAAACTATTAAAACCAATTTTATTTTTTTAAAAAAATAATTACTTGACAACGAGTAAAGTCAGATTTCAACAAATTCAATGGTTTGTCAAAGTAGATAAGACACAAGAATGAAAATGTGAACATGCATTGAGAGATATACAGTGAACCTGGTGAAAAGGTCTTGCAGTTTTAATGTTTTGTAAGACTGAAACTTACAAATATTTGTAAAATGAAATGGAAGGAGAAGAAAGAACCTGGAAGTACAAAGAGGAATCTACCGCCACGAATGGTATCACAGGGTATGCAGAAAATACCAGCTAAGGGGGTGCAGAGGAGTGGCAGCTGTGATTCTCATTTGTTTTTAACTTTTTCTCAGTTGTCAGTTGGATCAAAAAGATAAACAGGAAGTTTGCAGAAGTATGAGAAGCTATACAAAATTTGGTTTGACCTTCTGGAAGAACAAAATATAAAGTGTTAGTGTTACTGGGAAAAGGAGTTTAAAGTTAGTTCAAATTAGCAAGTACACATGAAGAGTCAATAAAGGTTTTAGATTTAGATTAAGGACTGAATCAATAAATTGTCAAAAATGGTAAAATGGATGCTGTTTTTCATGATAGCAAGAGTAATACCCTGTGATTATTGCCTCCTTCTGATAGCTGATCTCAAGCCAGGGACAAATAGCTAGCCAGGGAGAAGTTCTGTGGGTCTCCTTGAGTCTCTCAGTAGGCAATATCATCAGCAGGGAAAGGCAATTTCCTCAAGTGCTTCTTGGTGGTTGTTGTGATGGTGACTGCTCGCATTGTAATGAAAACTTTGAGCATTACAATTAAATGATTCATGATGTTATTATGGCAGCATTAAAAAGACATAAGTGCTTAGTCCTTCACATACCATTTAACTAGAAAGTTTGACCATTTTTGGATAATTGCCAGTGGGTAAAACACTAATGCTGGTATTTATACCATGAATTAGTTTAAACTGTATTTTAAAGTCATCATTTCCTTTTCTCTTCTTCAAAGTGAAAGAAAAAATATATCTGTTTAAACTATTTAGTTTGTACTATTTATCTGCAATTCTAAGACTGTGACTTATGGATTGTTGTTGGAGGTATGTTAGGATTGAGCTGAGTGATCTATTTGGTAAACAGCTTGCTTTTTCCAGCCTCTCATCTTCAGCCCTTGTCAGCACTCAGCATCACAGTTGCAACCCGCTATGGGACACCCTACAAAGAAATGGATTCTACAAAGCTATTCCACTGTACACAGATGTACTATTTAGTCAATGCTGACAGATTCCTGTAGCTAACAAGGCGCTGTGTCAAAATGACATTTATTTATAACTTGTATTACTGTTTTAAAATCTGGACTCCTGAGGTATAGTCTTTTTAATCAATTTTACAGAGACCATGTGCATTTCTGAAAAAATGATGTGGAATGTTAGCTGTGCTGGTCTGGAACATACAGACAAAAATGGAATTTGAAAAACTTTTGGTGATCATATATTATATATATATATACACATACACACACAGAGACAGTATTTATTCTTCATAAATAAATATGGGGAATAAGAGACATTAGAGAATTAATTAAATGCTTTTAAATCAATCAATTAATGCCAAACATGATATAAGGTAGTTAAAACAGCACCATGAAACATCATAATATATAAACATTACTATTCCTATTTTACAATTAAGTCAGTTGAGTTTTAGGGAAAGTTAAGTGGATGAACAGTGTTCCCACTATCATATAGATGTTATCTATTTTACCTGATCCAAGAGATAAACACCTTTCTCATGCATTATGTGACTTCCTTATAAGCAACATCCCCTACTTACCTCCTGGGAAAGATAAAATCGCAATATAATTTTCAATATTAAAAAAAAAAATAAATGATATGAGTGGAGAAATTATTCAAAGTTCGGTGCCATTTCTTGTGATCAAGAGATAACTTCTAGGGTATTTCATTCCAGAGGTGTTTATCTGAGTCAAGTATGAAAAAATAGTTTCAGCAACTGAAAAAGAAGATTAGATCATTTAAAATAGAGCAAAATGACTTGCCTGTTTGAGATGAGCTAAAGTTAGTAGGTTCTTATTGTTTTAGTTTTTATACTAAAAAGAATGATAAAGTATATACTTGTTATCCTGTATCCTGGGGTCATTGACAGTTTCCTGTATCCTTGTGTATAATGAGCAAAGAATCAGATGAGGCACGGCATAGGAATAAAACAACGGTAAAATTTCATCAGGCTACTGTTGCAACTTGGGTCCAAGGTGCCTCCTATTGGCTCTTTCAGAGAATGATTGACATGATTGTTCAGGTGTTGAGTCATTTCAGTTGTGTCTATTGCTCGTGTCCTTTCCCCCAGTTCATTCTGTTTTAATTAGATGTATGAGATGGAGTCCATGTCTTTGAACTGTCAACGAACTTTAAGTGAAGAAAGATTACTATAGGTGATACAGGGGTATTTGGTAGAAGTGATCACTGGTTTGGGATTTTGAAATTTTCCAAAGCAGGTTCAGTTCTTCTTTTCTTATCTCTGCTTCTAGTTGTAAATTTTAGGAATAAGATTGCCAGATTGGTCCTGGAGCATTACTCAGATTCAGGAAAGTAGAGAGGAAATATCCAAATGTGACCAGAGGGCAAATGCCCTCTAGCTCCAATTGTATTGTTTCCATTAGACTGAGAAGAAAGATCTAAACAATTCAGACTTTAAAGATGCAAAGCAAATAAGAGGTTACTTTATAAAATAACACTTTAAATGCAATGTATTGTATCATCATTTCAGCCACTTGCCATTGTTTTTATCTTTAATGCTTCCAAGAAGAGAAAGGGCTTTCCATAATTCACATAAAAAAGCATTATGGTAAGAATTTCATGTCAGCAATTTTCCTTTTTCACTAATATATGTAGCAATTGGAAGACCTGAAAAAATTAGGTGTACAATTATAGGAAATATAGTATCAAAATATAGCATATAATTTTGCAATATTGAGATGCATACTTGATTTTCATCTTTATTAAAAATATTCTCTCCCCATCAGATTTTCTTACTATAAAATGCAGCTCACATTTTTTACTTTCTTAAATTCCCCGTAATTACAATGAATCGTGTCCATACTGAAGTGTCTTGATTCTGTTCTCCTGACCCTGTCTGCCTTTTATTACTCTCACCACTCTCTCTGGATGTTTCTGAGAATCCTCTACTCCCTTGTCTTCAATTCCTGCTAATGACTTTCATTTATACATCTTTAGTCTCCTCATCTCTTGAAAATCATGATTCAAACTTATATTCCCAGCCACCTTTGAACACAATTAGTTCTTTTTAGTCTAAATAATTTTTGAGTTTCACTGCAGCATAGCTATTAACAATCACAACAGTAAAATATCTATTTAAACTATTGATTTTAAGGAAGTCCAACAGGAACAGATTCAACCAGTTGAGGAATAATGATTAGGTAAAATACATTGCTGCTTGTATTTGCTCATTATGGCATACCATTTTTCTCAAAATTAAGTTGATTATGTTTACTAAGTTCTTTTTGTCAGCTACTTGTTTACTTCAAAAATTTCTTCTAAAAGTATCAGAAGAAACTTGTCAGCAAATGTTTCTTCTTCCCTTGAATTTAAAATAAAAGAAAGAACTATAGCTAATAGTTCTGTGTTTTTGTTCAATAAGATATTAGCTGTACAAAAACAAACCAATAATGGTATGAGATGATGGATGTGATAATTTACTAAAGCAAATGGTTTAACATTATACAAGTAATAAACTCATGGTGTATATTTTAAATATTAACTTAAAATTAAATTATTTATGGTAAAGAATTAAATAATTTTAGTCACTGTAAGAGAGAACATATGTTAACTTAATAATAAAACTGAGGGGCTGGGGATTTAGCTCAGCGGCATAAGCACCTGCCTTGTAAGCAGGCAGTCGTGAGTTCAATCCCTGGTACCGATTAAAAAAAGAAAAAGACAAAAAAAAAATAAATCCAAAATTTAAACATAATAAAACTGAAATCATTAACTTATTGCTGATGCCAATCCCTTTCTCTCTACAAATAAAAGTGGCTGAAATAGGTCAAACCAAGAACGGAATCTTGGCTAAAATATTTCACTACTGCTAGTAATTGACAAGATAGACGAAATCCTTCCATCGAATTCAGAACTTCTCCTGAGAAAATCTCCAACATTTCTAGGAATAAGCGGAGGTACATTTTGTTAAGGAAGAAACAGAAATATTACATAATTTGTTGGAGAAACTTCCAAATTGGAGCACATAAATTTCCCATTACAAAATAGACAGAAGGATAGATACTCTTATAAGTACTCTATACTCATAATATTTTATAGTATTTATCTCATTTAATTATCTCTACAAGTATTGGTGAATGAATCAGAAACCACTATTACTTATATTTCACAAGTAAATATATTGAGATTTGGTAGATTAGTTTGCACAACAAGGAAATTAAAAAGACCAGAATTTAATGCAAACTGTATGATACCAACACAAAAGCTCACACTCAAGATAAGTCATAATGCTGTCATGAATTTGTAAACATTGTAGTACCAATGTCATCATATATGCCTAGGAGATATTCCCCTGTATGCTTAAGGATATTGTGATGATTGATTCACATAACATATTTAAGAAAAAATATATTTTTACCTAATGGGTATATATATCCATAAATATATATATATATATATATATATATATATATATATATATAACTGAAATAGTGAAAAATCAGTACAGAACACTTACTTTTCGCCAGTAGTAATTGTTAATGATTTATTGGATATCATTCTATTGTACTGGCAAGTAGGAACATCAAAATGACACCCAGGATTTGGAGCAGATATATTTAGGTCAATAGGCACTGATCAGGATCATTCCCAGAACATTAATTCCTAATCTCTGGTTGCCCAGGACTTATATGCCAAAAGCAAGAAAGAAGTGCAAAGACAGAATGGCTCATTAATTGGGAATTGTTTTATAAAATGCACATCATAGTGACCAGCCATGGATCATACTGACCAGCCATGCATCTAGTGACCAGTCATCTCTAACAGATGGAAGCAATTAGAACTGGAACAGGAACTAAGAAACTAAAGCACATTGGCTAGTATGGGAGCATTTTTTGTTAAACTGTATTTGTCCTTTGCATGTACAAAATGACACTGTATTTTCCATTATTACTTATTATCATTGCCACTAAATAACTTCTAATACTTGCCCTTAAATTGCTAAATAGCTCAGTTATTCTTTTCCAAACAACTTTGAATGGTTCACCACTTATTATAAAGTAAAACTGATCTTATCAGAAAGCAGACAGTACAGGACTGCAAAAGAGTTTCTTATCTCCAAACATATTTTTAAATGATGCTACTTTCATTGCTGTTGTTGCTGGTGGTGGTCTGACCTAGGTTAATAGAAGATGTACTAAAGAGAAAGAGCATTTTTCCATGATTCCCATGAATTCCTGTCTCAGATAATCCAACTTTAGAAGAAATCTGAAGATGTGTTTTTTTTGGTTTGGTTTGCTGTGTGTGTGTGTGTGTGTGTGTGTGTGTGTGTGTGTGTGTGTGTTTTCAAAGTTAAACCTAAAACCTACAACCAGCTTCCCCTTCCAGACTCTATTCTGTCCTTTCTGTTCAGCTTCATTTAAAGCAATCTTTATGTATGAAAATCCAAAGTGAAATGGAAATCGAGGAAGATCAAACACACATAGAAGCTCAAAATACTCTTCTAGACCTAAAAGTCACCTCTCCATGAACCGGGCACAAAAGGACATCCCTCTAAAGATGAAATCTCTATTATCCATAATATGTCCCAAACTAAGCAGCATCATAGTAATGTACTAAGAGAAACAAACTGGAAACCCAAAGATCTGTTATTTTGGGCAAATACATTTACTCTTCCTGCTCCTCAAATTTTCATCTATAAAGTAGGTTGACAAACCCAGCTGTGTCTTAGGGCTCTAAGCAGTAATCTATGTATGGCATGTTGCAACATGGCATACTGTATGGAATAATGCAACATATCAAGAATTATTAATAATTCCACAGGAAATAATGGTATATGTCTAATTTTTCCTTCCTACAGTATAACGTGTGGTCTTAGGAGAAAAACTGTATCCACTAATTCGTCATGTTTATATTTGAAATAACTGGATTTTCAACATCTAACAGAAATGTACATGTCCCTATTTATAGATTCATTGCAAATTTTTCTACTAATTTAAAAGATAAGTATGATCTCTTTGGAAAACATAAAAAATCGAACTAGGGTATTTTTGCTCTCCTCCCTCCCTCTGATTTTCCTCTTTGTCCTCAACTTCTCCTTCTCTTTCCCCCTTTATATCTATCTCTATCACTATGTCTCTACCAAATTGAAAATGACAGCTAGCTACACAGTAAAGTGAAACAACTTTTCTTCAGTGTGTGCAATAGGGAAAATGACACTGAAGTTCACTGTTGGCTTTAACTATTAAGTATTCACAATCGTAATTTACAGTCCAGGCCAAAGGGGAGTGAGGTAGGTGGTGGTGATTGCAAAATTAGTATACTAAAATATCAGGGAGAAGGGATGATATTCCAGCCTAATAACTTAACATAATTCTTGGAGAAGGTACAATAGTATGATTAGATATTTCCTGGGTGGGTTGGAATATGTAAAACTCAAATATATATCAAGGGTGATCAAAGTTTCAGATGCTGATTAAGCTAACTTAGCAATATTTTTGCTAAAAGTAGACAATGGAAACACGAAAACAGAAGTCCAAAAATGTAGACTTATTTGAAAAAGAACTCAAAAATGTTTTGTTTTTGTTTTTTGGTACCGGGGATTGAACTCAAGACCTCACACTCAACCAGTCAGGTGCTTATGCTCCTGAGCTAAATCCCCAGTCTCAAGAGTTCAAAAATGTAAGTAGAGTGCAATTAATGAGAAATTTTATGTCAACACACACACACACACACACACACACACACACACTCCAGGGAAATATCTAATATATATTCACTGAGTACACTCCAGGGAAATTTCTAATATATAGTCATGAAATATCTCTAGTATGTCTTTTAAAAAAACTTACCAAGAAAAGCTCAAAACATTTTTAACAAATAGTGATAAAAAGATAAACTGGTATAAAATAAGGAAAAAAAGAATGGTGCTGTAATAAACAATGAAAGAGATAAGGGAAAAAACTCAAAAGAATTTTCAGAAATACCATATTTTCATGAAGCTACTGAAAACCATGTTTCAATATTTTGCAAGATTTAAAATATAAACTGATTGTGTCTCGAAAGTATTAACTAAAAAAACAAATGCGAATCTGTGGATTCTATGTCAAGTCAGTAAACCATGGTATAATGAGCTGTCAATGTCTGATAAAGTACAAAACAAAGCAAGCTATCATCAGATGTAACAAGGAGGGTAATAAAAACACTATCCCAGAGTTCACATCTGGCGGTCATGGTTAAACAGAGAGTTGCTTATTTCTTTTAAAAGTGGAACTAGAATCTCTTTAAAATAATAGAATCTTTCAATATTTTCCCAGAAGCATTATACAAACACTATATACCAGTAACTTGTAAGTGGTTTCTACTCTTTTTCTTCCTAAGTAGCAGTTTCCTGTCTCATTTTCAGCATTGCATATAATTTGCTTTAATTTTATTCATAAGCTTTCAAATAAAGGGAAACTTCATCTGATTCTTTTGAAGAATGGCCAATTAAATGATTCTGAGCCTTCGGTCTGACATCATACATGTACGGAGCATCTTTGATACCCTTTTTGGCAGAAGTAAATGTTTTTTTCAGGCAGATAGGAAGAGATTCAAACATTGTTATACAAAAATAGATTTTGGATTGCACTATTGTCAGAGATATTTACTGTCTCCAATTGGATAATTTTTAATCTTTGTCCTTGGCCAAATGACTTCCTGCCACATGCCTTCTCTCATCTGATCCACTTTACTCAATAGAATCTAAAGAAAACATGTCAATAACCCAATTCCAATTGAAAATTTAAAAACGATATAAATATTTTTTCTAATCTTTTTTTTCCTGTCCTTTGCTATGAGAATTGGACAATAAATCACGTAACAACCATTCCCTTAGCTTAGACCCAGTGATGAAAAAGTCATGAAATCACACTGAGCCAATCTGAGCTAGAGAAGTCCAGCAAATTTCTTGCTGAAGGGGGCTGAGGATTTAGCTCAGCGGCATAAGCACCTGCCTTGCAAGCAGACAGTTGTGAGTTCGATCCCTGGTACTGATAAAAACGAAAAAGACAAAAAACAAACAAACAAACAAAAAAAAAAAACAATTCTTGCTGAAGTTCTGGTATTGTTTTTTGTAACAATGCAAACCTGGAGAGGGGGTGGTATGAGGGCATAGGGTTAAACTCAGAGTACGAAAGAAAGAAAGTGGGGGAGAGGGCCACGGGACAGAAAAAAGAAAGCTAAGTGGCTGCCTGGGTAACAGGACACTGATAGAGAATGCTAAAGGCAATTAGTAAATAGCCTTACGTAGAGACACAGGTGTTTAATGTTGGAGACTCAGAGTATAACTATCCAGAATCCGCTGCTACTGGGCTAAATTCCATGTTTTGACAAAGAAATATACACAGGACAATAGCAGCACCTGTTATGCAGTCAAAGGAGAGGTAATTGATGGGTATAAAATTTGCTATTTCCATAATTAAAGAAAAGAAAAGCAAGTGAAAGGAAAGCAATCAGTCAGGCAGAAGACTGAGTTTTAGTGTCAGAAAAGTAAACTTTTGAGTGATATACTAACTGAGAATAAAAGAGAATTTTATTTCAATCGATAACTATTCAAATGAAGATCTAATAATTATATCTATACAACCAACAAAGACAAAGTGCAGATTCATTACAAATGCCACTGAAAAGTTTAATATGTATAAGCCAGAGTAACACTTAATTTCAAAAGCATTAAATCAAATTGTTTACTGACTACTGTAAAGTTAACTTAAAAACAACAAAAAGTTTTTTAAAAATCTCTATTTTGTCATAATGGAGCAATACAATGTTAAATAATCTTTGAGAGAATTTAAGAAATGTCTGTAGAAATTTTAAAAGTTTTGAAATTTAGGAAATGAAAATGTTCATATTACAATTAAAAACTATTGTAATAAAAATTTATGTTCTTAATGGAATGCAAATTTGAAATGTCAAAGGAAAGTGTTGTGATTGAATTTAAAAAGCTAATTTTTCAAATGCTATGAATTTTCAAAAGACAGTCAAAGCAAGGTGATATTAAAAATGAAAAGCAATATGACAGATTACACTTCAGGACATTAAATTATGTGCAAATCAAAATTGTGATGAGCTATCATCTTACTAGAGTTAGAATGACTATTGTCAGAAGCATACAAATGCTAGTAAGAATACAGAAAAAGAACTATTATGTGATACTAACAGGAATGTAAATTAGTATTTGTATTTTCAACAATAATACGTGGATGTGGAAAATATGGCATAAACAATATGGGGTTTCTTCAAAACCTAGAAATGTCACTGCCATGTGATTTAAAAATCTTGTTACTTAGTAAATATTCACAGCAAATGAAAGTGATATTTGGAAGAAACAGACATTTACAGCAGCACTACTCAAGTTACCACAAATAGAATAAACTTAAATGATCACCAGTGAATGGGAGGTGGACAGTAAAAATGTGAGTGTCCTATTCAGCCATAAAAGTATAAAGGTATAAAATTTTATTACTGGCAGCAACATGAATAGAACTGAATTGTAAATTAAGTAAATCAGGTACAAAAAGAAAATTCCCACAAATTCTCACTTACATACAAACTAAAAAGGACTCAGGGCCAGGATGGAACTTTTACCCTCACACTGCAGCTCCATCAGCACTTCATAGAGTAGTAAGCTGGAGAAATCTGCGTCCTACTCATTTTTTTGTTGGTGAGACACTAAGCACAAAGCTTAAAGGAGAAGAGCTTTGCTTTGACTCCATGTCTTGAGAAATTTCAATCCTTTGTTGGCTAGTTCCGGGGCAAAAGTAGCCGTGAGAAAAGCCCTACTAAGTAAGGTCTTAGTAGCCAGAATGCAGAAAAAACAGAGAGGACCCAGGAAAGGAGACTTGCTCTTCTACTCACCTGTCTCCACTGACCTGCCAGCCCTTCCCTCGGAGCAGCGGGTCAGCTCACAGTCCAGAAATCCAGTCGCCTTCCACAGCCTTCCAACGCAGGCATGCGTTTGCATGTGGCACTCAGATGTAAGCACAACATCTGCCAACCAGAAACTATCTGTGGAAATGTCACCAGTTATTTACATTGTTTTTAACTTCAAATTTTGGTATTTTCATGCTCGCTTCGGCAGCACATATACTAAAATTGGAATGATGCAGAGAAGATTAAGATGGCCCCTGTGCAAGGGTGACATGCAAATTCTTGACGCTCTCCATATTTTTTGATTGTCTGTTCTTTTTTATGCTTTGATTTTGTGGTTTGAACTACTTCTAAATTAACAGTATGTCGTACATTAACTAGTGTTGATTTCTTACTTGCTTTTTGAAATGATGTATTTTCTAACCTTTTTTGTTTTGATTTTTTAAATTTTTTATATTTTCTTTAATTACTCTGTACTCTCATTTTTACCCAGTATTTTCTAACAGAAAGTTCTATTGTGTCTATTTGTTAAGTACATCTTCAACCTAAATATTTCTTAATTTCCCTGTGTTAATATCATTCAATGTTTCTAATTATGGGTTATGAAATACACAATGAAAACCCATGAATATTACCATAGTGGAAGAAAATAAAATATTAGGATATGATTAGTTAATATGATTATTAGTTAAATGAAATGGAATTTTAATGTTTTGAATTTAAAAAAAAATATTGCCTTTAGAACTTACCCATCCATTTGACTAACTACCTTGGCAGACTCATTCTGAGACTTGGTGTTTTTTACTTTGGTAATTTTCATCTAGCATTTTTATAGAGTAGGGCTATACTTTTTCCTCATCTCTTATTAAGGTTGATTTCAAATTTTTGCTCATATTTCTTTAGCCTTTATTGTTCAGGTTGGTACTTAGATACTATCTAAAATTAAATAAATTCCTTTATTTAAATTAGGGTTTAGGAATTTATGTACTGTAAACCAAACCAAACCAAAGAAGAGGGCAGATCTGATACATTATCAAATTTTTCCTGTGTTTGTATTGTCTAAGTCAAGGAGTACTATCTGTCACAAATTTGTCATTAATGTTGCTTGTACATGGCACGTTTTTGTATTAAATAAGAGATCCAACATGCATTATGCACTGTTTTTTATAGTAGAAATTGTAGCAGGAATTGCACCCCATTTAAAAATTATTCAGTTCAATGTACGTCTTTCCTCTCCTCTCTTCCCCCCCTCTCTCTGTCTCTCTCTCTGTCTCTCTCTCTGTCTCTCTCTCTCTCTCTCTCTCTCTGTCTCTGTCTCTCTCTGTCTCTCTCTCTCTGTCTCTCTCTCTCTGTCTCTCTCTCTCTCTCTCTCTCTCTCTCTCTCTCTCTCTCTCTCTCTCTCCCCCCCTCTGTCTCTCTCTCTACCTACAAGAGCGAAGTCAGTGTCTACCAGAGTGAAGTCAGTGTCTCTAACTGCCATTGGGAACAACCCACATGTTCATTTTTCGATGGGTAGAATAGTGGATGCAGGAATGCCATATAAGTAAATTTATTTTTGAAACTATGAGTTGTCATGTTATCTAAACATAGTGTGTATGTGTTACAGCTGCTACTTCATTATAGTTGGATTAAACTTTTGGATACAATACAATCAGCATCTATTTAATGAGTTTAAAATGTGGTATTTGCTTTCAAAATACACATTTGCCCAGATCCCCATAGATTTCTACCACTATCTCACTAAGTAAAATAGAAAAATGAGCAATAAAACAGGAATTGAATGGTGATGACTTGAGGCTAATTATTAATTATATGAAGTTACATGTGGCATAAAAAGCTGAAATGAACCTTGTCTCAGGAAACAGGAGTATTTCTTTTACCTCCTTTCAAAACAGGCTCGAAAACATTTTTGATAAAATGAACAGAGGTTTAATCAAAGTGTAATTTATTTTGTACACATAGCAATAGAAAGTAAGGGTATACGATCTGATTATGGACCACAAAATATTTTGGTGTGACTTCCAAAGCTTCCCCTTTGAATATAGATTGGTACTTCTTGACTTGTGAACTAAATATGTATTGTATAAGTCAATATTTCTGATTACTACAATTTATAGTCTGTGAATCTATCAGTTGTAGGCTTTCAGATACCACTTAAAAGATGTAATCCTTTGACTCAATTATAAGAGATGAATAAGAAATTAGCAGCTGAATATTTAAATTATAACACAATTTTTAGTATTTTAGTTACTCAGTTTATTGTTAAGGATTTGGTTAAACGGTATCTTTTTTCCTGAAAGTATTGTCAGTTTAAATGAATATGTTTAGTAGAAAAAAAGAGACAATCATCAATAAATCCTATTCATATTAAAATAAAGTTATACTAATGAAGCAAAAGAATACATTCACACCATTCTTCTATCTTCTTTATATTTATGTGTACATATGTTTATCAAAAAAATCTTGGTACTTAGATCTAATTCAAGAGGCTTGATTTGAAGTCCTGCGTTAAGTGTACTCCTTATCAAAAGTTAATAACTATTAGCGCATGGATGATTCCAGTTTAGAGTGATCTTAGGACAATGAATTTTAGTTCCTAATAATATTGAACCAGATTATTAGTTGGTGGAAGCTTCATTCCATATAGCAAGTGAAATTTGGGAACTGTGCTGAGTTAAGAAAAAAGTTATTTTTTGGCCAACACTTCTTTTATTAAAACAGAAGTTATATTCACATCTTGCATCAGACACAAACAAGAAGCCCAAAAGAAAGGTGGGATCCTTAACAACATATTTATGATCTCTTATTGCTTTTGTTTCTCAGTTTTAACAATGTATTTCCTATGTTATTGTAAAGCTTCATAATTTTATCACTGAGTTACAACTTTGACAACAATGGCATGTTATTTAAAAAGAACACTTTTGTATTGTAAGTAACATCAATCTGGTACTTAAATACAATTATTACTGATGACAGAAGTTCTTAAAATCAAATGTCTTGAATTTAGGGAAAGTGTGATTTGAAGATATTTAAATGAGTGTAATTCTGTACTATTATGTCAGTTTCTGCCTGTGTGATGGCAGGTTTATTTTCCATTCCTGTGGTGATCATATGCCTGAAACAAAATTTGCTCCAGGATTAGCTTATTTAGGATGAATAGGTCAAGCTGAGTATGGAAGCCAGAACAATGAATATCCTTATCTTGTGTGAGACAGCAGGCTACAAATCCTTCTAAAAAAGAGGAGGTTAGGGATATGATGTGAGCAGTTTCTCGGGGCATTAAATCAGAGCTTTTTAATGCATGGCATAGAGGGAAATTCAAACATGAATCTTATATGTTATACTTTGCCCTATGGATTTTAAATTAATGATATTAATTATTGTAGAAAGAGAAATGCAAATAAAAATAAATGTCATTTTTTTAGTGCTTCAATACTATAAGAAATAACTAAACAAGAAATTATATGGAATGATGATCACTGCTATTGCCAAAGTAAATTTCTAAGATAAATCATTTTTAAAGACATCTTTTACCACATAAAAGTATACTTTCCTATTTGATTTGTCATATGTAATTGTTAGATGAATTATAGCCTTTGTTACACTATATGCATATATATATATATATATATATATATATATATATATATATATACACACAATTATATAAATGCATTTTTTTTTTGGTCTTTTTCCTTTTTATTGGTACCGGGGATCGAACTCACAACTGCCTGCTTGCAAGGCAGGCGCTTATGCCACTGAGCTTAATCTCCAGCCCCTATAAATGCATTTCTTAACAAATATGTAGTCATCAGTGTAAAAGAAGTCAAGTTCAGAAGCATGTAAGGTATATTTAAATAACAATGAATACTTATTAATAAATTATGCCACGTAAGTAAATGAAATGCATGTTGGATTCTTACAGTTGTTTTTGAATTAACATGAAATATATTTGTTTATTACTTGAACACAGGTTTTAAAAAACATTCTTTCCAAAACAATGCTTTACATCACTTGCATTGTTTATAGGAGAGTTTTTTTGATGAAGTGAGTGGTTTTGGGTATGTTTGAAACTTATATAATTTCAGCATTTTCTTCCTTTTTCAAGCATGTGTCAAACAGTAATTTTTGTAAATTTATCTCAGGTAAAATTTTACCTTTATAAACCCTAGACTATGTACTTAAATGAACTGGTTTTTTAAGGTGTATTTAAAGGACATACATGAAATAATATCTCTTCTCAATACCTTTACTTTTCTTTTGAAAATAAATCTAAAAGCAAATCTAATATCATCAAAATAAAGAAAGGCATAACATCAATAGAGAAAGAAAAATGGAGTTAGGGGAACTCCTGGAGCAGAAATGTAACAACCTGAGGCTGAAGTTAACTTCTAGAACTAGTGGCTAATGGCAAGTACCCCAGTCCTTTGATTTCATATTTCAAATCAAACAATGGGACAGGAATTCTATGACTACTGTTAGTCCTGAAATCTTTAGGTATTGTAAGTAAAACAGAAATGTTAGTATTTAAAGAAGTTAAAAGATTTCATAAAATAAGTTCATTTCATATTAACCAAAGAGTTGTATATCATTTGAGGAGGAAAGGAGTGCTGTGTGTCTCATAGGAATGGACTGGGCAGAGGAAGAAGTGAGTGGAGTAGAGACAGGATAATGGGGGGGTGCTGTTTCTTTGGGAAAAAATACACACATTTTAGGGACTAAGGACTATGGTCTAAGGAGAGTGATCTCAAGAAAAGTCCTGAATTTTAGATTGATAATCTTGAACTCCAATTATGGAAAATAAAAATCTATGGAGCAGCTTGAAGCATTAAAATGACACACTGAAATGTGCCTTTATTGTTGGCAATTAAGGACGAACTGGAAAGTGGAGATAAGAAGCACTCTCCATCTGGAAGGTACCACATTATCCGAGTACAAAGGCAGGCAAGCTCAGAGGTTGGCAGTTAGAAGCAAGGATTAGGGAACATTCCAGTCCCTTCACAGAAAACTGAACACTAGGAAAACTTACTTCAGAAAGTTCTATCCTTGTATTTGACATAAGTTTCTGTCTAGAAATCTGTTACTGAAGCCAGTGTGAGGTATAAAGCATGGAAATTTGACTCCTGTGATTTTTATGAGTCCATAATTACTAATCATGAGTCCTTGCATGTTTAATGTGTTTATAGTTGTATTCATAGTCCCTGGTGGATTAGGGAAGCCAGTGAATTTACTGTTTTGAGCTCGTTCATTGTCCATAACAACATATTAATAATAACAAATTTTCAGAAGGAGATATAATTACATTATGTACTCAAATAGTATTGTTAGTTCTATGTGAAATGAAAAAATATACATGCAAATATCAAATTCTTAAACATTTAATTCTCTGAATATTTTAAACATTTATTGTAGAAATATTACACGTCCATGTCTCCATTTCATGGCAGCTAAATTTATTTGCCATGTATCCCAGAAAAGGTACTGAGGCAATTGTGGAGTTTATAATACCTACCTAATGCCATACATGTGTTAATAACAAACACTGATAAATTTGTGTGGATCCAATTTGTTGTCCACTGTTCACTAACTATGATTAAGCAGTATTTTGCTGAATAGTATTTTTAAGTTTTTGTCAAATATTTTTTTTAAAATATGAAGGAGGAGCTTCTCAAAAGAATAAAGGGAGGAGATAAGATGCTCTGCTAACATTCAGAGCATGGTAAGTGGCAGAGACAATGCTATGGGAAGTAGAGAGAAGAAAGGGGTAACCAGGAAAGGAAGAGGGGCGTGTGTCTGAGGTCCCCTGTGTGTGTGATGTTTTACTTTGGTTTACTCTGACATAATTCGGGGAACATAGAAGGATGTTATACTGGAACTGACACCAATTGATCTAAAGGATTTATATTTATTTTTATATATGTCTGAGATTGTAATATAATTCACAAAAATATAAATTACATGGTTTTAGTCTAGATTGTGCTGGTAAGTATGTAAAAAGGGGAATTTTATTACAACGGTTTAGAAGTTAAACTGAACCACTGAAAAATATTAACAATAATTTATTGGTGTCTGAAATGAGTTAGTAGGTATGCAAAAATAAAATTTTAAAAAGGTAATAAAGAAATGATTAGAGAATGAGGGAATAATTATATATAAGAAGAGTTATATTTTATAAATTCATAACCTAGACTACATAAGACACAATATCAAGGACAATGGTCGTGTAAATAGCACTGCAAAGAGACAAAATGTGAATTTCACCCTTCACTAGTGAAGGGAAAAAAGTAAAGAGGTGAAAAGCTTTGCACACGTGTCTCCCTAAAATCATAAGCCCAAGACAACACTGACTTCATACCATTTATCACCTTGATTCCACTCATCCTTTCCTGAAAATCGACTTGGTGCTTACACTTAGTTGGTTTTTCCTTTCATCCTCCATATAAGTTCTAAAAGATTAAACTGCCATTAAATAAAATAAAAATGAAATGAACATATTGTAACTGGCTCCGTTGGGTCCGCTCTGAGGTGACACAGAAGGCCGCGAGAAAACATCAAGCAGTGGGAAATGAACAGGTGTGGTTTAGGAGAAAAAGCTCCCAGTGGTGGGAGAGGTTCAGAAGGCAGAAGCTACAGCAGCGCAAGTCCAGGGACGTCTGCGCAGTCTCTGGAGCTGAAGAACACGGACACAATTGTTGCTGTTTGCTTTTGCCAGGGTTTTGATTTCGGGAAAGAAGGCTTGCTTTTGTTCAGTGCATTCTAACCTTATCCACGCTTCTTCTAGCTTAAGGATTTATTTTTGCCCTTCACATTCTAATTTTCCAAAGTTTATCTTTAGCTCACTTGGGTCCTGCCCTTCTGTTTAGTTAGTCCCCTTGGTCTATTTAGGCCCCTTTATGCTAATCTCACATCAATTCTTTTATATCTAGGTCTTAATGTCCTCTATTTTTACCCTGTTGTAATAACATGAAAACATGAATCAACTGAAAGATAACATTTATTCTAACTTCTTTTCAGTCAGTTTCATAACTTTCATTATCTGAGATCACATTTTTGAAAAGTTGATTAAAAGTAAGAACACGTTATACATTATTTGAAAGAAAATAAGCCAAAACTCATGACACACACCTGTAATCTCAGGTTAGAAGGCTGAGGCAGGTTGATCGTCAACAGTTTGAGGCAACCCTGGATGACATAGGGATTGAAGCCCAACCTGGAATACATAACAAGATTTTTTTTTTTTTTCAAAAAGACAAAAAAAAAAAAAAAGAATAAAAATACAAGTATTGGTGAAACTTGTGATTCATCAATGTGTGGTGAAACGGTCAAATCTACAAAAAAAAAAAAAAAAAAAAAAAAAAAAAAAAAAAACACACTACATATTGTCATAGCAATAGGAAGAAGAAAAAAGTAAATTCTCTTAGGCAACAGCGGGGGACTGGCTATTATCTTTCCTTAGTGAACAGAAACAATTTCAGAAGTCATCAACAGAGCTCTAATTAGAAAGATGAAAACAAGACTTCTTGTAACAGGGACATGAATGGCTGCTAGTTTTACCAGTTCTTTCAGGTTTACAGACTGTTTCATGTCCATTTTATGATTAAGATAATAAAATATATTTTCAAAGTTTATTTGCTAGAATTCATTCCCAAGTCAAACAACTCAAAAACCCTTAAATCCTTGCATTTTTCACCTATCACATAAGCCCAAATCTTATAATGAACCAATACTAACACTATCATTCTGCATGCTTCTCTTGATGTGTGTTCTCTGGCTACAGCAAATAATTAAACCCAGCTCTGCATGCAGGTGTGTTTCTGGTGGTTGTTCCCTGCTAGGGATCAACAGAAAACGTTTTAAAAGATGGTAATAACACAATCAAAATTAGTGAGATGGGAGTTATAATTCTATTAGTCAATGACTGTGGTCCCAAAATGGAGTGAGGAAGCCCAAAAGGGACCCTTCTCAGTAGAATCCTCCAGGGATTTTATAAAACATTTGCCAGTTTCCATAAGCTGTCTAGGACCTTCCCAGAGTATGATTGGACAGACCTTTGCATGAACCCTGCATGGATACTGAGTGTACACTGTATAATTTGGCTCCTTAAAATATGTAATCTCCAATAGGATAGAGATTGTATTTCTTACACAAAGGCTCATGCTTTCTTCTCAATCCTTTAAAACTTATTGGACAAAAAAACCCTGTGAGTATCCCCCCCACTGTCCTTCCAGGTAGCATTGACATAGGAAATGATGTATGACCTCCAAAGATCTTATAAGGGGAATGGTATAATTTCCAACCTGCTAAATGTCTGATATGCCAAGTTCTTGTTCCTCAAAATTAAAGAATAAATTCTAAAGATAACAAAGTCTAAGAGTAGGAACTATTGATGGAAAGGGGAGAGATACAGTTTCTGAGAAGCAAAAGGGACCCTGAATGGGTTGCTGAGGACTCCATTTCTCAGAAGAAGTTTTACAGAGTACAACAACATGGGTACAACATGGCCTATAGCCATGATCAGCCAATAAGGTTATAAGTATAGCTCCTTAAGTAATAGTGATCCAATGGGGAAGCAAGTCACATAGCAAGTGTATAAAGATAGCACAAAGAGCTTTTTAATTTTTATACCAGGGATCAAACTCACAACTGTGCTTGTCAGGTAGGTGCTTATGCTGCTGAGCTATATTCCTCACCCGAAAACAAAGACCTTTTGAAGAAGGGATGAGTCTCAGGGTCTTGTTTACACTTGAGGTTACTGATGTCTACCTAGACTTTATTAGACCAGGTATTGATGCTTATTTTAGCCTCAGTCATTCCATCTTTATCAGGCCTGGTGTCCAACAGATGCACCTCTCACCACACTCCTAACGAGTTTTTGTCTTGTATTTACTCTCTTGAGGGCCTAGCCTTATCTACCTATAACATTTCCACCTAACTTAGCTTTCTAAAATAGTGTGAGCTTCATTTTTTGTCTTTATTTTCTTGATTTCATCTTTTTTTGGCTTTATAATTTAAATGGATTTACTTATTACATCTTATCTCCTCCATCCATGGGTTCAGTTTTTCACCACAGAACATGACTTCAGTGTTTTGGTAACAATAAGATTTCCACCTTTCTAGCAATAGTAACCAGATATGATAACTTTTAGCACTGGAGGAGCATAAGAGATGATTTTATCAAGATATTAACTTCAAGGAGACTGAGAAGATTAAAGTTCACACTCCTACAAGAAGAAGAACAAATAAGAAAGAAGTTTGGTAAAATCAGAGACCATTGAAATACCCAAGTACTGTATTAGCATATGTCATGATTTACAAGGGAAGCCCAGAAACATTTAGAAATATAGGCCTGATGATAGGGAAAATTTTCCTTAAGGGAAGATGTGTATCATTCAAAATTGCAAGATGTTTTTAAAGATTAAATTCAATAAACAACTAAAAATATACAGTAAAGCCTTGGATTGTGAGTAATTTTCTCTTCAAATGTTTTGCAAGATGAGCAAAAATGTTTAGTAAGTGAGTGATATCGTGCAGTGAAAGTAGTACCTGATGTCACCATCATATGGTCAAAATTAAGCCAATGGTTCTTCTATTTCTCCCTGTCTCTCTTTCTGCCTCTATATATCTCTTTGTCTTTCTCTTTGTCTTTCTCTTTGTCTTTCTCTTTGTCTCTCTCTCTCTCTCTCTCTCTCTCTCTCTCTTTCTCTCTCTCTCTCTCTCTCTCCCTCTCTGCTTCTCTTATCCTCTCCCTGTCTTTTGCTGCAGAATTGTGAATCATTCTCTCCTAATAGCAAGGAGTTCAGTACAAGATCTCGTCTACAGATGAGAAGGAGAAAAAGATAGAGGAATTCTTCATTTTAAATGGTATATCAGGGAGACATGTAAAATGGGAGAAACAGTGCAAAAGTATGTAGAACCCAATCAAGGTTGTTGCAGTGAAAATAATGAATCTGTTTAAGGACAAGGCAATGTCACATTCTCATGAACTCCTCAAAATGAAGCAAAAGTATAATTGTTTATGTTCTTTGTTAAATTTACACACACACACACACACACACACACACACACACACACACACACACACAAAACATTCCATTACACCAATAGCATTGATTTCCTTAGTGTTAAGTAAAGTCATCCCAGACAATAACCCTCCTCTCTCATCTCCCTCATGCCAGCATGATCATTTTCATACATAATTGCAGGTTGATCTGTTTACTTTTCTTTATGTTTTGTATTTTCTTTGTGTATTGCAGTATTAAAATCACTTTTATGTGACTATTTTTGGATAGTGTAACAAATTCTCTAAGTTTCCGCTATCTCTTATGGGGAAATTTGCTTTGATATACAACTGCTTTGGGTTACATACATTTTTTCTGAATGCTCTCCAACTGTAGTGGTTGATTGATTGTATCAACTTGAGACATTTATAAGCTTAACTAAATGGGTTTAGCAACTGTACACCCTAGACTGCAGAGCACCTACCATAGGATGCTCATCACCTGGATGGTATAAGAGGGAAGGAGGGAGGACAAATGCATTCCATGTTTGGGGGAAAACTCCAGTCCTCGCCTTTGGTTTGGACATAGTTTCCTGGCTTCCGATATAGACTCTTTACCCTTCCATCGTAGACCTTTCAGCCTTGTGTCGCAGCCCCATGAACTTGCTGGTGCAAACTTGCACTGGAAACTGTGGTGAACTCCAGATCTTGGTTTGAACCCTTCAGACTCCAGCGTGAAGACACCCTCTGCATGCTTCCTCATCCAAATATGTGGCTGATTATCGTAATCCAATCTTGTCATTTCTTATATATTTGTATAACTCATGTTATATCAGTGTTCTCTAGTAAAACCCTGACTAATACACCAACCAAGGCTTTGCACTAAATAAAAATACCAAGAAATAATATTCTAAAGGAAAACAAAACAAGAAATACAAATCCTGGTAGCCTAGGTATTAGAATTACCTAGTTTGGATTTAAAAATAAGTCTGATATATATCTTATAGAGAACAAAAAGCATAATGAAAGAATTTATATCTCAACAAACACTAAGGAAGAAAAATGCCTGGAATGAGAAAATCTTTGTCAAGATCAATCTTTAACCCTGTTAACAAAGTAAACTCATTAATCAGAATATAAAGTGCCATGATGAGAGGAAGTCTTTATCTTTGTTAGAAACAGACTCACTTCACAGAGGTAGTGTGACATACTGAATGTTGGGGTAAACTGAATACTAAAAGATGATTCAACATCTGACAAAGATAAAGTAAGGTGTGTGGACATAACTGGTTATAAATTACATTAAATAAGGAAAAACAGCCATGGACATCTGGGTGCTATCCTGATCTTATCAGCTTTTAATGTTGTTACAAGCTCTCCTGGCACTTACAGATGAGCTCGCTTTCTTCCTGTTAAACATGAACGCTTTCACATGATAGCAACAATGCGCAAGGATATTCTGTGATCATGATTATTCAAATAAAAAACAAGGCCACTTTGTCAAAATCTTGATTAAATACAGACAAAAATATATTGTTAAAATAACACAACTGGCCAACATGCTCATGTTATGATGAATATAAATGATGACTGCTTAAAAATACATGATCTCTCATTTTCCTTATTTTTGGAAGAATGATTAAAAGAATGAAACATAGAATCATTTGTTTCCTGTCCACTTTCAATTCAAAACAAAAACTTGCTTTTTTTCCATTCTTAATACAGCCCAATCTTGAAATGTTATTATAATCTCTTTTTACTGGACAACTCTCCATTCCTCATGGCATATCCCTTGCTCATATGAGCCAATAATCCCAACTTTGTTTTGATCATAGGTGAGTTCCTTCTGTTCTTAGGCTGTAGGATATTGACACACGTGTTGAAAGTCCTATCCTCATGGGATATGTACCTAGAGTATCTTAATGTTATGTTCAGTTTAAATATTTTATATTAACTGCAGTGTTTCACTTCTATTCCAGTGGTGATCTCCAGTGAAAACATTTAAAGGATGGCCTGAGCTCATGGCCTTGAGTGACAGGATGCTGCCACCCATAGACAGTCCTGCATGCCCAGCGAGCAATAGAAACAGACAAGATGTGAAGCAGAGCAACAACACCCTTAGCAGTTACTTGCTGAGGTGTGATTGAAATGCTTTAGCTCTGATGATCTTGGTTTCACAATGTGAAACTAGAGGAACATGTCTTGCCGAGGCATGGATAGGCCTAAGAATTAGAACTAAAAGAGGATTTAGCTCAGTGGCATAAATGCCTGCTTTGCAATTGTGAGGTTGTGAGTTTGATCCCTGCTACCAAAAAAAAAAAAAAAAAAAAAAGCCTAGTAGTCTTCATTTTTGCATCTTCTCCTATGTGAAAATAAACATATTACTTTTTTCATTTCTCATAATTTGAATATTAAGAAAAGAAACAAAAACACATCAATAAAAGGAGAAGAATTTTCTTTAACATGTATTGCTTCTATGTTCCAATTTATTTATCCCCAGTCTTCAATATGATACAATCATGGTCAATACGAGAGGCAGTCTTGCTCTTAAACTACAGGTATCAGAATCTCTTTAACTGTGCGGGTAAGGGTGAGGTGGTGATGAAAAGTGCTGGTGAGGGTTGTCCCTTTCTCTAACATATCCACATTAATGTTAACTGTGTAAGTAATTTGAAAATAGCAATGTCAAGATTTCACATAAGATTAAACAAAGTATGATGTCTACTACAGAGTTGTAGCCACATTTTTTAGTAGATTCCTTGTGAGGGAAGCTCTTAGACCAATGATAACACAATGTGCTGAAATTAATGATCAGAGTTTATAACTTCCTTGAAGTAAATGATCAGAGAGACATTGTTTGCAGGAATTCTTTTCCTTAAATTGGGTGTTTCACAATCATCACTAGTATTTCATAAATTATGCAGTACCAGAGCAACAGACATCTAGCAGTAACCTGCAACCTCACCACTCCTGAAATGTTCAAAACATTATCACCATTTAATCTATTCAAAAGTCATGTCAGATTCAAAGCCAATATGTTTCCATTATTCTATATGGTATTAGTGTTCTCTTAATTATAACACAATCAAAATGCCAAGCCCAGGATCATAATGAGTATTAAAAATATAATATGAAATGTACTTGTTTCTAACTTAAAGACAAAAATAAATATTTAATACACTCAATAAAATATCAGCAATAAAGGCAAGCTAAGAATCTTTAAAATTATTTTCTCCACAAAACAATTGTACTAGCGGTAAAAAAAATTGCTGGAATCAAATTTTATAACTCTAAAAATTAACTGAAAACCAGTAAAAATTTATAAAAAGACATATTTGAGAAAAAAAATACATTAATTTTGGTAGCAAGAGCTAGATTTCGATGTCCTAACTATCCAATCTTCCAAGATCTGTGGCAGTGTAGAAAACAGCACATCCTAGTCAAGAGTTAAATCAGTACTAGTCACCAGGGGTGGCAAAGTTACTTCTGAAAGACTTTTCCAAAAATTCTTATTTTATCTGTGTTACAGTAGTTCCATGGGAGAACCCTGTCCCCTCAAAATACAGTTTCTGTATGATTTGACTCTGTACTTACCTAGTAAAGCAATGTGTATGGGTATGAAATAACACAGAAAATACAGATACATTTGCAAGACGGTAAAAATACACTTTTCTAATTGCTTTTTTTTTTCCCATCAGATTTTCTTTGAAAATGTATACCCCATAATCACAAGCTAATATGGGTGGACAGACAACATAAAAAGATATAATTTGTATGATACAAAACAAAGAGAGGACTTATGCTGTCATTGCTAAAATATCTAGACGACTGGAAGACGAGTAAGACAAAAGCAAAACACAGTCTTGCTTGAGCTGTGCTGTGTTGTGTGTCTGCTCCCTGTAAATGAAGTGTTCTTAACCATTAATGATGCTAAAGCAGTTACAGGAAAAACTATCAAGGTGTTAGGTCATCATGCTTCTGCAACTCGTGAAGAAAAATACTCTAAAATATTAACTTCCACTTCAAAACGTAGTATTCAAAGCCAATTTTAGCAACTTAATGAAATTGTGATTGTGGTACCTGTTATGGACAAGCTTTCCTTGAGGCTAGCTTCACCTTCAAAGTGTCATTTCTGCATTAGTAAAACTCGATCTTTTTTTTTTTTTTTTTTTTTTTTTTAATCTTCCGGCATCCAAACACTAAATTTTGTGGATGCTGTTTCCTTACATAGGTTCTAATTTTTTGAGATAAAAACATGCAAAATCCTTGTGTAGGGTATTATAAAATCTCAATTATTTGCTTTTTTAGTATGCAAACATTCTTTCTCCAACTAGAAATTTACATAGACCCTTTCCCCTCTTTTTCTTTTAAAAACACAGTCTAAGGCTATTCTTATACACTGACTAGGAATAAATGTGTTGTCTGAAACAGTTTTCTCTTGGACACTTTCTTTTTCTTTCCAAACATGTGAAATAGTTAATAGTCTTTATTATTCCAGTAGGTGAACAATGTTTCATCTTGTTTCTTATATGTTTGTCCTAAAATAAGCACTAAGTTTGTTTTGCACCAAAGCCATCCCCTCATTTATGTTCTAAAAACAGAGCAATATTAACAGAGAATTGATGTGATCAGGTACAGTCTTATTTTTATCTCCATCCAGTCCAGTTCTTTTCCTCCTAAATTATATATTACACATATACTTCAGCATTTATAGAGTGTAATGGTCACGATGAGCCTCTTTCTTTTAATGGTGGAATTATTTTCAATAACGTGATTAGGAAAATAATTTATCAGTTAAATCCTATCCAAATTCATGCCAAAATCAGCAGGAAACTTCAAAGTCAGAAACATAAATAAAAGGTCAAAATATCAAAATTCATTTGAGTGCTTTAATTATTTCTCATAACATTTCAGACTCTCACATTTGTGGCCTGATAAGTTTTATGTTACTCAATGTAGTTTCCAAGTTCAACACTGGTTGTGAACAATGAGAGATGTGAGAAATGTTAACACATCAAGCTTGCTTCCAGTATCTACAGTTACACAGTGTACTGGAGAACTTCACTCCTTAAGCAGAGTTATAATTTTTCTGATAAATAGTTAATGCTATTGAGGCATGGAAAATTAAATTACTATTAATTGACTGCAGGGATTTGTTAATTGTTCACCTGCAGCACTGAAGCCTTATCAGTTTCTATTGTAAGAGGCATTTGACCTTTTCACAATTACAAAATGGCACCATAGGCACACAAATCAGAGTTTAGCTCCACTAAGAGTATGTATAATGCTTGGAATCTCTGGATACTACATTTGTGATTATTAATACATATATGTTCTGAATGATTTATTTATTGTGTTCTGGCACTTTCTTAAAATTGGTTAAATGTGGAAGTTATTGATAAGTTTTCACTAAAAAAGGAGAAAAATTATAGACTTTTTTTTCTAATTCTGACCATTGTTATTGAGAAGTCTGCTTTCTAGACTTTCTCACTGTAGTACTCTTTTCCTGGTCTGCTCTCGAACCACCATGAAGCAAACACTTTTTCACTAAAACCTTCCATGATGTCTCTATTTTGGAGCCAGCTAGCTGTGTATTTAACCCTCTGAATCCATAATTCAGTTAAATTTCTAGCGCTTTAAATTGTAGGTGTTACGTATTTTTTTCAAAGTAAATTTGTACCAGACTAATGACCTTGTTGCTCTGACTGCACCTGACAATGTGACACAGAGTCCTTTGGAATTAGTTTGTAAGAAGAGTTTGGAAAATTTTGAAGATGTGGGTTACAGACGGGCTGGATTGGTGTAAACAGAACTAGATATGCAAATTATCATCAGAATTCTGACCAGAAAGCTGAGTGGAATGTGGTTAACAAGGTTTTCAAACTGAAATAAGAATACTATTGGACTTAGGACTAGAGGCCACACATTTCCATCTTGCAAAAAAAAAAAAAAATTATCTACATTTTTACCTTTCCCTTAGACTTCACAGGAGGTTGAGGTTAAAGGTTATGGGCTAACTGATCTGGTGGAGGAAATTTTATGGCAACCTAATGTCTAGGGTATGACACATCATTAACCAGATTTAAAAGGAGCATCAAGAGTAAACAGTAGATAATAATGATTGAAAAATTTAAATTTTGGCCAAGAAGAATCATGTGTAAAGGTGAATGCAAAGAATATATGGTTGTTTACAGGACTGGCTCTGTTAAAAAGAAGCAAAATTCTTTAGATCAGACAAGGAGATTGATGTCTTTAGGGAATTTCAGGAATCCGCAAGATTCCAGTCCTTTGAGAGTTGTACAAACAAAAGTGTCTTCATTCCATTTGAGAGAAAAGAGTCTGTATTCCTGCTACAGAGGCATATGGGGAAAGGTTCCTAAAGGTGTACGTGGAAAACAGTGTGCCAGTGCTTTCAAGTCAGCTGATTATGCACTAACCCCTTAGAAGACGTGAGACTAACCAACATCTCCTTTATGTTATGAATATTGGACTTTTTTCCTACTAATGAGAAAACTGACCAATACACTTACGATAGACATTATCAACTCCTAAAATGGAGAAAATTTTCTCCATTTTATTGAAACATAGAATACTAGAGACAAGAATAAAATTAAAATGCTAAGGGCCTTCTTATGAATTAAAGAAAACACAAGTAGGAAAAATGGTGTTATCTTCTAAATTCTATGAAACACAACTTAAGTTTTCTTTAATTAGGATAGACTAATAAAAGCACCACCACACAGTGCATATTTACATTGTTAAACTGTTCTCTGTTTCTTGTTATTTGGAGAAATATACTTCTGTGTAGCAAAAAGGCAACTAAGATCTAATGAACACAAAGTTGAAAACTATAATAGTGTTCTTTTAAGATTTTTCTCATTATTTGAATAAAATATATTGAGCCACTATTAGCTCCCTATTTCTGCAAGAAGCATCAGGAAATCAAATGTAATTAGAACATTGATTACATCTTTTCTCACACTGGTTGCTTGCAATTTAGTATGGAAGTGAATCCATAATATAACACAATAAGTGCACTCTAAAGTTATCCTGCACAGAACAAATGAAGCTTCTCCACTTTTGTTTTCATATAACACAAAGATTATAGCATTAAATTCTATGATGGTACTTGTTCTTATTCAATATGCCTGAAACCATACCAAATCCCCAATATGACTGGCTACAGCATAATATTTTCTTATTGGTATTTTTATTCCTTAGAATTTCTTTGTGCATTTTCATCACTCATATATTATCTTTATTCTAGCCTTGTATCTTACTCTTTCGCCTCTTCAATTTCCAGTTCCAAATTGAAAGCAAAGTTTTTAATAAATTTTGTTCTTACTTAACATTTATAAATTTCCTCTTGTGCTAACCTTACTATTATTTTGGATGACTAATAATGGATAAGATTAAAAATGTTAAAACAAAATCCATATCATTCAATTTGGATGATCTATTAGTGCTTGCAAGAGCTTTCAGGGCTGAGGCAAAGTCCTTTAAAAGATTGCAAATGTTCTGAGTAAGGTTTAATGTAGACCATAGAAATTTACAAAATTGGCTTACATTGGCCACCCACAGAGTCAAATGTAGAAGAGTGCAAGACATTTGTCCAGCGCTAGAGATCTGAAGCATCCAGCCAAAGATCTGGAGCCCATGGCAGTGACCTGCACACTTCACATCAGGAGGCCAAAGGGTCTGTGATGGAACACCAAGATGTGTGTCTGCACCGGGAGGTGCTAAAAGGTTGGTGCTAAAGCTTAACCCTCTGTGCTGAGACGCCAAAAGGCAGGGCTGACAGCTGAAGAGTCTGTGCCAATAGCCAGGAGGGGAGACCAAAGCAAGGCAGAGGACTGAGCTACACCAAGGAGAACAGCCCAACTCCTCTGAGGAAAATCAGCCACGCTGAGGCTCTTCCAAGGACAATCAGCTGAAGTCTTTCCTTGCTGTTCTCATTATTCTGTAAAAAAACAACAACAACAAAAAAAACCAAACAAACAAAAAAAAAAACAACCAACCAAACAAACAAAAAAAAAACAATGCTCTTTAAAGAAACTGTTCCATGCCCAGGACCATGCAGAATCAATTCAGATGGCCCTTCCCACTCAAGCTGGCAATCAGTTAACCACCACAGATGACAATTAGAAACATAGACAAATTACATGTTTTTATGTAATTTGAACATGCCTTTAAATTTGTTCGATTCCATAGACTACACATTATCTATTTTAGACTTTCAGAAGATCCTTTGATTTTCAGCGTTCAAGATGTTCAGCTCCAAATCTCTCCAAAAGTTAGTTACCAACTTGTCTCAATTTGAATCTAGCTAAATTTCTACTTTAAGTAATCATGAAATCATTAAGCGAGATGAATGAAATATTACTTCAATCCATTTCTTTCTCAAAGGAAGAAGGAAATCTAATGAGTTCTTTAAAAAGTTCTATTAAACTTTCAATACAAAATTTTTCTGAAAAATGTTCTGGAATATGTTGTCAGAATTTTTGACAGAACGTTATATTCGTGTTTAACAAGCTGCTAAACCTCAAGGAGGTGTGTGGAAAATGAAACAAAGATTTGATTAAGAAACAGAAACAAATTGTACTTTCATTGCTGACAGTTGCTAATAGAAAATAAAAATACTAATGTTACATTTCATTTGGCAAATATACTTTACAGAAGTAACAAGACATCAGGTAAATATTTTTCTCCTTTCTGATGAAAAATATTGTTTGTATGTCTATGATAAAACTTTATAAATATATTTTTGTGGCCAAGTGTATCTTCTTGAGATTCATAATTGCTCTTTTTTTGTAAATAAAAAAATTGGGAATAGCTTTCTATGAATCCATTTTATAAACATAATTTGTGAATTTTAGTATTTTTGTGCTGGTAGATATATAATGGTAAAACAGTTATACTAGTCATATTAATGTATGCATCCCTGCATGACAAGAAATACGATTTTTTTAACAACTCCCCAAAATTTTGTTTGTTGTTATGTTATTCCTAAGCACATTATTTCATGTGAACATAATTCCAGCAAAGTTGCATTAAGAAAATGATTACTAAATGAGACTTTGAAAGGCATTTTTCTAACAGGAGAAGTATTAAGTAATTAAGAAAGGAAAGTGACTCAAATGAGTATCTTGAAAAATCATTTTATGGTCCTAATTCTAGTGGCACTCTTCACATAATCAGCTGTACGTGAAATTTAAATATTACTTCAAATTAATTAATAAAGTTTAATAACAATATGTCTTAAATACTTTACAACACATAAAACATTGAGAATTCTTGCATTTTATTATATCACATGTAATTTTTTGACATTTTCTATAGAATATAAAATCATCAGTTCAAATCATCAAGATTTTTAAAATACTCTGTATAGAATATATATTTTTATTAATATCATACCTATGTCATCTAACACTTTTTATATTTAATATAATTAAAAACAACTTGACCTAGCAATGCCAAATTATTAAGCTTTTGATTATTTAATACATACACTTAGAATAATGATATACAGATATATTAACACTTATTTTGTAGTATATACATATTAGTCTAAAAGCTATCTGTATATATGAATGTAATTTTGGTAAATGGATCTATTTTATAAATATGTAGTACCAGCAAATAGTAAATTGAAATGCATCTATAAAGATTTAGTCTCTCATTACTGGTAACCAATTTTTATTATTGTGATTTTTTCTTGTCCAATAGAAATAAAAGATAAATTTAAAATTCCTGTAAGTATCCATTAAGAAGACATATTTATAAAATGACCAGATCGTTTTTATTGTTTTGTTCAAAATACATTATGTGACATTGAAGTTAGTCTTAAATTTAATGTGAATATAGGCATTCACTGCTAATTTTGCTATCACAAAATGGATGAGATTCTAAAAAATTGCACTTCAGATACACTTTATTTCTGAGCTAAAATCTACCAATACTTTTTCATACATTTCACCAAGTTCAAATTTAACGTGCATACATTTGGCACCTCATCAACATTTGTATATGATCCCGAGGAGAATTTTTGTATGATGTTGGACTTGTATATATAAATTAGCAATAAATCAAATAGTTTTGTTCCCTTTTGCTCTGTGGTATTGGATAAAATATTCTTTCAAAACCTGTTTCCTTAACTATAAAATTAGGATATATATATATATATGATACATCACTTTACTATTAATCCATATTCATAAAAAACAACAGTTTTTTTTTCATGCCTATATCTTATAGTCTGAACAACTACTTTGCAGACAGCAATATGCAATATATTAATCATTACTAATGGCCTATTATTCTGCATTAAAATTCTGTATCATTGTTATTATTTTTGTTTTAAAATAAAAATTAGAATGATTATATTTATTACTCAGACCTAATTAAAAGTTAGTTAATGCAATACATATAATGTCAAAAATTTGATGCACATGACAAATCTTCAGTTGCAGCAGTCTGAATTAAAAGAAGGAAAAAGGGTACTAAATAGATTTAAATAGATCAAATGGAATAATTATTGCTTCTTAATTTCTCAAAGTATTTGATTTTGTTAATGCCAACATGAACACAAAAAGAGTAAAACATATTCACTCATTCAAAAATTAATTTAAACTTTCAACTATATGAAATATTGTGTTAAAACCTTAGAAAATAAGAAAGCACATTTCTGCCCTTAAAAACACATTTTTTTCTCAAAGGGAGATATACAGACAGTTGAGAATTTAGCAATAAGACACTTGAAAGTAACAAATGATAAAATGAATGCATCTTCTGAACATAAGAATACTGCAAGCTTTTGGAAAGCCTTACTGAGCTTGGACTTAGAGAATGAATGAAATCTATCTAGGTCAAATGATAAACGAAATAATTCTAAAAGAAATGTGCAGAAAAAAGTAACTCACAAAGATTTTGAAGTTAGACGAGAAATGGGTTTGCCACCTGTCTTATCCATTTAATAGATACAATAGTTGGAGAAGTAACTAAAACCCCAGGCCCACTGTAATTGCACGTGAATGACACTATGTAGCGGTTTGTGATGGTGATAAGGCAGTAGTTTAAAAAAAATACTAGCAATACAACTTGGCCACAGTAACATTAACTTATAATAATCAGTACACTTTTGAGTGCTAAAGTGGCCCTTGTCCAGTTGCTGAGGAAAATCAGCTAGTCCCTGGTTCTTTCACTGCTAAAATCTAAATGAGTTTCTCAGTATATGGGCTGCAGTTAACAATGGTTGTAGAGTTTACTGAGAGGCTATCCCGTCATGATGAGTTGGTGCTTTTTCATTTGCATTGTTATTAACAGAATTTGCACGTTAATGCCAACATGAACACAAAAAGAACACAAAATTCTAAAAGAAATGTGCAGAAAAAAGTAGCTCACAAAGAGCTACTTTTCCAAAAGAAAGCACCACCCTCTTTTCAATTTTGTCCATTCCTTGTGTTCACTCACATGCGTTTCCCTAGAAAATACAGTTAGTCCTGAGCATTTTTAAATCTTTGATACATCTGTTAAATCGCAATTACTCCATAGATTTTCCTCTTGCTTCTTTTCCTTATCACTTTAGCAATGCTTTCAATCGACCAACTACTTCAATCAACAGACTACTGGTTTGAAGGGCAGCTCAGTGTGTCCAAGTGTCATTTGTAACTTTGGCATTTTGGCAGCAAGATTCAGTAACTCAAACTGGGTGTGGTGGAGCATGTCTGTAATCCCAGCGCTCAAGAGGCTGAGGGAGAAGGCTCATTGCGAGTTCAAAACCAGCCTGGGCTACAAAGTGAGCTCAAGGTCATCTTGTACTGCACAAAAACACTCTGTCTCAAAAAATAAAATAAAAAAGAGTCAGTAGCTCAGTAGATTCAGAAGTGGTCCCCACAGTGGAACTAAATGTGATATTTTCGACTTGAAAAAGACCCATAACATCAATATTTTCATGTTCTGTATGTATTCCAAATCATTGGTGGCCAATAGTACCACTAATTTACTGAGGCTTTTTTAGAGGTCATGTTCTAAGGTTTATAGTTATTTTCTCACATTTAGCAATAATAATTTTTTAGAGAGATATGACTGCCTGACTGCTTGGCAGGTGAGAAGTCCTGAGTTTGGTCTTTGGCACAAAAAAATAATAATACAGAGAAATGACACTTTAATTTCCTTTTTGGTTTCCAGGTTAAAAAGTATGTATGAAAAGAAAGTAAGTAAATAGTTCATTTTCTTTATTTACAAGTGTTTCTTACAATGAACAGGATTACTGTGTATTACAGTAATCATCCAAAAATAATCTTAAAATGAATATATGCTCATAGAAGTAAAAATATTTTGGAGATTTAATCTACTGCATTTATTCATACTGAAGCTCAAGTCATGCCATTTTCACAGATTGCAAGCCTATTGAGTAGGCTTCTAAGGTCTTTTCATCTTTTTTTTACATTTTTGATGAAACTTATACAGAGATATTCTAGGTTTCTCATGATACTGATTTAAGATCTGATATTAGCTATGTGTTCAAGAAACATAGGTTTCCATTACAGTGAACACTATTGTAAGACGTGGATAACAGAAATCTTCATTGCTACAAGATTAGTCAGACTGTCTCTTTCAGAACCTCTAGCAAATACATAATGATCCATTCTTAAGAAATAAAACCTCACATCTTGATGCTGATATTTTAAATTTACATCAAGTCTACGGGACTTCACTACATAATCCATTCTCTTTTTTATCTCTGTCTCCTTTATTTCATATCCAGAATTTGATCATCAAAGGCCTAGAGCATGATAGACTATCTCGAAATATGTAAGTTGCTTTATAGCACAGTAAACAGAAGTATTAAAATAACAATATGGCATTAACAATAAAAATTCAATTACTCTAATCCATTGTTTATATGTACTTTTTCCATGTTTTACTTAGAATTGTTGTGTATCTCCATTGTCATTTATACTTATTTCTACACTCAGTTATTATTTTAATGTTTTTTACTTTTACATAAAAGCTTTTATTTATTTAAATACTATTATTTAATTGAGTTATTTCATTTTTGTATGTTAATAACGATAGAGCTTTAACTTTGTTAATTGAAAGTAATTTTGTGCTCTTTTGAATTTGAAAGTCCTTGGCTTTCATATTTCTAGATATTTACTTTATAATAATTAGTATAGCACTTAATATATAACAGCTGTGAGTTTATTGAAGTGATGAGCTTCTCCTGAAATATTCAAAATTTGAATGGATGATGCTCATTAATTTAAAATAACTTGATGGTTATTATTTCAAACTTCAGCAGCACTAATTATTTTAGCAGATAGCTTAAAGCTTTTGAAAGATGAGAGCTGTGGCGTGATGCAAGTTTTATACTGACATTTTATGTCAAGGGATGTTAAATACAGTATTTGTCAAATACTCATACAGTATTTTCATTTCAGAAATTGTGTTTTTTTTCTGTACATTTTCTGCATGCAGCTCTTAGCTCTGACTGTACAGTTGTTGTTATTTTCTAGTCTCTTTTGTTAGTTTAAGAATAGTAAAAATCTTGAATTTCTACTCATTCTGGCAATTAATTTTTCTGTGTTTCATGATGCTTCATAAATGTTGAGTACAGGTGAATAAAATACTTTAAAATCATTCAGAGCAATCCTGAAGAAATACTCTAATGAATTTCACACTCACAACAAAACCAGAATTGATAAGGCAAAATATAATTGGGGCCAAGTGCTTTTGATTACCTTCTATAGGTAGTCATGGGTATACTGTATACAGAAGGCAGGTTAAGCAGCCTAGTTATATAAAACAAGTTGAATAAATATTTGTTGTAGTTTAACAAAAATAAGTTATTTTACACAAAGAATGATAAAACAAAAAACGCAACAAACTATAAAATAAGGGGATCTTATTGCAGTCTCAATAATACAAACTTGCGATAAAAGCCAGTGAATAAACAGTGGAAAGCATATCTAAAGGCTGGTGACTACAGAATGATGGACTCTTGTCTTACTGATTGTCTTGGGAAATACATAAGGAAGTCAGATGAAGATTAGCAAAGTTTAGATGATGGAGGAGCTGGCCAATAAGTTTTTCTGAACTCCTCCAATACCATGTATAAGTAATTGTTCAGAAATAGCTTCAGTGTAAAAAGAAGCCATGCTGCAAGCTGTGAAATAATTTTGTGTCTATTTTCTCAAGACCCAGAACATAAAATGTAATGAATAACAGTTTAAACTGAGCTAATTAATCCATGACTTTATTCTAACGCGTAACATTTTATACTTACCTTGAATTATCATCAAACAGATTTTAAAATTAAAAAATTGACTCAGTCTAGCATTAAAAAGAGAAAAACTTGAACAGTCTATGATGCATTTTAAATATTGATATATGTCCTAAACTTTCAAGAAATTAAAAGTAATTAAAAACTTAGTTTCAAAATTAATTTTTCTTTGACTCTATTGCATTTTCAATCTATATAAATTTCAATATCACATAAGGAGTTATAATTTAATTTTTCTTTCTGCTGTGCTATACATTGAACCTATACTACATGAATGGAAGGCAAGTACTCTTCAACTGAGCTCCATATCTAGCTCAAGACCTGTTCTTTATGAGAAGTTTACTACAAACTAAGAAAACACACTCTATGTTTCTTGCAGTACTGAAAAAAATAGAGAACCATTTCTAATTGTTATAATTATTTTCTCTTTTTCATTTTTGACACAGTTGTTCATTACATTGCCCAGATTGAGCTTGAATTTATAATCTTCTTTCTCCTAGCCACTCAGTTAGGAGTACACTCCTATATTTGGGTCACACTCTATTTTGATGAACAAAAATACTCTTCTAATGTTGCAAAATATTTTAATTTTATATATGTATTTAAATTTTAATTACCTTAAGGCATGGAAATAACTATGACAAAGTCTATACCAATATGTGCCAAAATAGCAAAATATTTGCAAATTTATTTAATGTGACTTATTTTATATAGCTATTTACTTAAAGTTAAATATGTGAAAACAAATATTTAGTGTCAGTAATCAAGTATTTCACATTAAGGCATCCATGCTATATAATTTAATTAATTTTAACTCTAAATGCATTCTTTGGGATACATTCCAAACACAAAACATTTTATGTCATAGAGGAAAATTGCCTCCATCATCTGGGGACTGAAGATTCCATCACCTCACACTGAGCATGCAATGGCTACCATTTACCATTTTTTAATCAGATAAGCATCTTTATTCTATATATACTTGTAAATCATAGGTTAACTCTATTAAAGAAGTAGCTTGTCCAGTAGAAAACAGAGAAACCATTCTTCAATCATTTCAACTGATAATCAATGACTATAACGCCCCCTAGTGGAAGCTCTGCGGAAAGTGGTGTTAGCACCCAAGGTGGCAACCTTCAGGGAGCAGCTTGGGCCAGCCCTTGCTCTAGAGGCACAATGTCAGGATCACACTGGGTTTTAGCCAGATGATTTTATTTTAAACCTGGCTTATGATGTATACTAAAATATTCATTTGTAGAAACTTGAAAGTTTTAGCTATGTTAATTGTCACCATAAGCCTATATTTTGAAGTCTACTCCATCTCTTCCTTCTTTTCTAGGGAGAGTGATGATTATTATCACTAATTTTCTTTTCTTCCCTTTCTAGTGATAGTGATGATTAATATCATTGACTTTCTTTTCAGTACTATGTGATTAGATGCATGTAGTTTATTGAAAAACCAAGTAAGACTTTGATTCTGGAAAACATTCACCACTTGAACAAAATAGAAACTATTGTAAAATAAACTGCTTTGAAGGAATCCATTTAATTTTTCTTTTTAATAAAACAAGCCCCTATAGTACACGAAACACAGTAAAGAGCCTCTCCCTGCTGCCTCTGCGTCCTTTTACTCACATCTAGTGTCTACCACTTCAATCATTTAGATTGTAATAGATAACATAAAATTTGTTATGTAAGCTGATTCTAATTTTGTATAAACTGTTAAAATGCTACTCTTGAATGGCTACATTTCATTTAACATTCCATTAAAATAATTTCAAAACATTTCAATAAAATTTCTTTCCATCTTAAAATATAAAATCAATTTCCTTGTAATTCTACCTATGTAAGTATCTCTACACGTTTTTTCTTGAAAATACAAAAATAATTTTAAAATACTACATTTAAAAACTTTATAATATCTCTTGAATGATCAAAATTTTTTAAAACAAATCAAAAAATGTTATTATTTGTTGCAATATTTTTGAAAATGTGTATTGGTATGTTATATATTTGAGAGAAATATGATCCCCAAAATATAGATCAAATGTTTTGTAAAAGTAATATAAGAGATTGATATTACAAGTGCCACTTTATAATTTATAAAAGTGTAGAAAAAGTGAGATCCTGAATACTGCAATCTATTATTTTGTGACACAAGTCTAAATTTCTTAGATATTTTAGAAATTATCCTTTATAATTCTCATATTACTATGTACTTTAATTTAGCTAGGTTACTTGTTTTAGCAAGATGCCTTTTACCTTAATAAAATATTTAAAATTTAAGCCATCATATTTTCATCACACTTTGCATTATTCACTATTTCTCCTATTTCTCTGATACAGTGTTTCATTTTTTTACTTTAATATTTAACAGAATTCAGTGGTATAATTTTATGACAAAATATATCTGAATATAAATAAATCTAAGGGTTCTTAAACTGACTAAAAATAAGTTTGGGAATATGTGTAATGCTATTGCATATTACATATAGTGGTTCTACATTTTTATAAAATACAGAATGATTTAATCTTGGACGCAGTACTAATATTGAAATATAGAGAGAGGGCTATATAAATTTACCAATATTCAGTGTAGACATACAGATTTAAATTCTCCCCCCACCAGCATATTAGATTAGTACTAGAAGCTGTGCAGGTAGCAACTACCAGAGCAGAGTTGCAGAGGTATTCAGTTCATAAACGGTTATAGGATTTAGAAAGGAGAAGCAGTGTATGAAATATCATACATATGATGCATAATGACTACCAAAGATTCAATTACTCACAAGCAATTTCAAAAGATTAAAACATGTAGCAATTTGATTTATTTGTTGTTTGGCAAATAAAATTCAAATAATAGCAAATAAATTACAATGAACAATAAAGTAACATCAATGAATAGGTTGGGAACAATACATGTAAACAGGAATTCAAAATACTGAGCAATGGTCATTCTAGTAGATCATTTTACATTGAGAAGAAAACAATCTATGGTTAAGAGATTAAATTAAAAAATTAAACCACAGAATTAACTACCTTTCTACATAATACCTATGTTTTTGCTTGGGAAGTGAACAGAAAACCCTCTCCTAGTGTTTTTTCAAACATTAAAAATGCCAAGTGTAAAACATTTTGAGAAATGAGTAAAAATTAGTAAGTTGTTGTTTTGTAGTTTTTCTTACTGGGTTGTGTGATCAACAAAAGCAACATCGTTGTGGCTGATTAACAGAAAAATTCATCAAATTATTGTACAGTTTGAAGAAACATTTATTGTAAGTTCATTGAACTCTATTGATTACTTTGATTTATTACTTATTGTTTTCTATTGTTATATTTAAATCAACTAAATCACATACAATTCTTCAAATATAAAGAAATAACTCCAAATTTACTTATGCAATAATTTCATAACAATTTTGAAGGATTGGACTATATATTTGCAGAAGAAAAATAAATCAAATACATCCCTTTGTAACTTTAAGTATATGTAATGATTATAATTACAGAATATAATATCGATTTAATAGCCTTGCTAAAATCATATATTTATTTATAAAATAAAATCTGAAACTGTCATCTATATGATAACAAAATTTACATGCCGGTATAACACAAAATTTCTATACACATGCAAATTAAGATAAGTGAGTTAAGAACCAATTACTTTCACATTTATTCCTACACACACACACACACACACACACACACACACACATTTATTTTCTTCTTTTATTTCAGGACTGAAGTTTGAAACCAGGCCCTTTTTGTTTTGTTTTCTTTTTATTATACATACATATCTTGATGATAAATATATGAATATTTTTGTGAGCTAGAGACAAAATGTTGTTGCTCTTTTCACTTATTTCTTTAGACAAAAAAATGAATGAGAGTAATATAGACACTTCCACTAGTCTGTAACAGAGAAGTTTGAAGCTGTCCACAACCAAGAATCCGTTTCTTATCAACACTGTGAAGGGCAAGAACTTAGTAGCAGAAATGATGGGACAAATACCTCTAGGAGACACATTGATAAATTTTTGTGGATGAAAGGTACAGAAAAATCCCAAGAGCAAGAATCTATAGCAAAAGAAATTAGCTGCACTTCCTGGGGACCAGAAATGAGCACTGGAGAACAGATTAGGAGTTATTTGAGTAAATGAAGCAATAAAGTACAGACATCAAGAGGTCAGCAAGATCTACTAAAAAGGGGGCCAGAAAGCTGAACAGTAGGGTTTACATAAAATGTCTTTCAAAAAACTTGGTACTTGAAGAAGAAATCTAGAAAGCTGGGGTTTGAAAATGAAAATTGAATTGAAGGAGGGAGAGAGAGAGAAGCAGAGAGAGACAGAGAAAGAGACAGAGATAGAAAGCAAGAGAGACAGAATGACAGAGAGACAGAGTCAGAGTCTGATTCAGACTCAGCTAAGAGTCAGGCAAAGACTCAGACTCAGAGTTAGAGACAGAGAGAGATCCAACATGAAGAGCTGTATTGCCTTGACGGTACATATTAAAATGCATCACCAACTTACAAGTCCACCAGTGAGATTAGTAAGAAATGGAGCTGCAGTACAATATATTTATTGCAACAAATATATGTGTATGCATGTGTACATATTCAAGTTATAATGCACATAATTTGACAAATCCTTAGATATAGAAAACTTCTTTTGGATAATTGAAGCGAGCAGAAAAATAAATTATGACATAATCTTATCTTTCACAGACCTCATACTGCCAGTAGACCTACCTATTTAGTTGAAGGATAGCATGGTATTTTCTTCAAAAGATATTTCCTCATCTTTGCTCCCTAACTATAGCTGTGACAACAGCTGTCACTTCAGTTTTTGGCATCAGAATTGTTACAGCAAATTGACCTTCAATGAGTCATATTTCCTCATCCAAATAGATTGCAAGGTACAGCTTTTCAGAGTAAATACTGAAGGTACCAAAGTAACATATATTTTCTTCCCTCATAGGCTCCCAAAGTAACATATTGTTTTCCTCATAGATTACAAGATTCTTTTAGATACTTATTTAACTAAGATTTGTTTTTGTTAAAGAAATATATTTTGTTATATATTAATTTTGTATGTACTCTTGGGTGATGTGCAATTATTATGACATTTATGAATTTTTATTTATCATGTTCTCTCTTGACCAGAATACTGCAGGTATTGTTCCAGAATATAAACAACATTTGAGTCCCTCCCAGAATTTCAGACTTGAAAGCAATAGCAAAATATAGGGGAAAGAGAATTCTAAGTAGTACGAATGTAGTAATATAAAATAACTAAGCTTGTCAAAACTATACAATTTGAAACCTGGAAATGAAAAGTAGAATTCAAAAGCATTCATTTGCCTCAAAATGCTCGAGTCTAATATTTGTATGATATTAAAATTTCTGAAATGTATGAATTATATTTATGTTCTCTTTTATAAATATGTCAAATCTGTAAGGAAATGTGAGAGAGATAACTTTTATGTAACTCAATACATGGGTCTCAGATTGGTTGGGATGTTCTATATTCATTGCTCTGTTCATTATGTGGGTTGACATTAGCATATTCAATTGGATGATGTACCACTTGTAGGTCTAGCAGAAGTAACAGAGGAAAGGTCTTTATCCAATAAAACACGCTCTGTAAATACAGATGGGAAAAATAATGGAGGAAAAATAACAACATCTACTTGATCATGTAAAATCATTAAGTTTGAAGTCAAGTTTACTCACAAAGCTGATATATAAATACTGTGAAAATAAAGTTATCAAGCTAATTTCATCAATCCTGCCATATCTTAATAAAATTACTTCAGATTAAAAGTGTGTCTGTGCATGAGTCCATTGGCAGAATTCCCTAGGAAAACCACTTTTGAATTTTAGCTTCTGCATCTTCCTTAAACCTGGTACATGGTATATAAGGAACAACTATTTTCTCTGGCCACTATACTGTGCCATAAATTAGATGAAGATAATAGTTTGGTAATTAAAATTAAATAAACTACATGATACTTCAAATTTAGGAATTGTCTTAGTTACTTTCTAATTGCTGAAACAAACTACCCAACACTCACAAGTTAAAGGAGGAAAGGCTTATCTTGGCTCACAATTTGTATGTTTTCCCATTATCCACACCTAGAACTATGCTTATTCCAGTCAGTAGATTAATTAGTACCACATGGCCTTAATCCTAGTATTACATATATCACATTCCCTAGATCCAGCCAGCTCTTAAAAGCCTCACCTATGAGGTCACGAGACTTTGGTAAGATACATTGCTACCCTGGTTCACAATCATAATTCTTTCTATGAGTCCAGGCACAGAATTACACAATTACAGAACATGCTTGAAATTCAGTTCCAACCACAACTGTGCAACAAATTCTCCAACCAGAATCAGAAAAATTAAGTTCCTAAATTGAGATAATACTGTAGCTAGATAGAAGCCCTGGGCCCCCAAACATTCACTGATGTACTTCCTCTTTTTGGAAAAGCACTTTAGTCCATCTCAAAGATTTGCCAAAGTAACAGTTTCACTGTTTTTAAAAACTATCAATCCAAAGTTACCTCTGAAATTTAAGGTGACCAATTAGCTGCAAGCCTCTGGACAAATGTAAAGTTAAACACTTCCAACATACAAAGACACAAAATAAACATTCTTATTCTAAGTAAGAACCAAAGGAAGTTCAAAATTTGACAGGGCAAACGTTAAACCCCGTAGTTCAATGTCCAGCATCTGGTGCAGTCTGTGGCAAGACTTTTAACTCCAAAGGATTTGTATGGCTCCGCCCATTTGGCACTGCCAGTGATTTTAGCTCCCATGACTTCTCTTCTGGAGCAGCTTTGCTCACTCCTTACAGGTTCCTTCAGACAATCTGTATTCCTAGCTTTTCCAACCTTCAGAGATCTTCACTGCAGCTTCACCTGCATAATTCCACTTCACACACTGCCCTCTCAGGGGCACACTGCCTGCCTTCCCAGGCCTTCTGTAAAGCTTCCTGACACCCACAACTCTTACATTTTACATGCACCTAAAACAGAAAACTTTGTAGATGATGCCAAAGTCTACAAGCTGGAGCAACGGTCAGACTTCCTTCTCTCTTGAGTAGAGGTTGAGAACCTCAGTGCTGTGAGCTGAATCCCAAGAAGAAACTTTGTAAGCCACTGCTGTTCTGGGACCACAGTGCTCTGGGGCTCTCCTCACAAAGCAAAGTCTTTCACACTTGCAATTTTGAGATGAAAAGACTAGAGTTCTGTTGTTCCTTGTAATGTTCTCAGATCACCTTTATTGCCTTTTCCTTTGCAGCAAACAAATTCATCTCTGTTCCATATTTATAGACCATAACTTTACTAAACCTTCCTTTTTGACCAAACTCAAAATATTTTAATTCATTCTGCTTGGATTAGAACCTTTGCTTTTGATTCTCAACAGAGATCAGGCTAAATGTCCCCAGTAGTAGCCTTGTGACCATCTCATCATTAGGTTCCCTTGTGATTTCTTCTTAGCTTAATTAGTCCACTGCTCTTAATCTTCATCTCAAACAAAGTCTCTGGATAAGAGCAAAATGCAGATAGATTTTCTGCCAGTGCATTAGACTCATGGTATGGAGCTCAACAACTAAGACAGTCCCTGTTCCTACTGAAACCATCTGAATCCGGTCTTTGCCACAGCATTTGTATCAGTATTCTGGTCTTTGTAGCTCTTATCAGAATCTCCCATAAGGACTCTGGATTCTTGGGCTGCTGCTTCAGTCAGCACTTCTAGAACTTTCCAAATTCTTCCTACAAAACAGTTGTAAAGGCTCCTACACCACATGATCAGGTACTGTCACAGTAAGGATCTAAACTCTGGTAGCAAAATCTGTCTTAGCTATTTTTTCATTGCTCAGATAAAATACCTGACACCCTCAAAGTAAAGGAAGAAAGATTTATTTGGACTCAAGGTTTGTAAGGTTGCAGTCCATAGTATGCTAGCTCCAAGGCAAGCTGGTATGGCACAGGAGCATCACAGAGGAGAAACAGTTCAGATCAGAAGATGCCAATCAGGCAGGTGCCAGAAAGCAGGGAGTTTGCCTTTCCCTGTTACTCTAAATATATTAAAACCAGGGTTAGTCTTTCCAGTATCTACAACTGGAGGTATGCTAATTCCAATCAGTGAACTAATTGAGTATTATACACCCTTAATCCCAGTTTTAAGCCACACCTATGAGGGCAGGTAGCTTCAGAGGGACATCTAGATAGAATCCTTAACAAGAACACACAATATGTTTAAAGTAAAATGTGTGATCACCTTTGGCTACACATTACATGACAATTGATTATTTTCATTTGAACAACACAGTCATTAAATCCCTTTAACAACTACCAGTAACTTGATGGAAGAAAGCTCTTGGCGGCACTTCCAGGGGCCACTCATGTCATCACTACTGTCTCTTCTATCCATCAAAAGTGGGAGAGCTGGATTTCCCAGAATGCAAAATGCAGGGTGGTTCAGTCTCCCTTATTGGCTTCATAATGTATGAGCCACATGCTGGTTTATGTGTGAGAATCAGGAACCTGTTCTTCCTTCATGGTAACAATTTCCTTTGCAACACTGAAGCTATGAATAATGACTAATAACAACACACCAAAAAATATTGATTCTCATTGAAAGTGTGTTTAGGACTGATGAAGAAAGAAGAGGGAGATAGAAGGGAGAACAAAGGAAGGGAGGGCAAAGGAAGATAAGGGAAAAAAGGAGGTTTGTAAGGCCCCAATTTATTATAGAAAATTTTACCTTAGATTATGCATGTTAACCTATGTGCATTTTATAAGTTAAGCAAGTTCAATTTAAAGAGCTGTGGATTCAAGAGTATCTGTGCTCAAGGATAAGACCAATATTTACTACCAATACATAGCAACTCAGTATTTCTGAGATTCAGATTTCCCTTTTTAAATTTTTATTTGTTTTCAGTGTTGTCTCTCAAAGCCAAGGCCTTGTGCATGCTAAGCTAGTACTCTTGCTGAGATGTGCCCCTAGTGCCTTGTTCTCTAATCTATTCAGTGAAGGGTGGTTCAGAATCACTTTTTGAGACATTTTTGAGTTTTGAACAATAGACTAAAATTAGTGAATACACACTGAGCACTTCATGTTTTCAACTCTGAACTGTATTATATTCAGTGTTCTCATTTTATCTCACGAAGAATCTGTAGTTTATTTACACAATGAACAATGTGTGTAACTAGAAAATCCAACCTTTATGTGACACAAAGCACACAAAAGCAAATAAGCTCTTATAGACTGTTTACAGTTTTGGGCAAGAGCCATTGGATATTCTCCTGAATATCTACATCAACATATTATATTAGGTCAAGTGATGTGTTTGACAGTAACTCTTTAAAATTCTGTGAATATACCAAGATTTGTAAAGGCAAACAAAATACACAATTGATGAAAAGAGATTCAAGTTTATGGTTTAAGTATAATATGAAAACTTTGGCCAGAAGAGTCTCAAAAGGTAAAAAAAAGGATTTTCAGTTTTTGAGTTTATTATCCAATTCAAAATCCTGTGTAGGGTACTTTGTGAAGGTGCTAAGCCACATATTAAAGGTAGAAAGTCTAATTAAATCAGGAGTAGGCTTCCAGTGCAATGATACGTACAATCCGAATGAAAAATTTATATATTCTTCCACAGTTCACAGGATTAAGCATTTACATATCAGAATAACTACCATATCTCCATGATATTTAAGATATACCCCAATCTGATCTTTTAATACTTCACTACCTCTCCTTGGGAAAATTAAAAATATGTATTTGCCATGAAAGTATGTTAAAGTAATTTGTTAATATAAAGACTAAAACATAAAATCTAAAATATTTTTATTAGTCATCAATTTTAAAAAATGAAAAACTTGGCTTTTTTAGTACGCATGGCTATTTCATTAATACTTGTAAAATTTGTCTTAAAATATTTTTCATGCCTAAATCTTAGAATCTGAACAACTATCTTCAAGATAACAATATGCAATATATTACTTAGTGTTAATTTTCTATTTTTTAAGATTCAATTTTAGTTCTTACCTTTTTAAAAACCAGATAATACTTTTTTCAAAACATTAAAAAGTAGCAAACTCAAATATCCATGTCAAGAATGAACCACACATTATTTTTTGACTATTTTTTACTGCACATATTCTCCACTCTAAGCAATAAATGGTTTGTTATTAGTACAATGAATTGCAAAGTAATGCAGACTTCAGTAAGCTTCTTTTTTAAAAGGAATTAAAATCTTTAGCCATCAGTTGCAACAGGAAAGCACAGTGGTGTCAGCATGCCAAACAAGGCAAGCCAGCATGAAAGTAGCTCCTCTCTCCATGAAGACCACTGTGATCACCTGCAATTGTATAATCAGCTTATTATATACATAAATCAATTATCTTCATTTAAGGAGTCCAAGGTTCTGTTGTGAGTACTCAGCATGCTGGATCTTACACTCATGTTATCTAGAAAGATTATCTTATTAAAACACTTAATTCAATTGACATTTCTGACATAAGCTTCAAATACAAACTACTGCCAAATACTAACAAGGAACTTTTAAATACTGTGCATGCTATCCTGAATATAGGTGCTGTGCACTGAATTTTTTTGTATCTTTCAAAGTCATTTGTTGAAATTCTACCCTGCAAGGTAAAAATGTTAGAGAATGAAACCTCTGGGATGGAGGTAGATCACGTGTGTAGAGCTTTCATATACAAGATTCATATCCTTACATAGAGATATTTCAATTTACTTTCTCTCTCTTCTCTGTCATATAAGGACACAATTACACAATGTGCACCTGTGAACAAGGAATGGGCCCTTAGCAGGCATCAAATGTACCCATGTCTTGACATTTATTGTCCCAGACGACAGAACTCTGAGAAATAAATGTTTTTTATGTCACACAAGTGAAGTCATTTTTTATAGTAGTATGATTAAGACAAAGAAAATTGTGTCATTGCCTGTGGGTAGAAACTTGGGAAAACAGATATAGTCTTAAAAACAGGAATGTTTTTACAGTTGTGATTTGTTTTCACTTTATGCGTTCAGTAATCTAAAATTGACATTCTAAGGAAAATACAAAATAGGTTCAATAAGTTAAAGTAAGTATAAGATTATCATTTTATATTCATTTACATTTGTTTATTTTTTTGAATTCCTCATATCATCTGACCAATGTCATTTCCATCAGTAGTAAAAAGAAAAATGAAGTTTGGAAAAGTTAGTTGAACAAACAGATAATTCTAAGATTTTGTTGAAATAATTAATATTTATTTTAAGAAATATTTATTTTGTGGGGCTGGAGATTTAGCTCAGCGGCATAAGCACCTGCCTTGCAAGCAAGCAGTCGTGAGTTCGATCCCCGGTACCTATAGAAAGGAAAAAGACAAAAAAAAAATATTTTAAGAAATGAGTTTATAATAAAGAATAATTAGAATGCCTACATCAGAAGACACCACATATAAACATATATTTCTTTACCAATTAGGGTTCCTATAAAGAATGTAAAAAGCACACCTAAGATCCTGATCTTTGTTTAAAATAGTGTTCTAAATATAATTAACCAATGTTCTTCAGGGAAATCACTAATCAGGATATACAAAATCAATCTAGAAAACCTTATACAAAATGAAAGAAAGCAACAAAATTTAAAGAATAAACCAACAGCAAGCAAGGTCAACATGATACAAAAACCAGCTATCAGATTTCTCAATGATGTAAACATGAAATATTTAAGCAACAAACTAAACAATATTGAATTATAACCAAAAATATTTTAAAAATATGATTTTATAACAATAGAAACAAATACATTAGTAAGCACAAGTACGAAAAAAGATAAGTCTCTCAATTCCTCTATTTTGAGGGAGGAGAATCATAACAACTTCCTAAGTAAGGACTATATCCTGTTTCCCCTCCAAGGAATACAATATGAAAATGATGAGGAGGACCAAGAGGTAACATTATAGTGGAGACACCTGGCAAATGTTTCTTCACTCAGTTCACAAATGCCAAAATCACAAATGATATAACCTTGAGGATATGCACTATTGTTATGATTGGATAAGGATGGCGCTTTCACTTTGTGGCCTTCCTCATTACAGTGCATAATCCCAGTAAAATTGTGGGGTTATCTGGGCATGATATTGGTGATATTTAGCCACAATTTTTCAGTGATATCAAAATCATCAAGGACATTCTTGAGAAATTGTTTCAGTGAAGAGGAGTCTGAGATATGACAAGGGAATACAGTGTCATAGACGGGAACAGAAAAAAAAAATTAGGTGAAACTAGAAAATGTAAATTAACATGAACTACAGTTAGGAAGAACATATTTATGTTGGTTCATTAACTGTAAAAAGTGCCATCATAAAGTAAGATGTTTATAATAGAGGAAACCATATAAAGAGAATATAATAATTTTATTTTATTACCTTTGTAATTTTACCATAAAACCAAAATTACATTTTAAAAAAATAACCATTATGGTAGCACACACCTATAATTCTAACACTTGGGAGGATGATGCAGGAGTATCAATGTGAGGAGGATCACTGTGAGTTAGAGGCCAGGCAGAAAATATAATGGTAAAGCATCACAAAAAAATCAAGGAAAAAAAACCTTGAAACATAACTCTTTTAGCCATAAGGAGATTAGGTTAGGTATAAAGAGGTTCTCCCTTTCTACATAAAGAACTTTTAAGTGTAGGTTCAAATAAGATGCTACTTTTAAGTTTTCTCTTCTATACATTCTTCTTTTTGCAGATAATGTCTTAGGTACTTTGCTCTTGTTGCTGAGCCAAAATACCAATACCCAGTGTGAAGAGAGAAAAGTTCATGTTGCTCATTGTTTATAGAGGTTTCAATCCATAACTGGCTGACTCCAAAATAAGACTTTGCAGAGAAGAAACAGTTCATGTCTTCAGAAAGTAGCAAAGCAACCAAGGGATAAAACAATCCTCTTTCCATCTCTTATTATATCCAGGCCACTGGGATTATAGAAGTCCCAAAACACTGGACCAATTTGGTACCCACCCACACTTAATCCTAGCACCCTAAATCCTACCGCTGTGCTATGAATCACACTCTAGATTCAAGTACCACTGAAATAGTTCTTCCTATGACTGAATGAGGCCTTAGTGGAATATCTAAAGACAAGCCATAAAAGATAAGTATGTTCTTTCTTCTTGTGTGCTTGTATAATTATTAGGAATAGGGTTAGGATTAGGGATAAGATTAGAGTTAGAATTAGTTTAGGTTTAGAGTTAGTATTAAACTTATAGTAAAAACATATCATGGAAATGACATATTTATATTTATTTCTCTAGTTAGTTGTATATAATTCAATGAAATACATCCATTTTAATATCTGTAAATGTTATTATAATAAACAGAACATAGGAGAAATTAAAGCATTTCTTGTTCACTTGTGTACATATAGAAATAAATTAAATATATATACAAATTTATTTAAGAATTTTTTAAGAGAATAAAACCAAACAAAATAAAATCAGTCAAAACAATGAAAGCATACAGGACTTCAAAATTAGATAACAAGAAATCAACAATGGCTGCCATAATGTCTCTTGTTATCATCAAAATTATTGTCCATACCATCAGACATATTAAAATCAAACCAAGGAAAAATAAGAAAACCAATCAAAACCGAACAGCAAAAGTGATACAGAATTTCAAAACAAGGTAATAGGAAATCAACAATGGCTACCATGATGCCTCTTGTTATCCTCAAATAGCTGTGCATACCACCAGGTCTAATAGGATCAAGTAAAACAGAAACAAATAAAAATAATACAATAGCAGTGAAAATGATACAGGATTTAAAAACAAGCTAATAGAATATTAACAATGGCTACCATAATGTATCTTGTTATCTTTGAAATAGCTGCCTATTCCATCAGATACAATAAAATCAAACCGAATGAAACAAATCAAAACAAAACAATGAAAATATGAAACATTTTAAAAATGTCCTTTCAGACAATTCCTCTCCTTTCACTTTCACAATATGTGTAGTACATTTTGAATCCTGCTAACTCCTTCAGTTTTTTGTGCTGAAGGGAAAGTACGATGTTCACCTATGTGATCTAAACCATTTCACCCAAAAGCATGGTGACAACTAGGATCTACTTTCCTGTAAGTCTTGTGATTATTCTTGTTTATAGCTGAGTAGCTTTCCATTGTACAAAATTGCCATGTGTTTCTTATCTGTTCTGCAATTGATGGGCAAGCTACCACTGCATTTTTTCTGGTTTCTTATTGCACAGACCATTGTTTTCTCTCCTTTGATTTTAAATCTATGAGTTTCCTTTTGAGTTACTGTGTTTCATGTATACTGCATATTGATGGATCTAATTTCTTGATCGAGTCTGCCTGTTTCTTTCTATTGGTGAATTGAGGTCATCCATATTAATGGTTACAGTAACATGCACTGGTTCATTTCTGCCATCATTTTTTCTGTCATTGGCTTTTTACTTTCCCCCGACATTCAGTTGCTTATTCCACTCAGCAATCCAACTCTGCTGTTGTTTCTGGGACCAACGTCATTTTTATCTCTCCCTAGAATATCCTTCAGTATTTTTGTACATTTTGTAGTCATGAATTCTTCCAGTTATTCTTTGTCATGGAAGCATCATATATCTCTATTAAATTTGAAAGATACTTTCTCAGTGTACATCAATCTGGGTTGGAAGTTATTTTCTTTTCGAACTTGAACTACTTCATTCTAAGCTATTCTTGTCGATGTTTGTGTTCAGGAGTCTGCTGTGATTCTGATGGGTTTTCCTTTATAGGTCATCTGTTTCTTTTTTCTAAAAGCCTTTAGTATTCTTTCCATGTGCTGAATTTCTGGGATGTTGATTACTGTATACCTATGTATAGTTTTATTTTGTTTACGGCTAGTTGGATTTTTGTATTTTTAACTTATTTGTATGTCGAGTCCTTTTACCATGCTTGAGAAGTTCTCTGCTACTACTTCTGTAAATAATATCCTTATATCATTTGTGTTCACTCTCACTTCTGTGCTGACACTTATCATTCTTTAATTATTTTTCTTTGTGTCATCTTGCAGCTGTTGAACTGCTGTCTCTTGATTCCTTGCCATGTTAACAAGTCTTTCTCTTCTTATTGCTATCTGCCAACCTGTGTTCAAGGTCTGAAAGTCTATCTTTAGTTTCTTTCAAATGGTTTTGTCAGTTTTCAGTTTCCTGGACATCTCTTCAATCCTGTTTCATGCATTCCAATTCTTCTCTGTGTTGCTCATTCAAGTTTCCCTCATTCTCCTTTGCTCCTCTTTAAAGAAAAAAAAAATCTATGTTTTCTTTAGAAATGCTCAGTCAGCCTTTTATTATTTTGACATCTTCTTTTACCTGAGATACTATTTCTGATCTGATTCCTTTTATAGCTTCATGAAATAGTTTCTTTAATTTAGTTGCCATCATCTCTGAGAATTCAATTCTGCTTTCCTCCACATCCATGTCTCCTGGACTTGTTCTGTTTGATCTGGAGTCCAGTGATGGCTTTTTGCTCCTTTGTCTTAACATTTTGCTAGGTTCCTCTGAATGAGTGGGATGTTGGGTCCCAGGTGCTTCCTATGTTAACTATTTGTACACAGTATAAGCGGATGGGTCAGACACCTGCGTTTCTCTAACCCAGGGTCCCCAGGAGGTGCTGGGGCATGAGGTGTGCTTCTCCAGGCACTCTTGTCTTCTCCAGACACTCTTGTGTGTCTTCTCCAGGCACTCTTGTCTTCTCCAGACTCTTGTCTTCTCCACTCTTGTCTTCTTCAGACCTCGTTTGGACCCAATAGACAGGGATGAAATTGTCCCTGAAGCTGTCCCAAACCAGCTCAGCCTGCATGGCACACACTAATGTGGTGAATGCCCCCACTGTTAGACTGGCATGGAGGGGAGGAGCCAGCCTACACTGCCCCTGCTTGTACTTCAATGATCAAGAGCAAACTGGAGAGGGCAGAAATCTCTAGACTGGTTGGCTAGTTCTCTTGGTTTACAATGACTACATGTGGAAAAGCCCCAATCTCGGCCTGCATCATTGGAGGGGTTGGGCTATATACAAGTTTTTAAATCAGATATACTCATGCAAATGTGAGACATTTTTATAATTTATCAATATGTATAACTTAATATTTGAAATTTTTAACAAAGGTTTTTGTTTGCACAAGTTTTAGTCATCCAGCTTCTCAACATTCACTCATATGTATATTTTCTTGAACTTTAGTTTTAGTCAAAGTACACTACTATGTATGTACTTTTTTCTAGTACTCTCCACTTTTGATATGTTGTCAGGTGCCATATCATTCACCATCCTCCAAATAATATATTATGATCTTAGCATATTTTCAGCAAGACTTCTGTTGTTAGTATCTTATTATTTTGACAAAATACTCAATACTTACAACTTGAAGGAGATGCTTACTTTGGCTCATGGGATCAATCTGTAACCAGTTGTTTCCAAGGCAAAAAGGACGTGGTGGAGTAAAGCAGTTCAGAGCATGGTAGCCAGGGTGGACAGGGAGAGAAACATAGATGAAAAGGAAGTTGTACTCTTCCAGGGCATATTACAATAATTTGCCCTTAACAAAGCTCTTACTTAGGTATTTAAATCATTAGTGGGTCTATCCACAGATGAATATACTTTCTCAGTAAACCAACTACTTTCCACAAGTACCAATTCCATAAGTAGCAGGATAAAAAGCCTCTCTAAGACAAACAGCTCAGATACTAGAATTTAACACCGTGGAGAAGACTGGATGAATGGAGGGAATTCTCACAACCGAGGAAGAAACTAAGGAAAAATAAAAAGATAAAACAAAGAAAAAAGAAGCATGGACAGAAGGCTGGAGCCAGATGTGCTCTCACCAGAGCCATTCAGTCTCGCAGTAACTGTGCTCTGAACAAAGCCATTCGGACTTACAGTTGTGGTGCTCTCACTGGAGCTGATCTGACTCAAGGTCATTCTAAAGTCGGTGGTTGATGTACCCAACACCCTCAGTGGGAGGATGCATCACAATGGAGAACAGAGCCGGCGTGGAGACCTACACTAACCCACAGTGAGTGCTTGGAATTTGGTCCTCCCCTTGGAGGGGGGTGACCAGCTGGGCAACATATTGGAATTGGGCAGGATGGGCCTGAACCAGGAATCCAAGTGGCTTCAGTTGTCTGATCCCTGCCCAGAGCAGATTGGTGGAATCTGCTTAGGCTGGGTCATGCCCCTCGTTTGGACCCAATAGACAGGGATGAAATTGTCCCTGAAGCTGTCCCAAACCAGCTCAGCCTGCATGGCACACACTAATGTGGTGAATGCCCCCACTGTTAGACTGGCATGGAGGGGAGGAGCCAGCCTACACTGCCCCTGCTTGTACTTCAATGATCAAGAGCAAACTGGAGAGGGCAGAAATCTCTAGCCAACATGTTTCAAAGAACCATACCAATATGGGAAGGGGCTGGGACCTCCACCATACACTTGTATGGAAGAAACCAGAAATATAACAGGAGAAAGAAAAAGCCTCCAGCCATCAACTCAGGGAATATGGGTCCAGGAGAGGTAAATACAGAAGAGATAGAGGGCAGCAAACATACAATTTTGGACACGCATCTGCTGACATCAAGAAATATCTTCATGACATCACAGATGAACTCAAAACTGAAATTCTAATACAAGAAAAGCAAGAATTAAGAAGATCAATAAAATAAATGCTAAGCATTTCTCAAGAAGACACAGATAGAAGAATGGAGAAACACAGAAAAAGGAAAGAAACCTTTGATGAAGAATATTAAAAAAAAAAAAAAAAAACACCCTAGAATACCTGAAATAGATTCAAAAAGATTACCAGGAAATTAAATACTCCATTGAAAGCTAGCAAAATCGTCTTAAAGAAACTAAAGATTGATTAGCAAAACTTGAAGATAGGTTTGCAATGTCTGATCACAAAAGGAAAAATCTCTTTAAAATAACAAGAAAATAGGCAGTAACAATACAAAGAGTAGAAGATGACAAGAGGATCTATAACTTAAGAATAAAAAATATAGGGCTGGTGATTTAGCTCAGTGGCATAAGTGCCTGCCTTGTAAGCAGGCAGTCGTCAGTTCGATCCCCGGTACCAATAAAAAGGAAAAAGGAAAAAAAAAAAAAAAAAAAAAAAAAGAAAAAGAAAAAATGTGCATGAAGAAGCAGGGGTAAATACAAATGTAATACAAAGGCTATTCACAGACATAATTAAAGAAAACTTGCCAAGCATAGGATAAGAAAATGATATATCAGGCATACAGAACTCTAGCTATCTACAACCAAAACAGAGCTACAACCAGACATATAATAATCAGGATCCCAGGAATTCATCACAAGAACAAAATACTAAAAGCTGTCAGAGGAAAAGAAACAGATCACCTATAAAGAAAACCTATCAAAATCATCATAGACTTCTCAACACAGACCATCAAATCAAGAAGAACTTGGAGTGCAGTATTCCAAGCCCTGAGAGAAAATAACCTCCAACCCAGAATGATGTATGCTGTAAAACTGTCTCTCAAAATTAATGGAGAAACAAGATGCTTTCATGACAAAGAAGAACTGAGGGAGTTCGTGACACCAATCCAACCCTACAAAAAATACTGAAGGATATTCTAGAGAGAGAGAAAAAAAAAAAAAAAACATGATTTCAGAAACAGTGGCAGAGAGGCCTCAGTGAATGGGGCAAGCAGTGGAATGAAGGAGAAAAGTTGACAAACAATGGCTGAAAAATAGTATAGCAGAAATAAATCAGAGAAGGTTGGCTATAATCTCTAACATAGATGGCCTCGATACACTAACAAAAAGAAACACAAGTAGAGTAGAACAGGAGATAGGGTCCATCAAGATGCTCTTTATAGGAAATATAATTAACCTGAAAGAGGGTTTATGGACTGAAAGTCAAATTTGAGACAACAATGCTCTATGTGACAGGGAATCAGAGAGAAATAGAGGCACTTCATCCAGAAGCTGCAGATAGGTTGGAAAGACATGACACGTTTTTGCAGTAGAGAATTACTCAGCTATATGGAAGGAAAACCTTGAGACTCTTGTAGGTAAAGGAATACAACTTAAAATCAAGCTCTGGGGTAAAAAAGTTTCATAGCCACTTAGGTAAATAATGGGTTGCCTCCCTAATCTAAAAACTAAAGGAGTTAATGGGGCCCAAAATGTACAATACACCCTGAGAAAATGAAAGGGGAGGAATTGTCTAAAAAAGGAAGGCAGAGGACATTGTTAATAGTATATCAGGATTTAAAATCCACATTATTCTCACTGCTCTGTTTAGTTTTATTATATTCCATTCCAGCTATTCCAAAAATAGCAGGATATACTATGATATCCATCCTTAATTTCCTATTAATTTAATCTTGAAGCCCAATATAGCTTACACTGTCTTATTATGACTGATTTTATTTGATTTTGGTTTGTTAGATCACTTTTGTCTTGACTGATTTCATTTGAATCTGTTATGTTTGGTAGTATCAAGTCTGAGAGTATAGAAAAATACTCTGAAGATGTCAAGATTCACTAGGTTACCCATCCTGATTTAACTTTTACCTGCTTTTGAAGTCTTATAATGTCTCAAAAATTTTTATTAATATTGTTATGTACTTCTATGTGCAATTACACTATGCCTGATGATATAGAAAAATCTATTGAAAATAACAAGAGACATCATAGTAACCATTATAGATCACCTAGTATTGTGGTTTCATACGTCTTTTTCATTTCGTGTTTTTCTAGGAATTTGTCTTATTTTGTTTATTTTTTCCCTCTAGTACAGAAAGAATAGGTACACATGTAAAGACTTATGCATGCATAGAACTTCTAAAGAGTTTATGATAACTGGCTATATAATGCATGATGAAACGAACAACTTAGTGTCTCTTTTTGAATAAAAAGATTCCATAGCATCATGATGTGAAATCCAGAAATGCTATTATTCTTACATAATGCTATTATGTAAGCATATTGACAGCTATCTTGAACAGAATGAGAGACACTATGGCAGCCATGGTTGACTTTCTTATTATCTGGTCTTGAAGACCTAAAATGCCTTCATCATCCTGTTCTGATCAGTTTTATGTTATTTTGTTTTGTGTGAATTCTCTGTGAAAATATGGACAACTATTTGGAAGAAAACAAGAGATAATATGATAAACAGTGAAGATCTCTGGTTGTCTTGCTTTGAAATCTGTGTCTCTTACATTGCTTTTTAATGATCTGTTTTGTTATGTTTTGTTATATTTAATTTTACTCTTTTTAAAATAAAATTTAAAAAAAGAAAGACATTGTTGAATTAAATCATTACATTACACCTCTGGACCACAAAAAGACTCAGGCGTTTCTCTTTATATGAAGTTTATTTAGCCCAATAGTCACCAAAATTTAACAATTCCAGAGTTACTGAAAAGTCTAAATCCAAAGTCACCCCTAAGAGTCAAGGCAAAGTTTTAACTGTGATTTTTCATATAACTCTAAAAAAAAGTAAAGTGCTTTCAACATAAAATGGCACATTGTGAACATTTTCTTTTGAAATTGGAGCAATTGAATAATGGAAAGAAATCAGATCAAAACAAAACCAAAACCAAGCTGAACAATAATTAAGTACAATGTTCAGCACCTGGAGCAAGTTACAGTGAGCAATGGGTTCCACAGGTTTTGGGTGGTCTTGGACACACTTCATTGTGGATTGTAGCCCTATGTATCTCTCTAGTGTGGTTCTACGCACAGCCTGTAGCCTTCCTCAGAAGATGGTCAACTTCTTCCATCTTCAAATACATGGGATGGGGAGACTACACCTCATTTTCAGGTTTACTGTCATGGGTTCACACATTGTACTCTCAAGGCACAAAGCATGGCCTCCAGGACCTTCTTCTGAAAGCAAGTTGGAAGCCAGCTGACACCACAACTGTTGCATTCTCTGCATGCTTGAAAAACCAGTGCCATATGAGTGATGTCAAGATCTGGTACCATATTTGACAGTAGCCCAGCCACCGGACCAAGGCTGAAAAGGGCCGTTATGTGCAACAATGCCCAATTTCTATGAAACAAATCACAGCCAACAAATGAATTCCCTAGGTGACCTTTCTTTGCAGAGGAGCCCAATGGCTCTCTTCTCAAAAGATAACTTTACAATTTCACACCTTTGAGCCTATAAAGGTTGGGATCTTTCTGATACCAGAGCCATTCTCAAGTCATCTTTTTAACTGTCCTTTGCAAAGTACCGCATTCTTTTCATGTTGACCTTGTTAGCAAGCATGATTTTCTTTGTCCCAATTTTATAGCCACTTATTTTCATGTGAAACTGGCTTTTTAATCCTAATTCTCACAATAATTGTGGTTAAAATCAGCAAGAATTACACACACTGTTTTAGCATTGGATTTCTTTGAAATTTAATTAGTCGCCATCCATAATCTCAGTCTCCAGTAAAGCCCCAGTACCTGAGAAAATGAAGACCTGTTTTCTGACAAGCACATATGGTCTGTAGTCCAACGCCCAAAGGACTTTTGTTTTCCACTGTAACTCCCTTAACCTGACCTTTACTTTCTGCAATTCTGTCATCATTCTTGTCTTCTGAGATCTGAGCCTCCTATCAATTGTGGCATACTTCATTCGAGAGTTTCTCTAGTCAGCATCTTCAAGATTCCCCTAACTTCTGTTATGAACTACTTCCAAAGACTTCTAAACCATAGTGAGGTACAGTCACAGCAACAGACTCACTTCTCAAATACCAAAATCTGTCTGAGTCATTTTTTGTCACTGTGATAAAATAACCAATACTGCAATTTAAAAAAGAAGACGTTTGTTTTGGCTTATGCTTTCAGTGAAAAGCCACTTGTCTCTAAGGCAGAAATGGCATTGTGGAAGGACTTGAACAAAAAATTTGTTCACTTCATGGTGGCTGGAAAACACATAAAGAGAAGTGCCAAAGAAGAGAGATACAGACTTTGAGATCATACTTCCAAGACCATTCTCTAACCAATCTTAACTTTTAGCAGCATGCTCAGCTATTAATCTAATTAATAGATGAAAATACTGATGAATAAACCATGATCCAATTACCTTCAAAAACTCCACCTATGGAAATTTTAGATGTAAACCATAGTAGTTGTGCTAGCTAATCTTGATTGTCAATTTGATAGAATGTAGAGACTCTTGGAGACATCACTGGATTATGAGAGCATTGGTAACTCATTGATTAGCCCCTATATGAACAAATAATAGGTAGGACCTAGATGGAGTGAGTAGGTCATGGGGACATGAAGTGGGGGAATATACAGCCTCCAGCCCTTTTCTTTCAGCCACTTTCCTTTATCTCTAAGGTGAACAGTATTCTACTGCCATTCCTATCTGCTCTGAAATACATTTCTTTAAGCCAAACAAAAACCGTAGACATTAGCATCTGAAACTGTAAGCTAAAACAAACCTCTGGTTAAAGTTGTGGTTAGCACATACTTTGTCCTAGCAATGAGAGAGCCAACATAGAGTTGATTTAAACAACTCCTTTACATTCAGGGTTTCCTTTTAGTAATGTATCAACCGACATTCCACTCAGTTCCTTGGCTCTAAATGCATGTGTTCACACGCTGTGTTTAGAGTTAAGCTCAAAATGAAAACATAAGGTAACTAAAAACCTTGAGTAAATTTATTTTAAAGTGCCAATAAACAAGTTTAGTTACATTTTTTTGAGTCCACATTTTCTTAAAGGAGTTTTGACCTCCTACATTCTCTAATGAAACAAACTTTACATACTCTCCATAAACAAGAGGCTCTTGGAATCAAGTTTCTCTTTTCTATTAAAAATGATTTTGGAAATCAAATAAGGGAAATTAACCTATCCATCAAATTCAAACATTTATCATTTTTTGTGTTCTATTAAAAATTTTCTGTCTTGAAATATATATTAAATTATTATTAACTACAGTCACTCTACTGATAACTTTGCACATATGTATCAAAATACCATGTTACTGGTATTTTGTCAAAAATGATTTTATTTGAGGTTATAAATACATATTAAGAAAATGGTGAATATATAACTAAATTATATTGTTTAGTTTTTATCTTAACACTTAAAACGATTATATTGGAAACGAAATTCCAAATTCTCATGCATTTAGCTACTTTTGTTGTTGTTGTTGTTGTTGTATTTTGGAGATGGGGTTGCTATGCTTGCCTTGCAAGGCCAGGCTGGCCTTGAGCTTACTTTGTAGCCCAGGCTGGTCTCCGACTCCCAAAGATTCTCCTACTTCAGCCTCCTGAGTGGTGGGATTACAGTTGTGAGCCACCAAGCCCCGGCTTTTAGTTACTTTTTAACAAAGCAAATTGGCAGTTTCCTTTGTAGAGGCCAATGTGAGATTGACCTATACTTACACTGGTTTGCATGGCAAAATTTTTTTTTTTTTTTTGTCAAAATACACATCATGTTTACAAACCTAAAGATTCATTAAAATTAATCATTTTGACTGAACTTAATTTGATTTACAGTGTTTATAACTTTCAGTTCATTTACATATCAAATTTGGTGAATGAGAACCAAAGTTAGAAAATGAGAAATCTAAAGTTAAATTCTAATCCCAGAAGTACATTGAATACCTAAAGCTTAGTCTCTTGTGTATTGTGAAAATAATAATTAGAATAAGTTCAGTTTTAAAAATCTAATTGGCTTTCATTATTGACTAATGGATCAGTCAGTGTTTTTTGTACAAAGGGAAAAAAAATTTCTCAGTTGGGCACAGCAAAACAGTTGATTTCAAAAGTATAAAAACGGAAACAATAATTAAAAAAAGAATATCCATGTGAAGTTGCTTCAGGTTATTTTCCTTATAAGAATTAAAGCAGAAAGTTTATCATGTCAGCTGCTGGTGTCTGAACCCTTTCTACTGTGTTGCTATAATCAGTTTTCAAGAACACATTAGTTTATTTCGATAATTTCCTACTTCCTTAAAGTTTTTGGTTGATTGCATGACATTTAGCATGAGTGATTCCATAGTAGTCCGCTGGGGTCTCATGCAGAAGCTCAGTGCAAATAAATGATCTTCCATGAATTTTATTTAGCAGTATTTTACTTATTCTTTTCTGTGGTAGGAAACAGTTCTCATTTATTTATTCTAAAATTACCTGAAGGAGGAATGTTACAGTATGGGTTAAGATAGTTCTTTCCTTTAAAAACCCAGTGAAATGTGATCAACATAAAGCCAGAATCATAATTGAAAGCTCCTGGGTATTATAAATGAAAATAATAATTAAATCTTTCTAACAGCATTACTTAGTCTAACAAGCAATAAAACAGATCCATGTCTTTTATCTAAAACTGTTTATAGCATCCATGATATTGCATGTAATTAGGTGTTTTTCCTTCAGGTGCCATTAAGAGATTCTTACTTTAGAATAAATGCAGTAAATTGTTCAGCAATTCATTTAGCAATGGGCCAATAATAACTGCAAAATAAATGAAAAGAGTGGATCTTTTTTGAAGTCTCCTAAATTGTGTTCAGCTCATTGGTCATAATATCCAGTAAAAGTCTCAAAAAATTCTCTCAAGTAATTATGTCCTATCATCTCTTATAGATGTATATCTGTAGGTTTAAAGGGATTAATCAACTTCTCTAACATGCCACTAGAAAATAGATTAAATTATTCAAACTGAGATCTTTTTATTGAAAAGCCTCTGGCATTAACTTTTACACTATGGCATGTTTTGTTCTTTCACTAAAAAAATAGATGCAAAATGTAAATGTGTCAGGCATTATTAGGTCTTGGAGTACATCAATAAACATGACAAATATCTGTATTTTCATGGAATTTACATTGCAAGACAAACAATAAACAAGTAGAAACAGGCAAAATCAGAAGATCATGAAAATTTAAATAGTCTTTGAAAATATAGGCAAGACTATTTTCTTTAAAAGCAGATTAAGAACTAATTTAAGAAGAGGAAAACCCTAAATATGTTTAAACCATTTAAAAAAATCAAACCCAAATTTTTAAATATACTTACTAAAAATAAATAATCATAAGGAGATATACAGTTATCTCAAGTAGTGAATGATGTAACAATTTACTATTTTTAAACCAAGTAATAATGTTTACATTTTACAAATATATTTATATATTAGAAATAGAATTTGGGTACTTTTTGTAAGGCCAAGGCCTGAAATTTAATAATTCAAAAAGTTGGAAAATTTCTGAAATTATATATCAATCTCAGTAAAAAAATATAATGATTTGAAAAAAGAATCTCATACATTAAAACAAAATATTCATGTGCACATGCGTGCACACACACACACACACACACACGGGGCAGGGAGAGTTAGAGAGAGAGAGAGAGAGAGAGAGAGAAAGAGAGAGACAGAGAGAGAAATATTGCATATCCAGTATGAACAATGTAAATCTCAACAACACATGGTAGCTAAATATTAAAGTAAATTAGTTTCATTTTACTACATTAATGGGTTAAAGGAAAAACAAATCTGATCATTTCAATAATGGCTGTTCACTGTTAAATTTCAGCATATATAATTCTTTAAAAGGCTAAAATTCTTAAAAATGTGGTACAAAGTTGGGCTTCCAATTGCTCAGCATAATATTAAAATAGAGAAAATACTATAGTATAAAACTGTTAAATTATTCCATTTAAAAAATAAAATATATGCAAACATTCACTACCACGTTATTAAAGTGCTAAGTCAGCCAGCTAAACATGACAAAATATAATTATTTAAAATAAGGAAAAAAAATTGTATATATTTTAGAAATTCACTACATAGGAAGTAACATGAATTAATAAGTATTAAAAGCATCATACCATAGTGATACAAGTAGCCCATATTCATAGTAGCAGATTGATGATTATAAATTCACAAAAGTATAGTTTTACTTCAGCTAAGGAATAAAAGGAGGTTTAGAAGGTTTGGTATCACCTTTTTGAGACTTCTCCATATCCTATTAGGGAGGGACCATCCTGTGTCACCTACTAAAACTAAAATCATAAAGACTAAGAGCACTTAAGGCTAAAACTAAAAAATTCTCCAGGGCAAGATCCTCATTGCTTTAAAATCACCACCACCCTCTGAATCATCTGATAATCTTCTCCTCAGTCAACAAATGCCAAGATTCTTGCTGTCTTGTTGTCTTTTATTTCTCATGAACAGAAGGTCATCCCAGATCCCAGTTGTGCCACCATTTTATCTCCTTTCTTTTTTCTTTCTTTCTTTCTTTCTTTCTTTCTTTCTTTCTTTCTTTCTTTCTTTCTTTCTTTCCTTCTTTCTTTCTTCTTTTTCTGCCATGTGTCAAAACACCTGACAGGAGATTAGAGCTTACTGCAGAGGTCTAAAAAAGCAGCATAGTGTATAATAACTAAATCTTGGAAAAAGTCTAAATCCCATCAGTTGATGAATGTATAAAAATGTTGGTTTTTTCCTACAATGGAGTACTAGTCAGTTATAAAAAAAAGATAAACTTGAGACATTTCTAGGTAAATAGATCAACATTTAGACCATATTCTTAAGACACATAAATAACACACATGTGGGTAAATATAGCACTGTTTCTCTGGCATGAGAAACCAAAAGGTAGGTAAAGATCTAAATATATAATAGATACTCGAAATAGGAAGGAAATGTTCAAATGGAATAGGGAACCAAGGAGGGGTCAGGGAGGAAAGAAGAAAGAGAAAAGGAAAACAATGAAAAAAGAAGGAAACAAAGGGAAAAGAAGGATCAAAGGGTGTGTAGGGGAGTTTAAAATAGGAAGAATCAAGATATATCATGAATAGGTACAAAATCTTACCTAATTAAAAATTCAAATTAGAAAAACCATTGAGAATAATGGTCAATACATATTGGAGACCTAGCCAAGATTCCCAATCTCCAAAATGAGTATATAGTAAAGGCTTAAATAAATAAGACAAATAGTAGGTCAAAACCCTCTAGCAGAGTTGGAGATTTGGTGGTTGAGACAAAAAAACTTCTTTGCACGGCCCACATTTATTAGGTTTTCAAACAAAGAAAGGGGACACTGAGGAAAGCACAGGAACTGAGCAGGATCTTGGAGACATTTCAATGACTTCTCCACGTAGTAAATTATGCCAATTTAGGAGAACTGTCTTATATCCACGATAACATTTAAAGTGGGAGTGGGCAAGCAGAAGTGAGCGGCCTGCAGCTGCAGCCTCTACCTACCTATTTGAGGTTGGAGTCAGGTTTCCACAGCTGTGTCCTTATCTTACCCTTTGAGGTATCTCTGGCCTCACAGGCGATGACAGGTCCCAGCCAGGACCAGTGATTCATAGAGGTTCACTTACTATGAATCAGCTCCCATCACCAGGCAAGGAGCGTAGGCCTAGGACAGACTCACAGTTAAGCATAGAAAGTCAATTAGTAAAATTTAAATCCTGTGCTGAGTCACTTCATACTGGTCTCCAACAAATATATACAAATTGAAAGTTTTACTACCTATCACCAACAGCATACCTTACAGTTTTAATTTTTTTTTATGTATTAAGTCTTCACAGCTAAAGTCTATACTAAATACTCCAAATACTTCAAAAATTATGTTATGAAAAGTGAAAAAAAAGTAATTTGTCAAACCTTACCTAACTGAAGAACTCAGCATAAACATCAATAGTGATATTCATACTGGTCAGATGTATTCTTATGATGAGGTAATGAAATTGGCAGTTTTACTGAGATTGTCTTCCATTACCCCCAGCATCCAGTTGAGACATCATTCTCCATTGTGAAGCATTTAAAAAATACTTGATTATACCTCAATTTTAAGTCGTCAGGAGCAAGCAGAATCTGAGAAATCAGTCAGAAATATCAAGGTCATAAGAATGAAACACAATATAGTATTCTAATTATGATCCTGAAGCAGAAAAAGTATGTATGAAAACTAATGTGATTTAAAGAACTTATGGGGGCTCATTAATAAAAGTGCATTAAATATTGGTTAACTGTTCATTAGAAATGTGACATCATACAAAATCTTAACAGAAGACATTTGGCAGAGTATATGAGAACGCTCTGTGATGCCTTTTTTACTGTTCTAGGTATCTAAAACTATTGCGAAATAAATATTTTTTTCAGTACTTGAAATAAAACCCGTTTCTCACATGCTATACAAGTTTCCTACCACTTAGTTATATCATCAACCCCTAAAAGGTTTATTTTTAAATGTTTAATTTGTGTAAATACCAGAATGAAGAATTTACCAAAAAGCAAGGCTGATAAATACTAATATTTTGTTAAGAATATTGAAGTAAAAGCAGGGAATACAATAATTTATGAGAACTAGAGTGTGTGTGTTGGAAGTCTACATTTTAAAAACTAGGTAAGTATTTCAGAAATGAATCTGAAATTAATATATATTACAACTATATATCCTTCAAAGTCCTTTTCAAATGTAACCTATGATTCTTATGGACAAACTAACATTGAAAATCTTACATGGCTAAACAAATTGAAGAAACTATTTCCAATTTATCCAAAACTACTTAGGTTCTTATAACTTATCAGAATTGGAACCCAGCAAGGTTAATATGAGTCATTCAGTACATTGTTTTAAGGAATTTTTCCAACCACATGAGAGGCCAGTAATATGCATCATTATATTTCTACTTCATATCAAAGTGAAAATAAATTTAGATAAATTCTTAAATATAGCTATCATAATTGAACAACAACACAAAGTAGATCATATAAAGAATTTCCAAAAGAGGGGGGAACATTGCACTGAAAACTGTATTCACTCAACTAAAATTCCTCGATAGAAAAAAGAATATAGCAAGTTTCACAACAAATTCTTATAACATTTTAAAGTTTTGGCCTGACATTTAAATGGGAGCATTACACAATTATGCCAGATGTTAAATATTGTCCTGATTTTAAGCCCACTATTCTTTATCAGCTTTGTGATAAGAATGTTGTAACTCAGCAAGCCAATTTTTCCCTTGTCAACTAACTCTCTTGCAGGATATAATAATAGGAAGTACTGAGATGCTAAAAACTAGAGAAATAAAATCTCAGATCTTTCTTTTCTGTTTTCACTTTGCCATCCTGTAAGCATCAGCCTTGGAATAGTTTTGTGTTTTTTTTAATTTTTTGTTTGTTTTTCAGTAGGTATTACACTTTTAAGTTTTCCAACAATTGCAAACCAGATGCTTATGCAGTATCAGAGATGACAAACTAGCCAATTAGACCCCTTTCAAGATCTGGGCCCCAGGTCCTGAGATGCTTCTCTCAAACCTTAAAGCATCAGTGGTGCTGTTCTTCCTTTTGGTAATTGCTCCCTGTTGCTTCAATTTCTGGATTCCATTTTTACCTTTAATTTTTCCATATTTAATAAATAACTCTTAAGATTGAATTATCACAGTGGCATATAACAGGAGTTGATTTTTCTTTCTGCATCTATATTAATCCAAAAGATGGTTTTCATTTGGTTTAATTTTAACAATACTTATCCTATGCTAATTCTGACAGATTTTTCCAAGAAATTAAAACTATGTAGAATACCCTTTGTACATTTTCTTATAATGACCTAAAAATGATAGAAAATAATTTACATAATATATGTATATGCATATATAATTATATATCTGTATCTTTTCTTACAGTAGCCTAAATGATACAAAAATTCTTACATTTTATATATATATATATATATATAATATACACATTAATGTATTAAATATACATGACTATAAAATTAATTCTCATCTCTCTATCATTTCAGCTAAACATTTCTCAGCATTGTTCTAAACTGAAGCCTGTACGGAGCAATTGATATCAAGAAGAAAGTTTATGAAAGATTAAAAATGACAGAGATGAGATCAACAGCAAAATACAGCTGCTATGGGACTTGAATTCTGGCATCTATAAAACAAGAGTGTGATGATGAACAGAAAAGAAGTAAGTCATAGGCAATTGAGAGAGAGTTGACAGAAAAACTAGAGACTACACAGAAGCTGAAGAAATGGAGCACAACACAGAGAAAAGAGTTAAGAGGTATGGAAAGCTCATCCTAGGTCCTGGGATGCAGGGCCTGTGTCCTATGATACAAGGTAAACCAGGAGGAGGATCAGCAATTTAAGTGAGAAACAGTGAACCAGGCCAGAAGCACCAACTTCAAAAAAAGTCCGCAGCTATTGTAAATTGCAAAGACAGCATAGGATTTTACTCTGAAAGTGACTCCTTCTGTGTCAGAAAATGGTCCCCTAGCCAATATACTTCAATCTTTTCGTTTCCCACATAAAAGTTCCTGTTACAGTTCCTGTTATTAGTGTCTCCTCGAAAAGCTGCTCACTGCAATGCATAGCTGGTCACTATGAGGTATATTGTAAGAACCAATCAAAGGCAGCCAAATCATCGACTTTTTGCTCGCAGTGCCATAAAAATCTCCCTTCCTGATCCTTTGTGACCTGATATTTTAAAGGATAACTGATTCCTTGTCAGTGACTGTCCAAAATTCAGTAAGTCTGCCTCCAAATCCTGGGTGATGTTTCAGTGTTTTTGCTTGCCATGGCATTTTCACACAATAGAATGGGCTTGGAGAACAAATCAAGTGTAGCACCTGCCACATACAACAGCATTTAACCAGAAGCCATTCTGGAAAATGTTTTAACTGTTTAGATTGAGGTAAAGAGTTATACATCCTTAAGGGTTTTCATTAATACCTTACCAAAGTGCTGTGTGGGAGACAAACACAAGAAACAGTCATGAGGGATTATGGGATAGATATTGAAACCCTGAGAATTTTAAGCTTGGACCATGAAAGAATGGGGTCCCAACCATCATGGGAACAAGCCAAGTCTTGCATATATGGCTGGATCTGAAAGAACTATCATTAAGTGAGTCATCAGATTGAATACCCACCCTGCTGCCTACATCCTGCAGGGAAATTAACTTTCTGATTGCTTTCCACTGCTACCAATGTAAGACCTTATCTTAGTTTGGACAATTGCCACAGCCTGTCATATAGTGACAGAAGTGCCTCTGGAGCACAGGGGTGACTTCCCAAAAACACAGACCATAGAGCTTGGCAGAAATAGTAAATTTGAGGTGCACAGAGGAACATGGTAATGGGAAGTGCCAGAGAGAATATAGCTCTAACAGAGATTATTGACCTTGCTTGCCCAGGAGGAAAAAGGTACAGGATTGTGGATGCAGACAAAAAATATATGTGGAAAGAAAATCGCTCCTAGCCACTATTCAATATCTCAATCACATACCTGGTGGATTTCAGTACTACAGACAATAGAAATAAACCACTCTCTTAGAAACAAAGAAATATTTTATTCTGGTTCATTCTTTCCTTTTTATTCTTAATTGAAAATTTGGAGATTTATCCTCTCTTTTCTTTTTCTCTGTTTACTTTTCCTCTGATTCATATTTTTTGTGTGTTAGTTTTTTTTTTGTTGTTAATTTTATCCAAATATGTTTTTTTATTGTTTAATAGGATACTTCATCTTACTTCTAAACTGATGCTTCATCTTACTTCCTTTTATTCTACTCATGTTAATTTTCTTTATTTTTCAAATATTTCTTTCATTCTCCAATTCCCGAACTCCTACATTTTACTCTTACTAATCTTAATATTATTGATCTTTAATTAACTCTACACTATTATTGTTGATTATTTTCTATTTTTAATGTGATACGTTTGTTGCAATCAGTAAATATTAACTGTATGGCAATATTTAGTTTGTCTTTATTGTATTTATGCTTTTTCTATGGTATAGGCTGGTACAGTGATAACTTCTCTTACTTCTATACTATATCATATCTAGTTTGTCTTCAACTCTGAATTGTTCCTGAATTTGTGCTACTACTAAGGTTACATAGTTTTGCTACTAAATGGTTTTCAATATATGCCAATGCCTGATTTTTCTTGTGTCATCAACAACAGTGTAGTTAAAACCTGGAAAACTGGATATCGATCCAATTATACTGTACCCTCCTCTTCAAAGTTAATGAAGATGGTTCAGTATTGGGACAAGCGCAATGGATTTTATTTGGCTAGACATTTGTGCATCGCTGAAAAGTGATACTAACTAAAGAGTTTTCTATGCTAACAATAATGTCTTTCCCCTCTGATGAATGTGAAAACATCAGGATGGATGTGTGTGTGCGCACACACACACACACACACACACACACACACACACACACAGGCAAGGCAATAAAAGGCATCTCAAAGCTCCTAGCACACCACTAACTGCTCCATAGGCCATGAAGGGGAAGAAATCAAAAACCAACAAGCTCAAATAAACAAAATTATAAAGGGCAGGACAAAAAATGATTGGCAAGTTGCTCAAAAAACTTTGATCAGCAAGCCCAAAGATGATATCATGAAATAAACAATGCATTTAAAACAGAGTGGTGAGTTTGCTTACAAAATACAGCAATGAAAAGCTTAATGTTCTAAACAAAAAGATATGAAATATAAAGAAAAGTTTAACAGAGAATTAGAGTTTGTGAAACTGTGCCAAATACATCCAGAAGCAAAATTTTCTTCTGAGATTATGGGCAATAGAAGTGACCAGTGTAAGGGCAGTGTCAGAACAAGAACAGGACTGATGCATACAACTGTGGAAAACAGCTGCTAGACAATAGAAAGAAGACGGACTTGAGGTAATTTCCAAATAACTAAATATCAGAAGACAGAACAAATAGCATTAAAAACCTGTTTAAAAAAATAATAGAAAACCTTCCAAAAATGGTATCTAAATTACTTTCCTCACTGCTGGAAAACAATACCATATGTCTGCAACCTAAAAAGATGAAGTTTATATTGGCTTGTGTCCATAGTCGGCTCCTTCCAAGTCATGCTAGTACAGTAGATGGGCATTGGAGGGGAGAACTGTTCACAGTGTGGTGGACAGTCAGCAGGGAGAACATTGGTGAGAAGCCAGAATGGGAGATATGATTTCCATTTGATTCCCTCCGGTGCTCACTACCTACAATTGGGCTCCGCCTTCCAATAGCACCTTTAGCTGTAGACTTCGGCAAGGAACTAATCTACTGATGTGCATCCTACACCAATGATCCAATCACCTCCCCAAAACACCACCTATGAGCATATGAGACTTTGGGGGGACATCTAGATATAAACCATAAGATTCCACCCATAGGTCCCAACATGATGCACTATTTTACATAAAATGCATTTATTCTATCTTTAACTTGCCAAATTCCTAATGGTTTCAGCCTTGCTGAAAGTCCAAGTCCAAAGTATACTGTGAGATGCTTAATTGTGGTCATCCATAAAAATCAAAATGAATGTTAAACACTTCCAACATACAATAGTACAGAATATAAAGTCTAATACTAAAAGGGAGAAATAGGAAAGCAAAAAGAGATTAGACCAAAGCAAAATGGAAACCCAGCAGGGCAAACAATGAATCCTGCATTGTCCGTGTCTAGCACCCTGAGTAAGATGGGGTGGAATTCCAAGCTGGAATGGTTTCCACACCTCTTCCTCTGCAGTACCACCTGCCACAGCCCTCAACTGTCTTTCCTTGGCTTGGCTTTGTTCCTGCGTGTGGTTTTTTTTTCTACAGATGTTCTGCTTTCTTACAATTCCAACTTTCTGGAATTTCCACTGCATTTTTCAGCTTCACACTTATCGTTTTATACACTGCCCTCTCAGAAGCAAAATACCTCATCTGCTAGGCCTTCTAAAACCAGAGTGGAAGGCTTCATGACCCCATAGTTCTCATTCTGCATTCATACAAAACCAGTACCACATGGATGGTGACAAGGTTTGTCATCAGCTGGAAATGTAGCTGTTCCTTTTACTTTCTTCAGTCCTCTGAGTGGCTGAATGCCTGAGCATGTGAACTGAATTCCACAAAATTAATCCTCTAGGCTACCCTCCTCCAGTAGAGTGCTCTGGGTCTCTCTTCTGAAAGCAAAATCTTTCACTTTAGCAGGCCAAATGGAGGGTCATTGCTTTTTCTAACATGTATGTGAGCCATTTTGCTAGTATCTTCATTCAAAGCACTTTTTTTTTAAATGCTAATCTTTTCAGCAAAAAAAGCTCTGTCTCCAATTTTCCAGGTATCAACATTAAAGGAGATACACTCCTATTCAAACTCAATTTTTTTTAAAAAATGACTCAACTGTCCCATTTTATCTTGATTCTCTTTGCAGAAGTTACTAAAAGCCTCCAATAGACCCATACCCCATCCTAAACATAATTGAAATGAAGCATTATTTCTCGAAGGAAGTGAAAATTGCTAATAAGTACATGAAAAAAAGTTCAACATCTACAACCACTATATAAATGCAAATCAAAGTAACATTTAGATTCCATTTTACTCCAGAAAGAATGACCACTGGCTAGATATCAAATAATAGCAAATTCTGGCAAGACTGTGGGTCAAAGAAATTTTTGCACATTATTAGTGGCAATGTAAACTACTGCAACCACTATGAAAATCAGTACAAAGATTCTCAGAAAACTAAAAATAGAGTTCGTTTGACCTAGATATTTGCCTTCTGGATATAACCCTAAAAGAACTGAAGTCATCATACTATACTAATGCATGCATGCCCATGATTATAGAAGCACAACTTATAATAGCTAAATCTTGAAAATAGCTTATATATATCCATCAACAGATAAATACATAATGAAAATATGGTATTGTAGACAATGGAACACTATCTTAAAAATGTTAAATTTGTGTCAGTTCTAAGAAAATGGACAGATAAACCATGAGACCACAATACTAAAAGAAATCAGGTATGCAAGTTGAATTACAACGTTTTGTCTTATATGTGAAACTCACAGTATAAATAAATAAATAAATAAATAAGTGAAATAAAAGCTAGAGAATAGTAAACATAGAGACAGACGTTTAAAAAGGGAAAGGGGACTAAGAACCAAAAAATGGGGAAAGGGTAAGGCAAGGAAGAAACAGTAAATGAAAAAACAATTAAAATATGTTATGCAAATTAACTAACTCTCAACAATAAATGTAATTATTATGTACTGCAAACATGCAGTAATACAAATAAAAATTATAAATAAGGAAGACTATGACTTCCAAAACTATGAAAGAAGCAGATTCAATTATGAAATAAGTAAGAATTATTAACATTTTCATTTTGGGCAGCAGTTTGGCCAACTAGTACAATATTGTTGAATACATTCAATATAATAAAAATATACTTTAACTTCAAATTGTGTATTACATAATTGCCTCCTTCAAACCATGCTATTATCAATGTGTGAGACTAAATGAAATATTTTAATCATATAATTAAAAAACAATTTAAAGATAACTTTTAAATTTATTAAATTATCTCTCCTATGTTACAGTGTAGTGCCCTGGCATATAGCATATTATGTAGGATTCATTCAGTGTTCATAATAGTCTCATAGGACCCACTCTACCATGGAAACTAATAATGCTGAAAAGGATGTTTACCTTCAAGATCCCTGTGGCACTTTAAAAGATCAATCAACTTGGCATTTTTGAAAATTTAAATTAAATTGATGATGTCTCATTACACTCTCTTTGATGATTATGATTGCATAGAGGCAGAATATAAATCTTAAAGATGCTCACTATGAAAGGCTGACTAATAGAAAACATGATAGATGCAGAATGTAGACATTGTGGGTGTTGTTCAACATTGATAGAATAATTAATCTTTTTAAATTTCTTTTACATTTATTTCTCAAGTATACCTTATGAACTAAAAATATATTTAAAGTAAGACTAAACTATTTATGCTTGATATTAGATATTAAGAAATATATGTTTACTTATTACGTTAATTTATGGTTTACCTAGTGGTTTTCTCAATAACTCCAATATTGTTTAACTTCTGGATAGTAAATTAGGGTGTCAGCAAATATCCACAAATTTTGTATATGAAAATATAAATATGCTTCTAAAATTGTGCATTTTGAAAACAAAACCAAATTTCTAACCAATATTACAGTTTAATTATAGATTTCACTTTTTATTTAAGATTTCTATCTAGTAAGAAGGAAAAATATTAATCAGTTTAGCTGATGTAAGAAGGACATTTCCAGAGGTTAATATCTATTTTTGATAAAAATAACTTTGGAATAAAACAATTTTTTCTACTTTTAAGATATATATTTTCAAATTTCTATCTGTATCTTTATAAGGGTGAGGAAAGTCTATAATATGAAGGTATAACAATTTAAAACAGATGAAATTGTTTGTGGCAGATCTTTAAATTAGACCCCAGCCCAGCTGGGAGAAAAAGTTTCCCACATGGGTGTATTATTCACATTTGCAGGAGCACAGAGTTCACTGGAAGCCAGCAACTTCCCCACACTGCTCAACCAATATCAACTGCCTCATGTAGCTCAACCTGCAGAGAGCTGATTCCACAGCAAACACAAGATAAATGCTGTGTCTTCCAGCACCGCCTCCATCCAACTCCTCATACTCACCAGAACCCTAACACTAACCCTAACCCAGCCCTAGACTCTTCTACTCAGAGACTCAAATTTTGCACCCTACTCAGTAATACCCCCTCAATATCTAAACCACGCTATAAAACCAGTTCTTGCCCCTTGTTCTTGGCTAGTGGTCTTTAAAGACCAATTGGCCCAGCTGCACCCAGTCTGCAATTAAGTCCTTGCACATTGCATAAACTCTACCTGTCTCAGTGGTCTCAGCTGTGCTTTGGTTTACCCTAGCAGTTCAGTAAAATTGAATGGAGAAAGCAAAAGAAGACTCCGTTACTTTTGTATATTCCAGAAATCCAGTATTCATTATGCATATTCTAGAAATACTCTGAAAACTATATTTTAAATAGCATTGTGTTTCTTGAATGTTTGAAGATTTTTTTGTATATTTATTTTCCATCTGTACTGAGAATGTCTGTTCATCTCAGATGCCCATTTTTAGATGAGGTCTTTGAATTTGGGAAGTCTGATTTTTTTTGAGTTCTTTATATGTTCTAAATGTTAGTCCTTTGTCTGAAGAAGACATGGCATAAATATTTTCCCCACTCTGTGGTTGTCTTTTAGAATTCAGACAATGAGATTAATCTATTTACAAATGCAGTTATCAGAAAATAAGCAGGAAATATGAATACCAATTTATTGATGAACATATGACATTAGAAACATAGGCATTAAAATATAAACTTGTGGGTTGAATCATAATGGAATTTATTTTCAATTGGTCATAGTCATACTGGACATTTAAGTGGTTTCTATACCATACACAACTTCCTCAGGACCAACTCCATGTAGTGAAGTAGGTATTTCCAGTGACTGACCAGATGGAATCCAGCAGCCAGCAGCATCACACAGGTGATTTTGAACCTGAATGCCTCCAGTAAATGCTATCTTTTGAAAAGAACTCCTTGGCACTGTGTAACCAGTGTTAAAAGACTATGCCCTGCATACCAAATTTAATTCATCAAGTTTTTGTATAGTCATTGTAACCTAGTCATATCTTTTCCTTTCATTTTTTACACTTGCAATTTTATCAGTGCAACTGAAAAATTGAATCATTGTGTCAGACACATTAACTCTTTTCTTAGAGAATGATTTCCATCAAGATTTATAGGTCAAAATTTCAGTAGCATCTACTGGTCTATGCCAAAGTAATATCTCTGTATAGATGAAATCATGGTTTCTCTCTCTGCAGCAAGGTTTGGATCTAACCAATGGGAAGGAGAGTTTCTGTCTTTTGTGAATTTCCTTGGAACAAAAGCATCTTTGCATTGTCTTAGGTTGGCTTCTTTTGACTGGTACTGCTACATTCTCCAGCACTATTTTTTTTTTACTAGCTAATTACATAGAATTGCAATTTTCAATTTATAGTTCAGCATCTTTCAGATGAAACTCCCTTTTCAAATTACTCAGTCATCTCTTTCCTCATTGAAACCTGATTGTTATGTGAATATCACATTGCCTCACTGTAACATAATCTTTCAACTAGAAATATGTTTTTGTAGAGAGTATATAATTATTTAAAGACATAAATGTGCATGTGTGTCATATTCACTTTAATCATTTGTACTCTGTGTGTGAAGTGCTTAGTCATGAATTCTTAGCGTAGTATTGGAATAAATTTGTGTTCAGGGGAATTGGTCACTTTTCCATTGCTGCCAAAATGCTAATATTGTCATCCATAAGTTCAAAGAGAAGAGATTTATTTGGCGGTTGGTTTTAGAGTATCCAGTCCATGTTTGGTTGCTTTTAAAACAGGAATGTCATGGCAGAAAGACATGATTGAAGAAAGGTGTATTTCTCCTGCTATTTCTGTAACAAGAAAAGAGAGAAAAGGAAGAAGCAGGAGATAAGAATACAGCCCTCTCTGTCACACACCCAGTGAGACACATCTTTTAATTATTTATTGTGCATTTATGCATTTATTTATTTATTTGTTCTGGGGATTGAACTCATGAGCTCACACTTGCCAGGCAGCTTGTGCCCCTGAGCTAAATCCCTGACCCAAGCCACATCTTGTAAACAGACTCTAACTTCTAACAGAACATTTAACCATGAAATCAACAATTGATTAATGTACTAATTAATATACCATCATCTCCATGATTCATCCATCTTTTCAAAGTCCCAGCATTAAACACATGAGTCATGGTATTATTTTAGATCCAAACCCTAACCTTCTACCCTTGACACTCACAAAACTATTCCCCATCTCATTATGTAAAATGTATTTATTTCATGTCTATGAGTTGTCACAGTTATAACAGTTCCAGTGCTGGTTATTGTTCTAGAAGTCCACGTTCAAATTCTTTTCTGAGATTTAAGGCAAACTATTAGCTATAAATATTTTTAAAAAGAGTTAAATAATTGCAACATGTAATGACATGGAGTAAACATTTCTATTCCAAAAGGCAGGAATAGAGGAATATAAATAATCACACCAAAGCAAAATTGAACCCAGCAGTGCAACCCTTGAATTCTGTAACTCCATGCTCAACACGTTTTATGAGCTGGGGAGAGACATGTGCTTCACCCATCTAAGGAAGCCCTATATCTATGGACTTGTCAGTTGCAGCCCACATACTGTCCCTCTTGGGCTGGCTCTCCTCACTGTCTGTACTTTTTCTCAACAGATTTTTCATTTTTCTGGCATCTCTATGTTCCTGGGATCTCTACTTTTCCTAAGCATCACTCTCAGAGCATCACACTCTTAGGAATTCTTTGCAGGACTACATCCTATCACACATTTTTATGTGGCCTCAGGAGACATTTTTTGAAATCTGGTGAAAGCTTCTGTGTTTTCATATGCTTGCATAACTGAGAAACTAGCACCATGTGCATGCCACGGTCTACCACTGGCCAAATATTAGTATATCTCCCCTTTGAATCATAGTTTATAAATTTGTTTCTCATTGATGTGTGTGTGTGTGTGTGTGTGTGTGTGTGTGTGTGTATTTAGTTGGTTTCTTGGGATAGAATATTAACTGTTTAAATATAAACATTCTTGCTAGTGTCTCTGTTTTCTGAATTTTTAACCATGAAGGAGTTGTATTTTCAGGTGTTTTTGTTTGTGCCTTTGTGTGTATCTGTGTGTGTGTGTATTTGTGTGTGTGTGTGTGTGTGCGCATGTGTGTTTCTATCTATAGGCGTTAACATTTTGTGTGTCTGGCTTAACCAGCACCTAGTCTACAGTATAAAAACAATATAAATGTAGCCTATCACTAAATTATTCTTCAAGTACTGAGGTCCCTGACCAATTTTTTTTTTCTTCTGCTCAAAGTATTCTTTGTTTTATACTTGTTGTTCAAGTATTTTTAACTATAATTAGTGCGAGAAAGACAGAACATACCTAGAAGCTGAAAATACAGTGTTTTAGAAAGAAAACGATTTTCCCTTTAAGACTGCAAAAATATATGAGAAAAGTGTTGGAGAACACTGAATTCTCCTTTTGTTTCCTTCCTGAGGAATTGCAATCTAATTATCCATAGAAATTAGAGGGGACCATTGCAAAATGTATATTGCTCCTACTGACACATGACTATTATTTCTCTCTACACCATGCAACTCTTCATATTCTGCTATTTCAACAAGCTTATAAAAAACAGGTTTCATCAAGGCCAGAGTCAAACTAGGCAAAATCAGAAAAGAGGTTTATTTTTTCCCATGCTCATTTGGAACTGTTTTCTGCTGTCCTTTTGTTTGGGTAGGTTTTTTTTTTCCCCCAATAGAAATCCAAAGTTGTTTTGTGGTCCCTCTTTCTCTGTGCTTCTACTGCGATGGTAAACTCCGACATGTGAAAATCATCCTATCCCCATTCATTCTTCTGCTCAATTAAATGTGCTTAACCTATGTTTCTTTCTCCAGGGGCTCTTTTTGACAGCCAATTATCTAATTCAAGCTGCTATGACACTGGCTTGTTAAAACTCCCAAGTCATTTACTTTGATTTACCAAAGATTTTTCTGAAGGCCATGTTGTAACTCAAAGGAATTTTGAAAACAGAAATATCAGGGACACTGCCATTCCTGTGCAGTGTAGGATTAATGGAGAGATTGATTTTGTGTTTAAAATGTCCAATACATCAAAACTCTTAACTTATGTGTGTGCAGTGGCCCTAATTTAAGAATACTTTTTCACAATCATGTGCCAGGTAACCAGAATGTTTTGAAAGAAAATCAGCATTCATGTTCCTTCTATTTTCCTGTCACACATAGTGATGGTTTTCATAATAGGCTGCATATATAATCATGGTCCCACAAGATTATATCATCCACTAATGTGGTATAGTTTTATTTTGTATAATGACGTATATACATCATCATATCTGCCCACCAACACAATGATCTACCAATGCATCTATCAGAGAATATCCTGTCAAGTAACACAACCATATCTTGAGAAGGGGCATCACTAGCAAGTAAAATTTGTTCTTTGACTTTACTGTACTTTCTCCCCTTCGCTGTTTTGAATTGTCATTAAAGCTTATTTTAGTCTCCACAAGACACATTCCTAAAATTTTGATAGGATGAGATAGAAGAGTACTCGTTTCTATTTGCCATAAAATCATTGTTATCAGCCTCTCCTTTACAGCTTGTTTGGCTAGAAGTACTATAAAGTGGGAATTCTTGTATTAACAAACAAAAAAACAACTTTGTGAAGGAAAAAGAAAGTGTAGCTACTTAAATGCGTAGTCTTTTTACTTTTTAAACTATCTTTGCTTGCCTTTCTCTCTCCATCCTCCTCCATTACTCCTTTCTCTCCGTTTTCTTTCTTCTCTCACACCAGTGCCTTCCTCAGTCTCTTCCCCTCCTTTCTCGCCCTTCCATGTGAGCTTTCTTTTAAAGGAGACAAAATGCGTCATTGATCACGAGTCTCACCATTAGCTATAGGAAAACGGGAGTAATGAATCATGAATTTTACATAATTAATGATGTAAAATTGTCATTCTTGGTCAGGATATTGCTGCACCCTTCACAGTACTGTGGTTTGGGTTCTGCACGATTAGCTTAACTAAATTTAAGTGGTTTTCAATAGTCGCCCTTTAGAACACAGTTTTAGCCTATGTTCTCTTCTATAGGATGTCTTGTGCATTCCATGTCTATTGAAACAAGCAGGTATGTTTTCAAGGTGAGAAAATGTCAACTAAAAAAGGATCACAAACATATCTTTGACCAATTTTTGGAAAAAATCACTAACACATATTTTAAGAATTAGGCTGTTCAGCTTCTCTTTCATCATTAAGTAATAATCCACTATTAAGAGAATATTCAACTAATTTATCTTTTCTAAGAATAATTTATATTTTCATTAATTCCTTACTATGTCTAAGGCATCATATTAAGAAAATTATATAGGTGATAAAAAACATAAAACATTTATTTAGAAACTTATTTTCAGTGTTGAGGAAACTGAGGTTCACAGGAGTTAAAGTACTATTCCATAAGTCACTGCTGCAAATGTCACAGGTAGAAAGCAAATATAATTCTGCCTGACTTGTTCCATTACCTTTGGCTGTTTTTCCAACTGTGAAATGGAGTTAAGTACAAATTGTAGCAACACTTCAGAGGTCCACCCCAAATCCTGCCTTAAATTTGTAATCTCACTGTGAGCTTGGTAGCTAGACCTGCCTATGTGTGTCTGACAGTGTGAGAGGCAGCCATTAAGGGTTACTGGTCTGAATATGTCCGTCTGAATGATGAAGGGATCTTGTTAACTTTGCTCTTACACTTGCTGACAGCCATCCTCCATTTCTCCACTCCCTCACAGCGTTCTAGAGGAAAGGAGAGCCAAGGTTATTCACTTTTGCTATTGTGTCTGCTTAATCAGCTCTGCTGGAGGATTCAGCAGGAGAGCAGATCGAATGCAACTGCAAAAAAATCAGGTTTGAAGATTATCTATGGATTTCATTTTCTAATTTCCTCAAGATAATAAAAAATTGGATATAACTGTATCAAATTTATCAACTTTCAAATAGCTCATTTGTTAGAATTTCTATAACATACCCTTTCTAGACAGGAGGAGGAGGCAGTTTAGAATGTATCCTCTGACACTGTGGGATAATGTCCATAAACGACATTATGAACAACATTTGTGTGTGATTATGCTTAAGATCATTAATAATACACTAACATCACCAAACACATTTGAGAACTGAATTTTTACTTTAAAGTGTCATAATTACATTAAACTCAAAAAAATCTTAATAGCATAAAAATTTAACTTTATATATTTCCTATTTTTATAAAATGTCTAATATGGTAACTTTAAAATTAAATTCTGTTTTCTCACTTCATGGGCTAGTTGCAAAAGTAAGATATATGTATATGAGTATTTTTCAAGGAAAATAATTTGTATGTATGTAACAAATCCAATTTTATCAG